>NC_083475.1:13720682-14018182 GCF_030014155.1 Tachysurus vachellii
CACTGTCACATAACAGACTCACCCAGGCTTTATTGAGTACATTGTGTTGGAGCTGGGAGAGACGAGGGTCTCTAGGGCTTGGGTGTCTGTTATTCAGGAGGAAAGTAAGGTGGAGGCAGCACACAGGAGTTGTCCACGCCTCTGTCTACATCACCCTCCTCATTCTCCGAGCCGTCCACAGGAAGCAGAGAGCGCAACATCTCCAGGCTGGATGATGAAGGCCTCCACCGCTCATCAACCAAATAAAAGCCCCTGTGATGCAAATAGCTCTTTGCCCTTGAGCATAATTTAAAGAGATAATCACCCCTGGAGTCTCGGCCGTGCCGATAGGCTAGGCGAGGTGACTCTCTCATTTACACTCCAACACTGAAGCTCATTAGCTTTATCACACCGGCCCAAGCCTGCACCACTTCAGAGTGTAAATAACACACACACCCCGGGACATACACCGGCATATTCACCTTCTCAAAAAAGCAAGAGTAAATCTCAGATCAAAGGAAAATAAAATGACGAACAAGGCCTTTTCCATGGAGCGTATTTCATTTTTCTTTTGCTGGGCTGGCGTGCCGTACAAGTGCCCGTGGCTCACATGACGTATTTATTGTGCTCTCCATTTCATTGTTAACATTTCACTATCTTTAGATGGTCCCTTCTGTATAGTACATTGAAGCTTGACATATAGAGTCTTCGTCCTCCAGGCGATGACACAGTAAGATATAGGACAGTGAATGACAGTGTTGCGTGCATTTGCTTCTCTCCCCAGACAACGCGGCGCATTATTTTATTATCACACACACACATCGTACACACACATGCTCATGTGCATTCACTTTTTCCAGTGCTCTGGCCACAAACCTGGAGTGGTCATCTGTGTTTAAGGTATATTGCATGTGGCTGCATGGAATTTACAGTGCAGCCTCTGTAGTAACTCCATTTCACATCAGGCTCTCCTGAGACTCTGTGAAATGTCAAGCTACAGTTCTGAAAGAGACATGGAAGGGGGGACAGGATGAGAAAGAGAGAGAGAGAGAGAGGGCGGAAAAGACAGAGTGCGAGATAGAGTCAGAGTGAAATCTGCTGGAAACAAACACTTACTACCATTTTATGCTTGAGCAGCTCTGTGCCATTGTGACGACGAGCAGCGCAGGTCAGAGACAATCACAGGTGCAGCACACGCACACACACACACACACACACGCACACACACACACACACACGCACACACACACACACACACACACACAAACACACATAAAATAATCCTTGTGGCTAGTGACTTTGTAAAAGATCAAATATTTTCAGCTAGTGCTTTTCTCTTCAGGACTGTTTATAAATTGGGGTTTAGCATGCAGCTCTGTGCACTATCACTGTTTATGTGACCCTGTGGGTTATATTTAGTGATTAGGGTTAATCTCAATGGGTAAATAAAACTCAAACAGGCAGCCCGGGTCAAGATCAATGACCACTTCTCAACTCATTTCCTTTTATGCCTCCTAACTGCCCTGCCTGGGGAAATTAATGACACAGGATCTATAGAGCCTTAACGGCCGAGGCTGCTGTCTGCCCTCAGTAGCCGAGCAGTTATACACTGACCCATCCCATTAAAGAACCGTCTTAAAGGAACAGTGCTTGATTTGCACACTCGCACGGTAGAGCTCGTGCCTGAAACACGTCATTTTATTTCCAGGTAGAAGGCCTCCTACACTTGTGCATAGAAGTTAGAGTAATGCAAAAAATAGAGCACTGGGTCCCTGCAGGATGAGGGGCTATTCTGAACAAGTTTTTTTTTTTTTTTCAAGTCTTTGACAGCCTGTGACACTGCTATCCATTTAACAGAGCTTAAAAAACCACATATGCATATGCCGAGCGTCTTAAGCTGACAACCAAGAGGCAGGATTTGCTAGATTTGCTAGAAGGCAGCTTTGGAGCCTTGTGAATTTAACAAGCATGTCTAGTATTACAGTTTCTCTGTGCTTCAGCCATGAATAGTAACAAATCAGCCTGTGAAACGCCTGCCCAGGGATGTTTGTGCGTGCGTTTTCCCTCTCTGACAAATATTAAAATGATGTAAATCTGGTTAAGGAGGTGGGAGGGCAGGGATGCTAGAAGTTTATTCCTCATTCTTCCTTTCCTCTTTCTTCTTTTTCCCTTCCTTCTCTCTCCCTCTTTCTCTCCTCTTTTTCTTTTTTTCTCTGTTTACTATGCACCGCATGCCAGTTGTTGCCGCTTCACACTTGAATATTTCAATTACATATTGTGGAAAGAGTGAACGAATATATGTGTGTGTGTTTGTGTGTGTTCGTGTGTGTGTGTATACGTGTGTACAGCTTACAGCCCACTGATCCGCAGACAGTGAATACATATGTAAGAGAGCCTCTCAGCTTGCACCTCTTTGGGGCTTTTGAACAAATGTGGTAAATAAGCCTGGCTTCACCTCACAAATACACAAGAGGCTTTTCAAACACACGCATGTGTCACTTAGCCTGCGATTTCCCTCTTTCTCTGTGGGTGTTTTGTGGTAAGGGCTTGTAGGGCTGTTTTTGAAGTGGGGATGGTTCTCATTTGCGTCTTCTTTAGTGCTGTCACTATGGACAGGACATCTTTATCCTCATCCACAGTAAAGTAGTGTCACCAAACACACACACACAGAATGAAGCTTACTGTACACACTCATACACTAGCCCTCTGGCCTCCCACTGTGCCACTGTATCAACACACTGAGAGTGTGTGTGTGTGTGTGTGTGTGTGTGTGTGTGTGTGTGTGTGTGTGTTTATTATGCGATAAGGAAACATTGACATCATATGCAGTGCATGTATTAATGTTGTATGTGATGCTTCATGCTTGACTTGAAGCTAAGCTGATATTGGTTTCACGCTTGAGTCTCCCAATGCCCGCTCCGTTTCAATTGAAATGTGATTGTTATTGCCGAGTATTTACCAGAAGTTATTTGATGTATGTTACTGCGGAATGAATTTGCCTGCAAGGCCGTATTGCACTTGTGCATAAATTGTGGCCTTTTTCTCCTCAGAAAAAAATCCACATTTAACCAATTCTAAAACATGTGGAACAGTATATGTTTTTATTCCAAGATGATTTAATACAAAAAGCTGATTAATTATTTATCATTATCATATTTATTATAAAATTATAAAATTAAAAATATATATATAACTGCTAGTAAACTAGTTTGTAAGTAAGATTTCTGTATACAAGTTTAGATTTTTATATTCTAAACAATTTATTTAACAATAGACAGATTTGTTAAAATATACCATAACAACCAATATTCTGTTCATTACTAATATTATTTAATACAACTATATATCTATAGAATAAAATTACCCCTAAAATATGTAAATATAAAAAATGTTTATTTTTTTCATACAGTATTGTATTTATTTATTTGAATGTAATTTTTAAATTCAGTTTTTTGAAATGCTGCATTATTGCTTTGCTGGCAGTCGGTTAGCAACCCTGCACATCATGATACATAATTTCAGAGTCAGGGTATCTTTGTGACCTACACTTATTTTATCTTTTTTTTAAAAATTGATTTTTTGGCTGAAAATCAGACATCCATTAGAAGTCAACTTTTGTTACAAATCATGTTCTGAATGCAGAGATGAAAACTGTCTGAATATTTCATTCACACTACCTGCTCACTCGAATTACACATTGTAGGATCTACAAAAATTTATCAACTCAACACTCAACCAGGTGGTGGTCACTTGTATTTCACTAATTCATATAACTCTGTATTGAACTATGGCAGTTGTAGACATGTAATAATGGACTCATCTGTCCTCTGACCATCACTGATGAAGGTGAAACGCTTCACTCAGTGGCTTTTATACTCTCCCATACCTGCACTCTGTGGTCGCACTATGAATAATGTGTCATTTCTTTTTGATGGAGATTGTAGTCAAAGGTTTTTTTTTATTAAGCAGTATAATTGTGCTGATCTCGTCTGGAGTGCTTTGGAAGGAGTGATCATGCTTTTGGCACATTTATCAAAGCACAGAAAAAGAAAATGTGGAGGGAAAAAAAAAGAAAAAAAGAAAGCGGGTTGCTTCTCATATTGGCAGACTAAGTGAACGACACAGTGATAAATTTTCTTGTTAGGAGAAATTACATCCACTAACTTGAGCTACTTCAGCATGAAATTGAAAAAGAAGCATTTCTTCTGAATTTCCATTCTTGATTCAATGAAAGATGTAGATTAGCTCTTAGGTTGGGGTTGGGGGATGAGTGGGCAGCTCAGAGGAATGAAAGTGAAAGAGTATGACTTTATTCACACTATGTTCCTCATGAGCCTGGCATGGCATGGCCGTTGTTTATGGGGGCAGTCGCAGGCTGATTACAGCATTTACAGTGTAAGTGCCTGTGAGGACAGAGTGGACACGTATGATTGTCGATGAGGGCATGTATGCATGTGGATGCGCTGGATACATCTTAATTAGTGTGTACACCATCACCTGCCTCACAGTTGTCTCTCAATCTCTTGCCCTCTCCGTGTGAAGCAGCGCTGATTGATAGACGCTGCATTTCAGATTGGGAGAAAACAGCATCTCATTCAGCTCTCTGGAAAGGTCAAGGCATGTGCTGTAATCAGAATATTCACAAGACAAGCACACAGATCACAAGTGCACACATGGTGTGTGCTAGATTGTACTCTACAGCATCATAAGTATCTTAGTCAGCAGTGACGGAGATGCATTGGCCCTCTGCCGGCTAGATGCAGTGCTATTAACTCCGCTGATCTTTGGTGGAGCCGTGCGCTCATTCAGATGGACTGGAGAGATCCATCACTCTGGCTGGATGATCCAGCGGCCCGCTGCGGTCTAATGATAGCCCTACGCTCAGGTAAATGGACTGAAAACAATAGTTTGTCTTCACCTGGAGTGCAGACAAGATCAGCTCTTTCTTGTACTGTATTTGTTGAACTCTATCTCATTTCATGCTGGTCATTTTTTCCCCCCAGCGCACCAAGAGTGATAAAGTTGAGGCATGTTTTGCTCTCCTGTGCAGGGCTGAGCACATATTTCTTCAGTAAGGGGACGCACGCAATAACTTTGACGCATTTGGGGAGCTCACCTACCGCATTGCTCTCTGAGGTCAGAGCCACGGTAATTAAGGTTAAGGTATTTACATCTGAGAGCTGGGAGCCGCTTGATCGACCCCATTGGGTAACAGTGTACGGGCAGTGGCTCAGTCGTACCGACACAGACACACACTATTGACCCACAGATTGAGTGTCTCAATGTGTGTGACTTGGCCATGATCACATACGCACACACACACACACACATGGCTTCCCCTGCACATATTAAGCCAAATGTTTCATTTAATAGAGATAGAGAGAGACCTTGTGTTAATAACTGAAGCATAGTGCAATATAATGAATCACTGTTAATTGCCTTCAGAGAAGACGAACAGCATGCAGGTGTCTCATAAGTTTAAACAGATTCATAAATGAATGAAACATGAATTCACCTCAGTACAGTGTTCGTTTGTATTAGTGTGTGTTCATCACAACATTTGTGGTAATGCTATACGCACAGAGGACAAAATCTTCTTCGGTTGATGCTGCTGTAATACTGGCGGCTTCTCCCCATGCCACTGCATGTCTGCTCTTTGCCTCTGGCCGTATACTTTGCTATGTGTAAACCGCTTAACAGGCCCTTGTCAATGAATACAAGACAGAAAGGGAGAACCTCAGAAAACAGCTTCATCCAGCTCATGGAACCCGCAGGTCGGTGAGCGAATGCATACGCTGCACTTTAATTTTTCCACTGGCCTCCTTAAATGAAGTGCAGAGTGCTTGCTCTCTCCCTTTAATGCAACATTTATTAAGAGGTATTCCTCCAACTGTGTGGCGCTCATCGGCATGGAACTGTGAAAAGAGATGGATCATAATCACTTGAAGGGCAAACAGAGCGGATCAAGTGCACACTAGGACGAAGGGGAAGTGGGTGTCGCCAGCTCACTTCTTCTTCCTCCGTCTATTGCCTCCCTCTTTTTTTCTCGTATTCTCGCACACGTGTTGATGGTGTAACTGAAAAGCTCTGCTCTCTCGTATTTCTTTTTCAGCAGATATAGCAGATAGACAGGCCCTCAGTTGTGGCTGTGTAAAGGCCTTTTCTTAGAGGAGGCAGATAAAAGAGCTGTGAATGGCCCTGCGCGTCACCTTATCTAAACCCCAGTGCTATACAACTGTTGAAAGTAAGGGCTTTACTAAAACCAGTCAAAGTGCAAGGGGATATATTGAATTTCATAAGCGCGAGAGCGATTCACTGAGACCATATTCCCAGAGAGAGAGAACAGACTGAGGCAGAATCTAGTGTGCTAACTTATACGGGGAATGAAACTGGTCTATAGTATATAACAGTGAGTGAGTCTGAGTGCAGTGCTAGTAATTAGCAGCAGTAATGGTGACTGTGAGGCCATGGGTCTCTTTCCACCTTCACTGCACTATTTGTTGCTCTATTTCTATGGGTTACAGATGTTGTTTTGAGTGCAGGGCCCCTACAGCCTAATTCTCTCCACAGGTTGCTGGCAATACTGTAAACTATTATGCGTGCTCCATCACATACGTGTGGCGTGGACTTGCGAGAGCCATCCATAACAGTGTCTGCATGAAGCGGGAAGTGTATGAATGTTTGTGGTTGCAGTGAACGATGGAAGCTCATTCTGTTTGGCCTGTTATTGCTGGCAGGGCTTCCGCAACAAGAGCCTGCTGGAGTCACTCATACACACACATACACATACACACACAAAATAAAAAAATGTTGGCACGGAGACACATGCATATGCGCACGCACACACACTCACAGTCACATACACACACCCTGATGGGTTGAACAGACCCATGTTTTGTCTTCTCACACTTGGAAAAATAAGTGTGAGGTTACACAATGAGGCAGTCTTTTTTCTCCTCTCCACTTTGTCTCTCCCTCCCTTCCTCCTCTAAATGCACTGCTTCCTGGGGTAGAAATGACTGAATCCATCTCCAATTCACCAGGGAGGACTGAGCTATGCCTCTCTGTTTACAGTGGCAGAAAGTTAATATAAATTTTCATCAGAAGGGGAAGTTTACACATATGATTCTATTTGTCCTTCATTATTAGCACCTGAGTCTGGGCTGAGGAAGCATAATTGTCTACAGACACAGGCCAAATAGATGCAAGGGAAAGGCAAATAAGCACACCCCAAAATAATTTTATGGTTGTGTGTTACAATCCCTCTCCCTGGGATCCTTAATCTAGAAAATCAATAAACAAGTAGAGAGAAAGACAGTTGGGGAGAGAAAGAACGGGAAAAAATGAAAGAAAGGAAGGAAGGAAGGAAGAATGAGAGATCTGAGAGCATAGAGTGAGGGGGAATACATAAATAAGAAATGGAGGCATTGAAGGAGAAAGTGGAAGCTGGGGGGGGGGAAGGAATAGAGTGAGAGACAGAAAAAGGGAAGAAAAGTAGTAGCAGCGGCCAGAGAAACACACAGAAGCCCATTGTTCTGCTGGTTAGCTCCTGCTCCGGCCCGCAGTCGAGGCAGATTCTCCATGGACCGGCCACACTCTGTTGATTTATTGAGTCATACATAAAAATGCTCATTATCCCCACATCCTTTTCTCTTGTCTGGGAAGCGTGACATTCAGTTGGGGAAAAACATGCTGAAAAACAGCCTGATTTCCACAAGCACTCTGATATCTATTCTCTCTCTCTCTCTCTCTCTCTCTCTCTCTCTCTCTCTCTCTCTCTCTCTCTCCCTCTCCCTCTCCCTTTCTTTCTCTCTCTCTCTCCCTTTCTCTCCCCTCATAGTTCTCACATGTATTTTTGTTTCCCTGCCCCTCCAGTGGCAATAGCTCAGTTAGCACACCGTTATTGGTCAGGCTGTAGACTTCAGGATGCATTGGAGAGCATTAAGGCTTATACTCGGCGGCATCTTTCTCAGTTGTTTATTCTAGCGCTGCCTCAATGAGGGTTGGGATACTTTTAATCTGCCAAAAAAACACTAAAGTCCTTCTTCACTGCACAAATATACCAGTTACACCACCAAAGTTTCACCACCAAAATCTAAAACTGTACATTTTCCATAAGCAGCTCGACCAATAGCAAAGGATCAGCACTCATTTTTAAGATCTGTATAAACAACCCACTTACACTCACAGTGGGTTTAGCATTATAGTTCATTTCTGATTAGTTAAATGTTTATCATGACATGCGATGCATAGTGATTCAAAAAAAAAAGTAGTCTGGTTAGTAGGAGCTGTTTATTCAAAGAAAATCATTCATATCATTATATGGTTTATTTCTGAAACTACACCAAAAATTGATTTCAGTGTAAAGACACAGTACAGTATTGTTGCTCCACAAATGCAGCATGAACAAATCTATGTTCTGGAATGTCATTAGCCCTAATGAACTTTAAAAAGTCATGTACCTTTTCCTCCGTAATTTTATTGCAGAAAAAGGATCAGGACATCTGTTGTGTCTATACTACTGTCATGATAATCTCTTTAGATTAAAATGGAAAATGAAGTATAGATCTGGAAGATCTGTAGTTTCTGCTTCCTGGCGGTTTTTGTTTTGTTTTTTGAAGTAAAAGATCATTTCACTTACAAAAATTCCACTCTTTAGACGCAAAGCCAGATTGGTGTCAGTTTCCAGTCTTTTAAATCTCTCAGGTAGCTTCAGTTCTGAAAAGCCACTTCAGTATTCAGTCTTGTCTCTTACTCTGATCTCGTCTGTTACTCCTTTTTGAAACTTTTGGTTAAACTTTGAGCTTCTTTGCCATTGTTTTCACAAGCTATATGAATCGTTATGCTGTAATCCTAGACTTATCTTCTACTTCATCATGTTGATGCTTAACTACTCCTAACTGTCTCATTTAGTGATGGCTGTCAAGATCTAAAGACATTTCAGCTAAATTGTTCTTTCAAAAAATTAGATTAGAGAAACTTTAATGACCCAATAAACACTGTATTTTGCACATCATTGCATTCAGTGGGCCTTGCATTCCCAAGAACCTACATCACTCTGGATATATTTCCGTTCTCAAACAAATCAACTAGCTCTGACCCTCGGAGGTAATTCATCTTGCATGCTATCTCATCCTTGTTTGTATTTTCTTTTAATACCTTTAGTCACAGCTATGGAGTCTGGATCACACTATTAAAGCATGATTTATGTGGTGGTCTGCAAGAATGGCGACATGTTTGTAATGATGTGCCAAACTGCGTCTGGTGCTAATGTATTTCATGCTTGTTTTAGATCAGGGAATGGTTCTCACAAAGGTGCATTGTGATGTGTTTTTTTATTACTGATGTATTAAGTCTAAACATAGACCATACGTAGAGAGGGGCGATAGCTGACATATGTTTCTTTCGTCTGTCTCTTACTCCCTCTCCGGTGAGCTCTGCTCTGCTATTAATGTAGCCGAGGAGTGCCTGTGTAAACATTCATGTTTCACCCTCTGTTTCGCATAATAGTTACCCATATCGGCTTTCTCCTGACCTCGCTATCTGAAACCAATTATAGCATATCCATTTGGCTGAAACTTATTTTCATAAGAATCCTGACCTGGGTGCTTGTGTCCTGGTGTGTGTGTGTGTGTGTGTGTGTTTGTGCACAGAATATGTGTGTGTTTCTTTTTCTTTTGGTCCTCAGAGATGGATATCAACATCAAATATGTTCCTGAGTGCCTTGTTATTTATGTTCGAGCCAGGGATCTTGAGCTCCTAGCTCTGAGGAATGCAGCACATTGTGCTGTTTATACAATGTGTGCATTAATGGATGGGAGCTGGCATTTCTCTCACACAGCAACACATTCTGGGGGCTCAGGCTTTCAGTAAAGTTTTGATGGCTGGCATATTTTATGCATCAAAGTTAAAGTTCTATGGCAGCTGACATAGCTTTGTGCAGGGTTCTGTAAGAACCTAACAATGGCTTTTGCATCAAGGTCACCTGCAATGGACCTCAGCTCTACAAATGTTTTCTTAGAACTGAGAAAATAATAACTGGAAGATGCAGTGAACAAAAGGCCAACATTTCGGTGCTTGTATGTCGTGACTTACAAAAAAATATCTTAACCATAAACAATAAAAGGCACAAAAGTGAATGATAGCAATAGCATCTAATCCAGAGTATGTAAACACTTTAATATCTAACAAGGGACTTGTATGGAAACGGCACTGATATGAAAGAACATCGGCAAGATTGACTTACAGCCACAATAAAACTTTAGTCTTAAGTTTAGCTGGAATAAATTATCAGTGATGATGATCAAACATATATTCAGTGACTACACCAACCATTTCTCACTATAAATAAAACACAGTTCCATATTTTACAGCATTTCTGTTCGTACTGGCTGTTATTGGAGCTGATGTAACGGATTATGAGATAATCCTGAGCTTATGAGCTCAGAAGGCAGTGTTATATGAGTAGGCAGCATTGTTTACATTTCAACATACCCATGTTATCATGCTGGAAAGAATTTTCTCTGTTTTGCATCTTTTGCAATGCAATAAAATGGTGTGAGGTCAACGCAGCCAAAGCAAATGTGCTATTGGTCAGTGATTTGCATGTTCATGTTCTCCAAAATTGAACTTGACGCATGATACAATATGAATCCCATTAAAATAAACACAGTTTTACTTGCAAAGTTTTGCTGACAAAAACGCTAGCGTGATTGGCTGTAGCAAGCTGATAGCTTTCTCCTGCACTCAGCACTTTCACTGTTTCTACTGAAGAAGCCATTAAAGTGTGGCCCAATCCTGTACCTGTACCTTATTGAATAACTTCTTTGACTTTGTCCGTCTTCACCCAAGGACAGCATGTCTGTATTGATCCAAGCTCAGATAAACATTTTCCCTCTGCTAATTGTTGTGCCAAGCCCATTAGGCAGCAGATAAAGGTTCACAATCACAATCAACGCTTGGATGGGCGTGAAATCTTTCACAATTTACAATCTCAACCTCAAATCTAAACCAGTAATGACCTGAGACCTGGAGCAAGTTTGGCTTTGGCTTCTAAGTCACTCATGCATCCAGGAGCATCACAAGCACCGCAACTAATCACTCAATTCAACATTAAAATGGAGAGACCAGTAAGGCATTATGAATCCATGGGGCAGTGATATTTCCAGACTCGAAAAAAAGCGAGAAGCTGGCTATTTGTTAGGCATGCCTTGTTTGTTATTTGTTTGGAACTCGTAGACAGTGGGTCCACACGCTTCAGGCAGAAGTAGAGGGGATGTAAAGTACACCAGCAGACTGCCACACTAGTGTCCCCTGAAGCATAAGGCCACATCAGCACGCTGCATCATGTGCATGTGTCTGAGGAGACAGATCGATGCTGTTAGGACCTAGCGCCACTCTGTTGTGTTTGTTTACCGCGGGCTCCGAGAGCCTGGCTCCTCAGAGCCACAGCCAGACAGACAGTGGCAGTTCCTTGCTCTCTCTTTTCATAATTGATCAGGGGGATGGCTGCCTTCCCAGAGGGTTAAGATGTGGCAACTTTTTTTCTCTCCTCCTCTACCTCTTGTTCTCTCTTTCCCTGTTTCTCTCCCCCCTATTCTCCTACTCTTTCTCTTTCTCCCTCTCTCTGTTTGCTCAGCATTTCAATGCACTAGTTCAAACATTGTCCTCACCAGCTGGCAGAACAGTGCCATATGTACATCCTGTCAAGGCATCTGTTGTCATGGATACAGGCAAGCACCAGAAAATAAAACAAACCATTGAATGTGCAAGAAGTAGTGTCACTCTTTATCTGAAGACGTTTTTTTCCCCTCACTCACTCCTCACCTCGGCTCTGTCTCCACTTGAAGAAACACCTGTGACTGTATTGTGTTGTTTATTTATTTATTATCATCTATTATTATCATCATTTTGTTGCTATCTCGCTATTGTCATCATTTTACCTTTACTCAGAAAATAAAACCAGGTTTTTCCCTACAGTTTCTCTGCCTTTGCTACGTGTGTACTTTGGGTAGCAGTCTTCCCCTGTAAGAAGGCACAGTAGGCAGCCAGCATGATTAGGCCTAGAAAGCCCATTTTCCCGTTCTGTGCTCATAAGCATGGCTAATGCACAGTGTAAAACCCCAGCTCCTTGTTAATTCACTCCTAAGGTAATCTGATGTTGATTTTGTCAACTTTAATTACAGCTTGTAGGAACACTTCACATTGCCTGCCTCTACTTCAAATTGATATTATGAATATGCAAATGGCCTGGTAATTTGCAGAGAAGTGGGTATTTCAGTTGAGCACACACTAGACAGGTCAATTCTACTGACGCGCTCTGTGGTTTTTTCACCCACACTTCACGCGTGCTTTAGACAAACTGTATTTATTCTTCATCACGGCTTCGTGGCTCATCATGAAAAATGTATAATATTTGCCCGATGTTCCAGGCTCCATTTTAAAGCCAAAAGCAGGTAGGACTTGTGGGATTGCTATTGGATTATGCGCTTTTTGTTCCGTATAAGTGTGTGTCGAGAGGAAGAAAGACATAAAAATCTCATTTTGCCACTCTCTTCCTACTCTCTTCTCAGGCCCTTCAAGCAGCAAGGCAATTACTCTTACAGCAACCAGGCAGTGGCCTGAAGTCTCCAAAGAACAACGACAAACAGCGTCCACTGCAGGTGAGCAGCTCCTTGTTAATCTCTTAAGTCCATCCATAATACATGGTGCTCTGGAAAAGATTTCCTCTGTTCCACTAGTCTGTTTGATTTGGCAATGTAATTCTGGACTTGTCACTGAAATTCTAAACCTGTCAGGGCCGCCGTTCGGTGAGGAAATGCTCACTCACACACACACACACACACACACACACACACACACACACACACACACAATCTACGTTTCTATAGTGAACTTTCTGCTTCTGTCAGGCTTTGTCCTACTATGTGAGTATAGCACTGAATGGAGAAGGTAGTCAGCGAATTTACTTGCTAACAAAGAATGAATAATAATGTTCATTCTGGCATTATGCATGACACAAACACAGTGTGTTATTTGCAGTTGGGCATGATTACATTAATATGCATGCTTTTCAGGATAACCCATCCCTTACATAAAACCAACAGACCATTCACTTGCAGAAAAAGATTGCTTTTATGAAAGACAGCCAGCTACAGACTTTCCTATAATGTAGTGTATTCTAACTAGCTGCCATTTGAACTCCTCCAAGATAATTTGCCATATTGATTCCAGTCGCGCTCTATTTCTGTTGTCAGTTATTTGGTAAAGGTCATATGCTAGCGTTGTGCACAATGCATTCCCTCCCACCAGAGCTGTTTACTTCATCGCTGTCAGAGAACATATTAGGCCATTTCTCTCACATCACTACGATACAAATGCAGCCTTCATTTCCTTCTTAATATTATGTAAGCACTTGACATCTGCCTGGCTCTGTATTCTTAGGTTCAAACCAAAGTGTGAGAGCATGTGCTCACTTTGCTGCTAATAAGTGCTATCATGGATTAGTGGTTTACCTCATTAGTACTCTATACAATTAATTAAATAAAAGGAAAAGAATTGCAGTTAACCCACATTGTTAATATTTTCACCAAGTATAACAATGGCGACACCTTCTATTGCAGTCACACCCCAGTCTGTCTAATTATGTGGTGGCAAAAGATAAGCCTTGCAATGGGGTGCCATCACGTCTCTCACCAGAATCAGTCAAATCAGTTGTATTCTGAAAGTTAATACACTTAGACTTATCAGTACAAATATGCATTTTGCATTAGAGAATTCATAACTTGGTGTATCTTTTCCCCCAGAGCACCGACATTAGTTGTAAAACAAAAGTCTTGCAGGTATTGAATATGCTCAGCCTATTGAATTTCTCCAGCTCTGTGTATACTTAGAGAATGGATTCCAGGCACACTGTGTGACTGCAAATTACCACTCGTACAACACAATACTTAGATGAGGCAGAGTGATATTGGCTGAGGAAAGTCTGTGACAACTCTTGGGCCAGGACAGAGGCTCTGACTCTAATAACACCAGGATAGTAAATATTGAATATTTACATTTGCTTATTCCTTCCTTGCCTCATGTTAGCCATATGAATCAATGTGTATCGGGGGCTTGTCGAGTCATGTCTACAAGCTGTAATCAGTGCTGTTGGACCACTCTTTATTAACACCTTCTAATGACCAAAAACATTGTAAAAAGGTAAACTTTTAAATTAGGATCTGGTCTCCAAGTCGGCTTTCGTCTTCCTTTCACAGTTTTCAGCTCACTGAGCATTGCCTGTTTTAGACAGTAATGTTGTAAATACTCACATAAGATCCACCACTTGCTCTGCAGTATGCAAGTAAATGGCTCGAACAGCCCCTCATTAAGTAAGCAAAAGCCTGCATACATGCGACACTGACAAATCCCACCGCTTTCTTCTCAGGAGGAAGGAAAACCGTCCATATATCACGTCATATAAATTATTTACCACGTTAGCATCTAAGTGCTGCAGCGTGCAGTTTTAATTACTCGTATTAGTGTCTAAAGGCTCTTTGACTAATTCTAGCTGCTCCTGCATCTGAGGCTGTTGACGTGCACACAACCTGCTTTTCCACATTTGCGTAATGTGACAGGTCTATTATTACCCAGTAAGCCCACGGGAGCACTCAATAAACACCTATTTCTCTCCCGTAAATCCCTGTGCCGTTGCCACACTGCTTACAAGGATTTCCCAAGGCATACAACAGCCCTCTCACGTCTCCGCAGCTCTCCCACTGCATGGCAATATCTCCTCCGCATTTTATACACTGACATTTAAAACACAAATAAAGGAGTGGCGAGGATGAAAGGGAAGATGGATTACAAGGAGCCCGTATGCCTGAGAATTGTCCCCTTCTCTTCCCTCCAGATCAGCACAGTTGTCGGCCTGCATATGTCTAATCTGCATGTAGGTTTGTTTGTTTGCTTGCCGCTTTGCCACAGACGCGCGGAGGCCATAAAATCGTCTTATCCTGGTGGGTGGAATGGGCATTTAACAGAGTGGGAGCATCTCCCGGAACCTGAAACTGACACATGTAAGGTGCTCTAAATACGAGTGGCAAGGAGTCTCATACTGAGCAAACACTCACATAGCTCTCCGTACCAGTGTGTGTGTGTGTGTCTGTGTGTGTTGGGGGATGTGTGATGGAGCATATCCTCCTGGATGTCAGAACAGTGAATGAAGAGGGAGAGCTAACCCCTGGCCTGTGGTCACAGTAGGCCTTTTGAATGCTGCCCAGGCTGCTGGACAGGCATTAACGAGATGGAGGCATACAATGAAAGAGCGAACAAAAGCACTTTGAGCCTCTGCACTCATAGCCATGCCTCTAGCTCAGCGCAAACAGCCACAAACCAGCAACAGTTCACGTTTCTAAGGACGAAAGGAACCGCCTCTGGATGTCTTGACCTTTGGTTAACTCAGGACCTGAAGTCTATAAGCAAATGCAACTTTTCAAAACCTACTCTCTGTGCTCATTCTCAACTTTCTGCCTGGCTTCCTCCCTATGCATTGGCCTAGATGAAGGCTGAGAGCGCTGGCACAGTTTTCTGGATGAGAGGAGAGACCAGGATTCCGAGATATCCCACCCAATCATACTGTGAGCACTGGGCCATCTTCAGGGTGTCACCATTTTAAAGGTCACCACCACACACATCTCATCAAAGCACCGCATTCCTGTGCCATGTTCATCTACTTAGCCCTCCATCTGGAACCATGCGAAAAGACAGCTGAATTTATACAGAGACATATGCTCCCACATTAACATTTATTATTAACTTCACTTCCCCTGGTGGGTCCAAAAGGAGAAATGTAGCTATGTAGAAACAGCTTTTCTTATGGAAAGGAAAGACATGCATGAGGACCTTTGGAGGGTTACAAGTATGTGTGTGCATAATTCTCCTGGACACCAGCAGTTATTGCTTTTTTAACTAGAAAACAATTTTTTTTTTTTTTCTGCCTGGATAAATTGCAGAGGACAGCGTGCAGAGTTTGTCATTGTGATGCAAAAGAAGTTGGAGTATAACCCTACGGCTAGATGTAGGGTGAGGAAGGGAAAAAAAGTGTGCCACAGTGTGCACACTTTGATGTAGTAGCAACAAATTTACCTTCTGACAGAAGATTCATGGGAGCAATAAACGAGTTCTAGCAGCCTTTACACATGCAATCTGATTACTCTGGCCAGGGTGTTAATTGGATCCTAACTGGCAGATCTGATATGTGTAGCCTGGTGAAGAGAAGTCTTTCCAAATGATGAACAGAAATTCGCCTAGCTGCTTGAAGCTCATGTAATTTACTGCATGTCATTTGATGAGGTGTTGGATTCGATGGGCTCCCTATTACCTGTGACATCAGAGAGAGAGAGAGGGAGAGAGAGAGAGAGAGAGAGAGAGAGAGAGAGAGAGAGAGATTTAAAAGACTAGAGAAGCAGATTTCCTCACGAAATGCCACACAGTACACCTCTTTAATTGTGGTAGTGTAGACATGAGTTTTTCAAATTCAAAATTTAAAGTCCATAAAAAATCGTATAACTCACAAGCATGCTCAGGCCTTGCTTCTTCTTTCATGGCTCAAGATCAAGAGCACTTGTTCAGCTGGCTGGGGTTCATTCATATTTGAAAGGTCTTTCTTCAGTTCTTTATCTCTGCCTTCTTCCAAGGTTTTTAAGACTCATTACAGTTTCCTGGAAAGCACCGACAGGCTTAGCACAGAAGCTTCCATCTGTAGTACACATCTGTACTGATACTTCCCTGTATTGATGGAAATGAATGCATGATTATCTACATGGAGATAAATCTACGAGGAGGGTCTATTGTATCACCATTACTCCTCTGGCGCTGCTAACAGAGCGCTACATCCATGTTATCATCGCTTTAAATGCATTACTTCCCATCTGTGTTGCTGAACTGGAAAATAAATTGATTTGGGAAATCATTCCTGTAATCTACTTAACTCTGGTAGTTAGGATCACTCGCATTGATCCCCTAATCCAAACGACCTTTCTCTCTCTCTCTCTCTCTCTCTCTCTCTCTCTCTCTCTCTCTCTCTCTCTCTCTCTCTCTCTCTTTTCTCTGCGTGTATGTGTGGTGAATCTCCATAAAGGTATGAGATTGGATGTGTTCCTGGCTATACATGTTGGCCACTGCCCCTTCGTGTTTAACATCAATAGCTAATAATTGGTGTAAAGTAGCAGTGTCAAGCCTGCAGAAGTTATTTGGGAGAAGTCAGGACTTTAAGACCTCATGCCCCAGGAGTCTGCAAATGAGACGAACTGTAGTGGGACCAAGACTGTGGAATCGCACTCTCCCCCTTCCACTGTATCTCTGCCCTCATGCTCTGATCAAACTGAGCTTTACACCTTAATTAACACAGCACCTCTCACTGCCAAGCCACTAAAGTAATTACCACCACCTGCCCCTCCATTTCTCATTTTGTTTATCTTAACAGTATCTGTAGCAAGCGCCACCATCATTCCAACCTTTGAAGTGGTCACATTATTCACCCTATTCAGCAGCCAGTCTGCCTTTTTCCACACATCTAATATGAGCCTTCCTTTACTTAGACTATCAGCAGTGCAGAAATGGTGTATTGAATTGGCTCCTGCTAACTGTTTCTGCTCTAACCCTGCCTGTGTATCTGTGCTGGTGATAATCGAAACATAGCACTCCAGGCTGTTGTAATGGGGATAAACAAGCAGTGCTAATAGCACTTTGTCAGACTAGCTGGAGGGAAGTGAACAGTGCTTTGGAATGTGTAAAGCACTTCAAGCTCTTAATAAGAAGCTGTGCCTTATTCTCACCTGTATACAGGATAGAGAAAATATTACACGTAGACCTTGGAGAATTTTCCGAGTTTCTTCAGGTTTCACCTTTAGTGGGTCTCTTTTTGTATCATAGCACTGTGAAAGCTAATTTTAGTTTGGTCAGTAAATTCATGGAGGCTTTCGCACTTTGCATTAACTATTAAATCTTCATAAAGACCACGGAGTCCATGAAAATGGAACCCGAACTGTGTTTGTGTTGTAAGGCACATCTGTGATTGAACACGTTGAGATCTGTCAGGTTTTCACATTTTAGAGTGTATTTTAATAGTAATATAACAATTATCTTTTCGGAAATCCCTAGCAGCACATTCTGTAAGTTTGATTTGCACTTGTACATATTGTGTTCATCTAATACATAGCCACAATAACACTTCCATTGACGTCTTGAATCAGGTCTGCTGCTTATGAGAAGAACAAGAATTTAGCAGAGCTTGGTAATCCTGTGTGTGTAGTATATGCTCTGTAAACATCTGGACCATCTTCTTCTTCTTCAGGAAGGCCAGTTTTGCTTTGTCATCACTCTCCAATTTGAAATTGGCAATTTGTTAAGAGCAGATCAACAGAAATCCTTTCTCTGACTTTTTATATTATTTATTCTTTCCTCAGGTAAAATAATCTAAGCCAAATTAATTTTTATTTTAATCAGATTTATGTCAATAGCAGTTCAGAAAGGCTGCAAGTCCAAATAGAAAGTAAAGCAAACCTACATCTGGATCCTGGCCTTTATTACGTTCCCAATGAAAACACATTCTAATCAGTGTTCCCAGTTAATGTCTCAAGTGGGACTGATTTCAGGAGATTCTTTAAGAATCCCATTTGGTCACAAGTGTGTGTGGTAATAGATTTTTGGCTGTGCCACTGGGGGTTTGTTCTTCGCCATGATGGCTGTTTTTGGTGTAGCATCCGTGCGAGAGAGCTGCCTATTGTGTGTGCATGTTTACCGCACGACCCCTCCTGTAAATGCTCATTAATTTTGTCCCTTCTCTGCAAAATCATTTCCAGGAGAGGCAATTCAGCCTCTGTTCCTTTCAATTCACCCGACTTGTCAATCATCTCCCGGTGCAGTATCCAGCAGAATGGAGGTGTTATATTCCACCAATTATCATGTCATATACTCGAAAATGTAAATGAACGTGTGTGTAAAATTAAATTTATGGGTTGTCAGTGAAGAATAAGAACCAGGAGAGCAATTACTTATCTGCTTTCATCTTTCAAGCTCTGATACGTCAGGCAGAAAAGCACGCCGTTAAATGCAGGAATTAGCATTGTGCAGGGCTCCTAGTGAATGGGTCGGGGCCTTCCACTTTGCCTTTTTCCTCTCGCCTCTTTTTGTTTGGAAGAGCGATGAAATGAAGATGATTATCATCCATCTCTCCACTAAAAAGCTAATGAAAGGCTGAAAGGCGCTTCCTGACTTCATTTGTTTGCTGTTTTCTCTCTCCCTTTGTGAGGGTGGGCTTCTTGCTCAGTGCCTCTGAAATGATTAAGAATCACGTTTTCCACTCGCTGCCTGTTTTACTGCACGTAATCGGACTGGATAGATAAATAAACTAATACCTCATTGTTGTGAAATTTACATGTTTATTGCATTCAGTGGACTGTAGAAGCACAGAGGGTTCTTTTGTTGTTCAGCAAAAGCTCATTTAAATAGACAAATAATGAGCGTAATGAGAACATCTCTTGCGCTTCTATGCTTTGGTCTTTGTATTGTCGTTTAGTCCAACGCAGAACCCCAGTTGAACCTGGGGGTAATTACACATCACAAATGTGTCTTAAGGTTTAATAACATTGAAGGTGTAAGCATACATTTGCATAATTACATGCAGCTGTTTAATTTGTGACTTTGTTGCTTTATTCATTGTTTTTTTTTTCTTCTTCTTCTTTTTTACCCTTTCTCTCCTATCACTTTCACATCCCAAGAGTGTTAGTGCAGGTGATATTTTGTGTAGAGTACGTGTGTGGGTGTGTGTGTGTGTGTGTGTGTGTGTGTGTGTGTGTGTGTGTGTTTCAACTCCTCCATGGCAGGGCTTGTTGAGTTTTGGGGCCAGTCTAATGAAGAATGGTGCTTGGATTTGTTTGAATATGAATATGAATGTGCAGTGAGGATAGAGTGTGACCTTCATCTCTGCGACTCAGTTCATCAGGATTAGTCAAGCTGGGCGATCAGGAGCGCTAATGCATAATGACTTCTAAAATGAAAAATGTGTAGTGACCATGCAAATGTCTCTGCTAATCAAAGAGGGGAACCTGAGCCAGGGCGAGCGAGGAGAGCAAAACAAGGACGTGTCAAGGCCCCGAGAGCTCGGATGTATGGAAAGCAATCAAGCAGCTTGATTAGCCGTCCTGAGGAGCACCCGTGTCTCTACAGCGCTCGACACACCACGCGCCATGCTCACAACCCATAGTCCACCACTCACTCCTCTTACTGGCCACACCGTGTTTTAAACTGAAATAAGGCAGCCTCGAATGTTATACTATAAGCATATACTGCTAATAATAAAGCAAGCAGTTTTTGTTCGATTTTTGTATTCTTAAAAACTCCCATGAATGAACACGCACAGTTGTTGTATTCCCCGGTTAATAATTTTGCAGAGTTTTTCAGAGTGGACTCAGCTTGTTCCATTGATCTGTTTGTTTCTGAAAGCACTGCTGTCTGGATGCAATATTTTTAAAAATAATTTCCACACAGATTGGCAGCTAGTTTTTTCACATGATTCAAATAGTATCTGAGAGAAGAACAATGCATCTGGATGCTTAAAACCTGAACATTTTTCAGTAAATAGTAAATGTTAACTCATTATCTGGTCAACAGAAGAAGCAGGACATTTGGTCACCATATCATAACCCCCAACATCCTGAGTCAGATCTCAGAACAGTGGATTGAGCAATTAAATCTAAATCTGTGTCTTATTTTCATGTGATTCATCCCTATTCACATATATGAAAGGCTAGAAATGCTTGTGTTTTAGTCACTCGAGTTAAAAGAGACAGCGGTACTTCAGTCTCTTATAAATGCTATTGATCAGAAAAATGGATCGCACTAATCTCTTGCTTTTCCTGCTTTTATGTAGGTGCCAGTGTCAGTGGCCATGATGAGTCCACAGGTCATCACTCCCCAGCAGATGCAGCAAATCCTCCAGCAGCAGGTCCTCTCGCCTCAGCAGCTCCAGGCGCTTCTACAGCAGCAGCAGGCAGTCATGCTGCAGCAGGTACACACCTGCGCATGCACACACACACACACACACACAGTACAATGGAGAACTTCATTCTTAGTACACTTGTTACCACCTAATCAAATATTAGTAAAAATTTAGTAAATATTATTTCATAGTTGTTTTTTATAAGTAAGTAATCAGTTGTCAAACCGCTACTACATAAATTTATGTCCTATTCTATGTTGGGAGGCTATATAGTCAATAAGAAGCCATTCAGCCCAACTACCTAATTGTTACTTGTAATTTGTGAGTAAAGTTTCAGATGCATTTTTATTTTCTTAAAGTCCATGTAAAAATTATTATTCGTTTTGGGGGATTTTGTTTTTTGGCTTTCAAAAGCAACACAGTTTTTGACTGCAGTTTATGCAATATGAACAGGCACTGTAGCACTCCCGCTAATGTTCACTCTGTGAGCCAGTGTAAAATTATAGGCTCTTTAATATTCAAATGCATTCGAATTGTAAATGAATTAAATTGACTGCCAATGTTTTGCCACTTTGTCTAAAATGGGAAATGTTGGTTTTCTGTTATTAAATTGGAGCTGTGCAGCAAAGCTAAGTAATTCTTTGTACTTGTCAAGACTATTTATTTTAAATATTGACTAATCAATTTATTGTGCTCAGCTATAAAATTACCCCAAAAAAGCATCACTAATATTTATTTACAGGAATATGTTCGTTATTAACCTTTTTTTAACAAACATAGGACTGGACAATATTTGATAAAACATTGTAGTATGTTGCTTCAGTATATTTTCATGATACATGTACGTGATTTCATGATATATGTATTAAAGAGGGAAAAAAATATTTGATGGGGAGAAACATTTAATTAGAATAATAAGGAAAATTGAGTAACTGGTTAGATCCAAAAAAGATCTTAACATTTCGTAGGTGGTTGTTACTTCAAACAGCACTAGAGTTGTTCAGTGTTGTGTAACTATTGGCACTTACATCCTTACAATTCCTTTCAGAAAATCATACTCTGACCTTATTATATTGTCAAATTTCCCAAACCGATATCAGTCGTCACTAGGATTAGACATATGTAAGTGTATGCACCCTTCCTCCAATGCTCCTATTCTTGACATTAGATGAGGGAAACAATAATGGACAGGCGTATAATTAGGTGTTTTCAGTAGGGACATCTTTCAAGGACTGATGCAGTAAAGACATAAGTGAGGCTGACAGGAGAGACCTCACTATGCCCTGGCTTTACTCACCAGACTATGTAGAAACTGACACTCAAATTTAGACATCCTTTAAAGTTCTTCTCATAGTCCTGGAAAGACCATGTTGCCTTATCTTTGCTCTTAATTAAATCTTCATAAAAAGCCCTGAGTTGCCTGGTGCTGTTTCGTCTGAAAGAAATGCAGTCCACATTGAACACAGTTGCTCTTCATGGCGATGAGTAGAAGTGTGTTAAATGCATTAATTCACAGTGATGAATCTTCTCCTCAGAGTGCTCCTCAGCATTTCACTGCCTGTCAGGGTGTAAGAGCAAAAATATATAGTGCAAGTGATGAATTGTTCCTGCTGGAATATCATGCAGGAGCGTTTAAGGCCCATATGGAGCAGCGCTGGAGCATTAGATCAGGGTATTTATGCGTGACGGGTTGCGGATTTGTTTACCTTCTTGTATTTCAGATGTCTGGTAAAAAGTTTTATGTTTGTGATAATAAAAGCTAAAGCCCCCAAAAGATTTTTGCAAACTGCAATGTCAATTTTGTTGGATGTGCACTGATTAGACTGCTATCCTAGTCTCTGTTATTAGTGCTGCCAGTGTAGCTGGAGTGTTTTCTTTATTCAGTATGTGTCTGTTTGTCCACAGCAACACTTGCAGGAGTTCTACAAGAAGCAGCAGGAGCAGCTTCACCTCCAGCTTTTGCAGCAACAGCACCCCAGCAAACAGGCAAAAGAGGTACAGTATAATGACACACACACACACACACACACACACACACACACACACACACACACAAAGATCTTTGTGACTTCAGTGACAGCAGGAAGTTGCACTACAGTCAGTCTCAGCATTAAAGCTGGTTCTGCTGACTCTGTGCAAAACACTGGGAGGAGTCTTGCTTTTACATTAAAGGAAACTTCTAATGGCTGCTAGGAGAGCTCTGTGCTGACAGTGTAGTATGGCAGGCAGACAGACGCAGTCTTTTGGCAGGTGTCAGGCTGCTAGAGGATGCAAAGCGAGAGTGCTGTTAAAGGCCCAGTGTAGCACGCAGGATGGGACAGACGTACACAGGGTCCGCTGATTAATGAAGCAACGCTGCCGGTCCGGGCCGACGAGCTGAAAAGTTCGTCCACAACACGCTCATAAATCACGCTGACAGTCAGTTTACAGACAGAGAGGGAAAAAGGGGGCGAGAGAGACACATGGGGCGACAGGCATCAAAAACAAAACACAGCACGTGGGGGGCCCAAATCCAAACAGAATGTGTTGAAGCGCTTAAATTGATCAGGTATATGGCAGATCCCACACACAGACACACGCACACCCTGTCTCTTTATCTCTTTCTTCCCGTGTCCCATTATGCAGAGCCGAGAGGAAGCAGGCATGACCTCCCGAAGGCTTTGTTTCTGTTTGGATTTGTGAATAGAATTTCTTCGGGCCTCCACCATCAAATATGGAATAGAAATTGCTCCCTTATTTCTCTCGAGACACAGAGGCCAATCCACACGGCTTGCTCCATTATGCAGCCTGTTTTCCAGTGAGCGCATCACAAGTTGTGCTTTCTCTATAACCTCCCACGTACCCCCACCCTAAACTAAAAGAGGAAGGTCTTCCACAGCAGAGAACGTGTCTGAGGCTGAAGTGTGATGTGTTGAAGAGCTCCTCCGGGGCCTGCTCTACTCTGCTCGCTCTTGTAATTCCAGGCAAAAATGGGAAGTTTTCTTCCTCAGACTTCCTCAGTACCAGGTTGTAATGTATTCTGACAAGAGAAGAGAGTAAGTGCTGAAGCCTTCAGAGTGTCTGTGAAAGCCCTTTGCTTGAGTTCCTAGTTTACTAATAGACCTCTGGAGACCATACGCAGAGTCCACTGAGAACCGAAGCTAAGACATTTTAAAAACTGCCGCCTAAAACCTGCTAATGAATTCAGTTCATGGGGCATATAAATACTATAGAATGGTAGGACTTTGACAGATACAAGACATTAATACAAACACAGTACAGAAGTGTCAGTGTATATCATAATAATATAATATCACTGATAGTAATAAAATATCACTGATAATCAGTGTAAAATTATATGTAAGCTTTTCACTCTCAGTTATGTGTTGTTGTTTTTTCTTTCAAGTTAAACTCTTTTTGTTTTTAAAGTAAATTACTGGGGTATTTCAGCCTAATCTCTGTCTAATCCAATTTGTAGCATAAGGACTATTAACCTCTAGTTAATGAATGTTGTATATGCCCAGTGTATGAAAGTTGGGTAAAACTGCATAGCAACAGCTTTGATAATACTTTCTGTCATATCTGTGTGATTCTAAGACAGTCATAGCTTTGAATTTGCATTTAAAGGCAGCAACTGCCCTTAGGCTTCCATTATAATGTGTATCGAACAAACATGTTTACTGTGCTAGTCTCAGTAAAGGGAAACATCAAAATGATTATAATCACCCATACACTAATGATTTAGTGAATATAAATTAAGCTTGAAAATGTTCCTTTAATCAGGAATTTCTGATTTTGTGCAGTGGAACATTAGTGTGCCTATGCTGTCCTCAAAGCTGCCCTGTTTTTCTGATGTTGCTTGTTGTTGTTTTGGATGTTGTTGTTGTTTTGCTCTGCCTTATGTAAGAGGCAGACTAAGCTGGCAGTAAACAAGGCAGAGGGAGGGGGAGCTGTGGGCTGGCTGCCTCTCTCTCTTTCTTTCTTTTCCCCTCTCTCTCTCTCTCTCTCTCTCTCTCTCTCTCTCTCTCTCTCTGTTTCAAGCACTAATATGTAATGCAAGGTAATTAACTATCAGCAAAGGGGGGGTTACCCATTGCCACACCCTTAATCAAACCATAAACTCTTCAATCCTCCTAGCACCCCAGAGAGAGGTAGAGAGAAGAGAAAGAGAGAGGCAGAGATGAGACAGAGAGAGATCATGAGGAGGAGGGAGAGAGGGATGAAAAGAAGCAGAAGACCAGTAGACTCATATGTATGTTGAGCTCCCACTTGCTTGTTAATGTGTGTGATTTGTGTGTGTGTGTGTGTGTGCTGTGTGTATCACACTCTCACTATAGCAACAGCAGCAGCAGCAGCATCAGCAGCAGTTAGCGGCACAGCAGCTGGTCTTTCAGCAGCAGCTCCTGCAGATGCAGCAGCTCCAGCAGCAGCAGCACTTGCTCAGCATGCAACGGCAGGGCCTGCTTTCTTTGCCCCCGGGCCCAGGACAGAGCGCCCTCCCTGCACAGACTCTCCCGCCAGGTAAACCCACCACCATCATGTGACTCACACTCACATGCGCTGCCTGTCTGTGCACAGCTCTCTGCCTTCCGCTCTTGCGCCTGTCTCTCCTTACGTTCCCTCTTTCTTGTTGATCTCTTGCTATCTGTCTGTTGCTCTTTCCTCACCTCTTTTCTTCTGTCTGTTTTTCTTGCTGTCTTTGTCTTCTTTTCCAGAGCTGTTGTCTGTGTTTGCATGCTTGTTGTTCTTGCTGTGTCTCTCTCTCTCTTTCTCTCTCTCTCTCTCTCTCTCTCTCTCTCCCCTCCTCCCTTGCCGCTTGGTGTTGTTATTGTTGTTGTTGTTTACTGCCTCACACTGCGAGCACAGAAAATGAAGAGCTGCCATTTGCTTTGGCTGGAACGAGCACTGGGTGCCGCATTAGTAGATAACAACAGTGGCAAACGGGTCTTAAGTGCAGACTGGTTGGAACGTTGTGGCGTAGGACTGTTGTTGTCTCAGCTGAGGGATTACATGATGATATGACTTTGCAGACAGAAGCTTGTTTGTCAGGCTATAATCGTGGCTTGATGAGTTCCACACCGCTGGCAGTCGAGCACTTTTGGATTTTGCATTCAGAGCAAAGAGATGAAGGTGCCAGTGGATCTTTGTTCTGTCTATCTTCAAATGCTTAAAAGACACAGTGGAGACTTGGAAAGTATGGATGAAGAACATGTGACTCAAAAGGACAGTTCAGGTGCACTTTTTCTAATATTCTGCTTACAGTATGTCAGTCTTGCTTATGTCTGTTTTAACCGAGGGCTTAGAATTTGTATGGACAAATATGGCTGGAAAGTGATAGATGGGAACTATTGAAGATTACAAGGTTGAACAGCATCATAAAACCAAAGATCTATGTTACAGATTAAATAATAAGACTGAAAGATGATCAGTCAGCTATTCGCTTGTTTTGTGATCTAACCTTAATAGTTAACAAACTGGTAGACATAACAAAGACTGCAGACAAGATAGCATACACATAATGTTGACAGCAGATACAGATATCATAACAGAGTAAAAAAAATAGTGTAGTCATAACCTAGACAGCTGTGAAGCTAACAGAGTATAACTCACAGCTATAGCAAAAATGATAACAGCTATATAAAAAGATTTTTAACGTTTTGTTTTTAACCTGTCAGTGAGCAGACAAATAAAAATGAAACGGAACGCTTTATCTTGGCTTATGTGGTTTAAATCTCTCGTCTCTAGCTATCTATAGTGAGAAGATGGCTGTCAAACATGTTAAAGTGCAGTAAATCCAGGCTGCTTTTAAGCCTCTGTTACAGGCTTTCATGTTGGTCTGTCAACCCGTTGCTTGTTAGGAAGTAGTAGTATGTGGTCAAATGCACTGAACTGAACTTGATTTTATATTTGTGTTACAGCAGGCCTGAGCCCGGCCGAGCTCCAGCAGTTGTGGAAGGATGTGACCAGCGGCCACACCATGGATGATAATGGCATGAAACACAGCGGCCTGGACCTCAGCACCACCAACTCTTCCTCCACTACCTCCTCCACCACCTCCAAAGCTTCTCCGCCAATCACTCATCACCCTATCGCCAACGGCCAGTCCCCAGTCATCAACACTCGCAGAGAGAGGTACCTCCACGCATATACACACAGGATCACACACATGCATAGCTGACAAGCATACATGCAGAGATGGTTGATGTGGTGATAAGCCTTTTAGCAAGATATTCTCACTGTGCACTTTTCAGTGTTGTGTTTTCAGTGTCATCACTTCCAAACACAAATATATAATATATAAATACAATTTTACGTTAAACTTACTTTTATCAGTTGTGTCATTCCTTTCTTTGTATTCCTTAGATAATTTTTTGGAGTATAGATTTGCTATTGTATTCTGCCAAAATATCATGATCAAATCATATATTGTGAAAATGTGTCGTTATATGATATTTATATGCCGTGTTGAATCCTACATACAGTTATATTTTCTTACATCTTCCTTCTGAACATAAACAGAGCATGTAATGTATGTACAAATGCAACTCCTTTTCATGTAACACATCGTCTAAAAAATGCTGTAGTATTTGTCTCCACTTAGAACAAGAGAGAGAATTTATTCTTAAAGGAAGTGCATAATATTGTTTATTTGCTCATCAATACTTTATTAAAGCATGTGCAATAATAGTCAAAGCCAACCAAAAGATCCCTGGAGACATAGGGGCTGTGTGTTGTTATATAGACTGTTATCAAATTATCAAAAACAAGAAGGTGCATCTCACAGGAACAAGCACAAAACAAACCTCACAATACATGAAGCATTTCGCACCCGCTTTCTCTTTTGGAATTACCTCGGCAGCTCAGGTTGTCATGTAAACAGAATACTAGATGCAAGTGTGACATTTCCTTCCTGTTTATACATGTGATGGTCCTTTTGTTTGCTGCGCTGCCAGTGTGAAACAGCATTTTGCATTTCTGCCTACCTGCTCCATACATTATTCAGGCGCCTGCTGCCACACGAGACATGCAGATCCCCAGCCGTCGACTTTACTGTTAGCGCAGGTGTTGTGTCATTAGGGTAAAGTAGATAGCATCTGAGCAGCTTCTTAAGACCTGCTCAGAAAAAAAACAATATATATATATATATATATATATATATATATATATATATATATATATATATATATATATATATATATATAATAGAAGCAGTCTTTTCTCTGAATAATGAAACATAAGATAAAACATAGGTGGGATTTGACAATTTAAAAAAAATGAAAACACTATTTTGTATTACTATTAATAGTCCACAATGTCTTAAGGGCTCAAGGCCTCTCATAATGATTGAGTGTGGAGAATTGTCAAAGTCGGCTGCTTACTAACAGGAGCTGATCAATGTAGGCAGAGCTGAGTGTCAGATAGCCACCAATGTCTTTCTAACACACCCGCTCTCTCTCTCTCTCTCTCTCTCTCTCTCTCTCTCTCTCTCTCTCTCTCTCTCTCACACACACACACAGACCTGTTGAGCTTCCTCAGCTCTAATGTGCCTGAAGATGTTTGTAACAGCGTCCTGAATTTTACAGCAGTCTTAAATATGTCGCTTGCGCTATTAGTATTTCTCCTGATGAGATTTTAGCATGTCGTCTGTCTTTTTTTCTTAATAGGATCATAAGATAGTGTTACCAAATGATTTTATTGGTAATACCAAGAATCACTTCCTCTTGATAAATATCCACATTTATTTGCAATTATACCACAGCCTGCTTGTATTCTCAAATGTGATTGGTCAGAAGGTGTTAATTCATTATAACAGCAGATTAAACATTAGTCAAATTCAAATCACAGGTTTAGACAAGATAGGTTGTGTCATATGGTGTTGTTGCTATTTTCCGCTGTCTGAAAATTCTTTAAAAAATATTTCCCATCTATATCTCACGCTTTATTTAGTTGTCAGCTGTCCAATATAATAATCAATGATATTTCTGTGTCTAATTTTGAAGCTTTTTTTTTAGCAGGCAGCAGAATTTGTGAATTGGGACCTGTTTGACCAATCAATTGTCACTGATTGTAACCTGACAGGTGCAAGTGGCCTCCATATACTGTATTGTGCCTCTTGTAAAGTATCTGACATCTCTCTCTCTCTCTCTCTCTCTCTCTCTCTCTCTCTCTCTGTCTGGCTCTGTCTCTTAGCTCTTTACATGAAGAGACTGGAGCATTACACTCACATTCTCTCTATGGTCATGGAGTGTGCAAATGGCCAGGCTGTGAGAGCATCTGCGAGGATTTCGGACAGTTTTTGAAGTAGGTATCTTTGATTATATAAATGATTGGCTCTGTACAAAAAACTACACACTGGAATTTGTTCATCATGGTTAAATGTTTGGTTCCTAATATTATGTAGGATTATAATATTCCCAATTTATCTTAAACTACAAAAATAAAACTACAAAGCCATAATTCATCACAAATCATATTAAAAAAATGTGAACTCAGACATTTCCTGTGGTTAGCTGCTTCAATGATTATTCATTAAAATAGTTATTATTAAAAAAAAACTGCAAAATGCAGACAGAATGTGTTTTTAACACCAGCACTGAAGGCGTTGAAAGATTTCACAGCCAGTTGAAAAGTGTAAAATTTGCGTAGTGATACTTCTGACTGCCTTTCAATGTTATCAGTCAGTCTGTTAGAGCCGGAGCTTTGGAATGACCGTGAGTTTCCTGCGCCAGTCTTGAGGAAAGCATGACAGAATGGTGAGAATGCCAGAAGCTAATGGCAGCTTGTGTAGCTACGTTATCCTCACACAACGGGATACATTTAGTGTTGTCATGGTGCAGCCAATGGAGTGAAATGAATTCTTCATGCTCCATCAACAATTTAGTTAATTAACTCATTTGTAATTGGTCTGCTTTGTTGCTGGGATGCTAGTGAGGGCCATCAAAGGAGAAGGTGTTTGCCGTGCCGGAGATTATAGGTTATCACATTGCCACTTGGAGACAAGTGCCTCAACGTCAAGAGGAAGAAGAAGTGTTCATTTGAATATTCTAATCAGGTGTGTTAATTAACTGTGAAATAATGATCTTGCACGCATTATGGCAGGCACAAATGTCCACGTCAGTTCACATAAACAGCATTTGTAAGTGGGAACATTGTTCATTCTTCTTTTTTGTGGACTGGCATAGGAATTAGACATATGAAAGTTAACTCCAAACAGGGAGAAGATAGGACTGAAACTGTATTAAAAACTTACTTTAAATTGCAATTTGACTGATTGTCAGATAGGGCTCTTTTAAGCTCTTACAAGTGTCTATATTCTAAATATCTTCTATGTTCTCCCTGTTATTATACACATTATAAATTATGATCATCAGCTCCATTAAATAAAGCAGAGAGACATGTTTTTAAAGTATCTCAGTTTGACATGTTGCATAGTAGGACATTGCCACAACAGTCAGCATGTGAAGCAGCAAGTGTTTCAAGTATGTCGTGCTGAAATACGCACAGCGCTCCCCTGATCATTCCCTGACTCGGAATCTAGAGTACAGTAAGCCTCACCTGAAACCCCCACCACAAAGCCAGTGTGATCTGAGCCATCGAGATGGCGGGTGTCACTGTGCTTTGGAGGAGCTATTGTCTGTGTCAGGAAGAGGCTTTTAATGTTTTAGGAGATGGCAGTCACTGGCACGCATCATCCCGGTACACATGCCTAAAACGGTTTACATAAAACAGGTGTCAGAATCAAGTAGTACCTTTGAAGGGGTGGCGTGCAGCTTGGGGTTGTAGCTGCTGGTGAAGAATTTGCACCGTGCGTTTAAGAAACTTGTCAAGATCAGCATTTAATAGCTGTTCAGTGTTCTTTTAAGTGTTTCTTACCTGGAGAGGTAGCCTAGAGGTTCCTGGCACATTACATTAGCTCTGAAATTTAAATGGAATGTTACTTTTGTGTGTGTGTGTGTATGTGTGTGTGTATGTGTGTGTGCGTGTGTGTGTGTGTGTGTGTGTGTGTGTGTGTGTGTGTGTGTGTGTGTGTTTGGGTGTGTTTCCTCAAGATATGTATATTTATGCAACAGAGACTGCATTATTCTGAGAGTTTCTTGTGCTTGTAGTGTGATTCAGGTCAACTTATTTGGGGAGTATGTCAAATTAAAAGAACTGCATAATATATTCATGCCACCCAAGTTCTGCTCTTCGAGTGCTGGCAAGTTTTTTATTATTATATAAGCTACAGATTGCTGCCCTACTTCTCATATTGCATGCTTTTTTTTCCACATGTGTATGGAGGGCAAAACCTAAATCAGATGATGCAGTTCAGTGAGTTTTTACTGGACATTTACTGTAAATGTCCTACAAATGGCTCTTACATCTTCAGTTATATCTTCAGTAACCTGTCACCATTTTTTCCAGCACAGTGTTGAACACTCAAACTTATATTATAGACTAATATAACAAATTAACTAATATATGCGTAATATAACATTAACAGTGTAACACAGAAACGGTTACACCAGTTTGCCCCCTCCTGCCCCATGTGCTGACCAGGTTATAGACTTGTTTGTTATTGTTTTTATGGTTAGTCATGATATATGATTAGACAGTTACCTCACTGGTAACTTTAATACTGTTTACAATTTTCCTAAGTTACCGTGTATTGCAGTGGCTCATTTCTTTTGTGTCTGACAGCGACTCCCTAAATATTTTGCATCCTGTTCACTTTGAATTGCCCTTGAACCAGAACACCGTATCACTCACAGAGGATGTGAACTGGATTGAAAACTCTTTATCTGCGTAATGCACTACTGCTGTAAACACACTACCTATACTAACATTCCTTGTATGTTAGCAACAGTATCATACCCAGCGTCTATCAGATCAACAGACGAAAACGGCATTGCCATGTTCCATTAAACCATTAAAAACATGCTATTTTTGGCAGAGCAGCACAGTACACTGCCATTCCAGTCAGATTATATGTCTTTTGGCTCATTACGCCACCTTTCCTCAAAGCCTCTCTCACTCTGTGTCAGCTTATAACAACAATGTGACAAACAAATAATGTAATAGCTATTAGGAAAAAAAATGAAAAAATAATTAAGGGTGATTTGAACTTGTTTCCTGTTTTTAGTCTTTTAGACTAAATACATTTTTTTAATAACTTGTATAAATGATTGTTTAATACCATGATACCATTAATACCATTATATCCGTGATCTTTTTAGACTGTTATCATATCATTCCTACTCTTACTTTCATAAAGTGTGCTATCCTCCGTCTTTTTTTTTCTTTTTAGGTAACTTTGTTGTGTTCTACGTAAACGAGGCAACAATGTTGTGTCTGTTATTTATCTGTAGACTATTTTTACGATTCGATTGTCATTACCTCCATCTGAGTTACTGTTAAAAGTATTATTGCCGTAATTCTGTAGGCCATAATGCTAAACGCAGTCAGTGTCAGTGTGGCTTGCTCCTGTCAGTCTTTTTCACAGAGCCCAGTGCCATCAGAGCTCTTATTCCCACTCTCAAAACAAAAATCAATATGACTATAAAGTGACCCATAAATTACAGGCAGCTCCAGAGATGTTTGCTCAGAGCTGTCTTTGTGCAGATGGCCTCTCTCATCCTCTCCTCACCTTTCTGTTTGAACTGAGCCCACCGCCTCTGCCTCATTAAGAGGTATTGGTGACTCCGTCTAACCCCAATCTCTCTCTCCCTCTCTCCCTCTCTCCCTCTCTCTCTCTCTCTCTTTCTCATTTACACACATATACACCCACATTTTAAGATGCTTTCTTTCCATTTCTTTGTTTTTATTCTCTTGCATCTTTTATTTGCATCTGTTAACCTGTAGGTAATATTGCTAACTCTTGACCTTGTGTTAAAGCCTTACTTTACATGAACACAAAAAAAAAAAAAAAAAAAAAAAATAAAGATACAATGAGAATGCTGATGGTAAGGAGAAAGGAGTAAGTGTCTTTAGGGGAAAGCAGGCAAGGCGCTTGGCCCTTTTGAAGCAGCTGTAATTTATGACATCCACCATACATCAAGTGCGTAAGATAGCATTATGAGCATTGAAATGAAAAGGGTATTTGCAACATTAGTTCCCCTCTTCCCTGCAAGGGACATGATTAAATGATTAATGAAATGCCCCTTTGCATGCGCATTCTGAAACAGCAATTAGGCATGGGCTGGAGGGAGCCACCAGCTTTCCCAGCCTCTCTCTGTTTTAAAGCCATCTCATTTTTGATTTATAATGGAGAATATCTGGGCATTCGACCTGAAATAGTTACAAAAGCAGAAATGACCATGATGAAATGAAATGATTTAAAATGAGGCATGGCTGTAATTGAAAGGTAGTGGAGCTATTGTGTTCTCTTATGCCCTCCACTTTGATTGGTGTGTTTTGGGAGGGTTATGAATACATTGTTATTTTGCATATTGCACATAAACAATGGCCTGTTCAGAATGAATAGAGGAAATGCATAGCATTTTGTGTGTGTGTGTGTGTGTGTGTGTGTGTGTCTGTGTGTGTGTGTGTCGGTGTGATTTAAGCTCACTCTAATGCACTGGAGGCTGTACTGTAAATGATCATTGAAGGGTCTGCAAGCTAACCTATAATTACAGGAAAGAAAGTGGCAGCTTTGGCATTTCATAACCATGTCTCCTCAAAGAGCGCTTTGTGGGTTTGTCACCAATGATAATTTAGATAGAGGCTCATTACCGAACATCACAACACTTTTAAAAACCTTTTCGCCTCCGTGCGTTTGCCGGGAATAGAGGTCTATTTTAATGGCGAGCTTCTTTTGTGTCCTGCAGACAAAATCCAATCAAGGAAAACCGTCATTGACTGCTTTTGCAGTCTGCCATTTTTTTCCCCCTTTATTCTAATGAAGGGATGAGTAGATACATTTAATACGTCGGCTGAATAATGCACCCTTCGTAGGAGGCGCTTTTTAAATGTTACTCAAGTTAAATTGCATTTATTGTTTTCCATAAATGAAGAGGACAAAACCACTCTGTAATGCCTTTTGTACGCCAGCATCCCTTATAAGCAGTGCTGCTGCTATGCATTTAGTTGACAATGCCCCTATTGTAATTTGTAAATTGTAGTTTTCACTTTTTTTTATGGTGAACACTCAAGAGATAGTGAACCTTTTTTTAGTAAAAAATTAATAAATAAATAAAATGCAGGGTTGCACATATTCAAAAATCAAAAACATTTGTAACACAAAAAAAACAGCACTGTGGCCTGCATTATTTTGCAGTAAAATGTGTCATGGGTTGTGTTGCGTAATTGATCTGTTTCCTTTTGATTTTAGGCACCTTAACAGTGAGCACGCTCTAGATGACAGGAGCACAGCCCAGTGCCGGGTCCAAATGCAGGTGGTACAGCAGCTAGAGATACAGGTATCATCACCAACCTTTGCCATCACCTACACCTACATTAGTACATACATATAAGCTATGCACTTTCCGTTAAGTTGAAACAACAGCAATAGCATCTTTCAGCGATTTTCCTTTGTTACTTTTGTGAAAATAAATAAATAAATATTTTTAAAAAATAATAATGTGCTGTTGATTAGAGAAGATTGTGAGTGAATCTTGATAAAAACTTGTCACTGGATATTTTTAATTGAATTAGGCTTTGTGCCTATTTTCTATGCTGTTCAATTAATATGCACGCATCTCGGGCTGGTCGGTGTTAATTAAATGCACTTTGCACCTGACGGAAGCTCTAAAGTGGGCCACTATTTTCAGGAGGTGGAGCGTGACCTTATTAAGAAGTCATGCTGGCAAGATAATGAGTGCAGTGATTGAAGGACGTTATTACTCAGAGCTGCGGCCAGCTCCCCTGCCAGCAAAACACCATCTTTGTCTTCACACCCTTGTTGGACGTAATGCACTATGGGAGTGGAAGCATGGGTCACCCCATGACACTGAATAAGGAGAGATGTAAAACAACAGGTTTTATTTTAATAGTAATTAATAATCTCTAAGTTAAGAGTCATGACAGATTAATTAAAGAAAAAGCAGAAAGCAGAGTTTTGTTTAAGTATAACAGGTATTAAGAAAACTTCAGGTTTTTCTTGATACCACACAGCATATTCTTGTCTGTGACAAGAGGCCTAAACCGAAGTGTCTGCCAAGTGTTGCTCTTAACCTTTTAAGGTTTTTATGGTCTGTGAATTCCTCCCTATTTATAAGAATTCAGTACAATGAATAATTCCTGTTTATATTTAAAAAGTCCACCACCTTCATTTTTCCCCTCTGAAAGTACCCGTAGACCAAAGATGCACGACCTCCCGTGCTTACACTGTGACCAATTACAGCAGTGTTTCTGTTTTCCGTCGTGCTTTTTTGTCCTCCCATTTTCCTGTTTCTTTTTTTTATCCCTCCGTCAGTGGTAATGAGGCGCGGATCAGAGTGAGGATACAGGCTCTGTGGCAGAGTTCAGCATGCTGTGCATGGTCGCGGGCTGGTCTCTGTCACTCGCCGTGAGCTAGATTGATGATAGCGGATGGCCAGGGCATTAACTGGAGCTCAGAGGGAGTGGGCCGAAGCAGCAAGGCAGGGAGGCGGGGTTCGCCTGGCACTCTGTTTGTGGGACCCCTTCACCTCTTGGCAGCTGCTGGCTTCAGTCCAGCTTTAACTGAGTCCACAGGACTTTGCCTAGACTCTCAGGACTCTCTAATTTACGGACCGAGTAGCTTGTTACTGTCAGAGCATTGCTGACCTAAATTCTGCTATTGACAAAAAGATGAAGTGCTGTTTGTTTTCCTCTGACCTCTCTGCACCACACATCTTCTCACCACTGACAAAAGGAGTGGTTCTCTTCTTTATATTTTTTCCTCTTTCCCCTCTCCTTTTTCATTTTAAGTCTCACTGTTTGTTTAAAGCCTGTGTCTGTGAGGTTTAACAATCCAAACTGGTCGTATGCAGGAATCATTATACTCAGACAAGCTCAATAACAAGATGTATGAGTATGGTTGTCTGGGGAAGATCACTCATTTCTAAAACTGCCGTATTTTCTTTTTTCCCCCTTCCTCTCTCCCTCTCTTTTTGTTAACAGCTTTCTAAAGAACGTGAGCGTCTTCAGGCAATGATGGCCCACTTGCACATGCGGCCCTCAGAGCCCAAGCCATCTCCTAAACCGGTGAGTGCATATTGCTCTACATTCAGTAAACAGGGCGGCAGGCCAGCAGATGAGCTCTCTAAACACCACCATTTAACAGCACTGAGAGATGAAAAGGGAGAGGATGAGGAGCGAATGGGATTTGTAATGCCAGGTTTCACTGCTCCCCATCAGACGCAAGCAGGAGTAGACTGTGACAACGGGGAGTGCATTAAATCATAGCCCCAATCTGAGCCAAAAAGGTCCAACCATTATGGCCTGATGGCTTTAATACTGCAAACAACCTGTTGGGCGGCAGAAGCTGTTAAGCTCTGTGACCGGAGGAGCACTCGAAGGAGCCACAAGCCAGTGAGGACCTTTCATTCAGAAAACAAACAGCTCTAATGATAGATAGAGCCTGCTGAACAAGATGTGAAATGAAATTACCAGCAATCTGTAAACAATCTGAAAGATAGCAGGAAATTTGGGCCAAATACTATCTCAAAAATATGGATTTTTTCGTATTATGGAAAAAGATATTTCACTTATACTGTATGTCAAACAAACCTAAAATTTCGGTGTAATCCTGGTTTATAGAAAGTATTTGCATATAGACATCAGAGCAAAAATAAATATTATTATTCAACTTATTTATTCAGTGCTCAATATTTTGTACAGAAATATATAGTGTGTTTCTAACATTTAGTACGTGCCTAATTTGAATGGCATAATTTTTCTCATCACCTCCCATCATATAAAATAGATAATCACAAGATAGAATAATTATCCCTGTAGATCTGCAAGGAATCATCTGCTCCCCTCTGCCAATTTATTATTCACTCTCCCTTTTTTAATCTTCAGAATTCCAGCAGCTTGGTTACATCTACACTAATAAAGAATTTCAGCCCGTAATCCAAGACTGCATATGAATGAATGCTATTAATGAAGTATTACATTACATAAACCACACATGAAAAGGCTGCTAATTGCATTTGATGGTGAGCAATTAATGGCTGATTTTTAAACAAGCAGTCTCAGTTTTTCTCATTTCTTTTTTTTTTTTTTTTTTTTGTGTCTGTGTGTGTACTGTATGTGTGTGTATCTGCATGCCACTGTGGATTTATTTCCAGGCGACTGTTTGTGCCTTTGAATATTGATATTTCCATTGTAACTGATGTAAAGGGAACATGTGTATCCAACATTTAGAAATGTATGTACAGAATAAAATATGTGGTAATAGATGATTTGGCACAGATTCTTGTCCCTCGCATACATAGGAATGAATGAGAGAGAGGCAGCCCACATGTTTGATAAATATTAATAGCATGAATTTATTAGCAGGGAAAAATGAGCCCTGTTGGTTCATCACTGCACCCTTAACAGCTATCAGTAGCCCAACACAAGGTGTAGGCATGCTGTCTATTATATGACCCCATTTATGCCCTGAATGGCACTTCATTAAATGTTACCTTTTGGCCATGCCACGGATGGCTGAAAATCAAAGTTACCAAGGTTGCAAGTCCTGAATAATGAGGGTTTTTCCTCTCTCTCTCTCTCTCTCTCTCTCTCTCTCTCTCTCTCTCTCTCTCTCTCTCTCTCTCTCTCTCTCTCTCTCTCTCTCTCTCTCTCTCTCTCTCTCTCTCTCTCAGCCAACCTTGAATATATATTCAGATGAGTAGAGTTGGCGAAGTGCTCATTCCTGCCTCTCATTCACTCCTGCTCAGTTAGGCTTTAATAAATTCCATTTGGCAAATACGGGATTGTGTGCCTGCAAACATGTTACGCTTGTTGCTGTAACCAGGTGAAGAGAGAGGGGAAGAGAATCTTGTCTTAACACTATAAATATACATGCCCCGCACACACTCACTCTTAATAGGATTTATTATGAAGTGCTCTTTTTTGCTCAGTTTGATGGTGTATCAGAAGCCTTTGTTGGTCCTGGTGTAGAACAAGTAGCACATAATTACTGGTTGATATTGTGTTTTTTGTAGCATGCAGTGTACAGCAGTGAATGAGGGATTAAGGGGGAGGCTCTTTAGAGCACCTACCCATTGCCGTGACCTGACCTCAGCTGAATTATATGGAGATTTCTGCATTATACACAGAAGAGTGATCTAGACAGAAAATGATGCCAGTAGAGTCAGCCATTATCAGAGTGTCACATTGGTTACAGTAAGACAAAAAAAATGTCCATGAGTAGTAGGATGTTATGGAAAGCATGAGTCACAGAAGAGTTAGTATATACTACAGAGAGGCTTGGCAAATTGTAGAGAAAAAAAATCCACCTGTCAGCAATAATGCATGTTTATCATTAACGTTGTATCGATGTTGTAGATGCAGCCACGTCGCTGAGGAGCAGTGTTTCTTTAGTGGAGTAATGTATTTCTTCTCCATGACTATTTAGTGCTCTTTCTGTTGTCATCATCTCATTATCATTAAGTGGTGTCGTAATGATCGACTATGTAAACACCTAGGCGTAACGCGAACAGGCAACATGACATTTCCTTCTATTTATCAACACCTGCTCTAAATGATTGTTGATGCCTAGCTCGGTCTGCTGCTGTCATTTCCAGTTTCTCTCCATTAAAAGCAATCCAGAATTCCCTCTTAGACATTAGAAATTGTAATGGTAACATTTGGAGAGATTAAACCTAAAAAATAATGCTCAGGGTGAATTTAATATATAAGTATAAGTGTTGGATCCTGACGAAAGGTGGGAGTGTTTTCAGTGTGGGTTTATAATCCAGCTGTTTTCAAGAGAGCTAAGTTAAGGAAATATAACAGGTGGCAACTCACTATCAGAAAACATTGATTCTCACACACAGACAGGAAGCTCTTATGGGATTGAGATGGGTTGAGATAACACAAAGGATCATCATTAGATAATCTTTAACAGCGTGCTCTAATTAGAATTCTTATGATACAGTTTCATCCTGTAATTAGTGGAGATTGGCTGTTTTCTCTGCAGCTTATTAGTGTGAACACAGCTGTACAGCGGAATCTGTTCTTATTTGTCTGAGTGCTTTAAAACTCTCTCTCTCTCTCTCTCTCTCTCTCTCTCTCTCTCTCTCTCTCTCTCTCTCGCTCTCTCTCGCTCTCTTTCTGTCTCTCTCTCTGTTTCTCATCAGTTGAATCTCGTGTCAAGCATGACCATGTCAAAGAACCTGCCATCGGTGTCACCCCCAAACCTCCCCCAGACCCCAACCACACCCACCACTCCGATCACACCACTGAGCCAGATGCCCCAGGTGCCCTCCGTCCTGAGTCCCGCCAGCGTGCCGAGCATGGGCGCCATGCGCAGACGCCACTCTGACAAGTATTCCATGCCACTATCCTCAGGTAAATACAATAAGTATCTGTAGCAATACTGTATGTTTTTCTTCTGTTTGGGTACACACACATTCCTCCTGGTGGGCTGTTTGCTCCAATAAGAGCCAGCATCCAAATGAAGCTCTTTATTTCATTTTTTCCCCTCTGTGCAAATGAGACAAATATCATGCTGTACAGTTCCTCAATATTTTATGAATGTTAATTACAGTCAAATAGAGAAATGATACAAAATTCATCACATTTTAGACGAGTTGTGTGTTATGCTGCGTGTGTATAAAAAATCCACTCTTTTTGATGTTTATATTTACTGGCCTCACATGGAGGGGGGCATGAAATATTCAGATCCATACAAAATATCTACACGAGCTCTAATTTCACGCGTGTGTTAATGTTTAAGATTTCTCCTGAGAGGAATTAATTAAAAATGTATTTTGTTGGACATGTAAAACGATGATTTGATGTGCACCCCTCCTTTCTCCTCCCCACTTTTTAATTTGAATGAATCCTAGGTGAATTTGCTCCCTTGAGGAGTCAATTTTTCTTAATGTTGATAGTTTATTTATTTATCCATGACTTTTATTTATTTATTTGTTTGTTTGTTTATTTATGTTTTTATTTTTTTATTTATTTTATTGCAGAAATAGCCCCAAACTATGAGTTTTATAAGAACGCTGATGTCAGACCACCATTCACATATGCAACGCTCATCAGGCAGGTGAGTGGAGAAATAAATTAGCTTTTGCCTGATAAGATTAGAATTAATTGCTGCCTGAATTAACACTAGGCCAGGGTGAGAGTGGCTAAGCGAGCTAATGCTCTTTGATGGCGTCTTGTTGCAGGCTATCATGGATTCAAAAGACATGCAGTTAACACTTAATGAAATCTACAGCTGGTTTACGCGCACCTTTGCCTACTTTAGACGCAACGCTGCCACTTGGAAGGTAACGCTTTTCTTATTCCCCTTTTCTTTTCTTTTCTTTTCCTTTCTTTTTTCTGTTTCTCCAGCTTTTTTTCTTTTCCTCCTCCTTAGCCTGTCCACTGCACAGAGACAGAGGTCCAGAATGGGCATTTATTTACTTGACATGGATACATTAGTATTGCCCTCCCTTCTTTTTAACCTTTCTATTGAAAATGGCAAATTTCCTCTCTCGCTTTCTCTTTGCTCTAAAAAATGACAAGTGAAAGAATAATTCGGCCTCTGATATCGTTTTCTAATTTGGTGCAATTAATAGCTGAGACTTGGCGGGGAGGTGTGCATTCTGACACGCTAATTACTACCCAGACACTCAATCATCAGCACCTTTTGTTAGATGCAGTATATAACTCCTTCCTCTCTTTCTTCCACTCTCTCTCTCTCTCTCTCTCGCTCTCTCTTGCACACTCTTGCACACTCTTTCTCAACCCCCTCCCCACTACCCCCTCCCTGGCATACAGTATTATTGGTTAATTAGTTTGAAAGATGGCTGTTTGCCTTTCAGATGCAGTCTGTTTTTTCTTTTTGTTTTTTTTTTTTTTGCGCCGTTGTTGGGTGGTTCTTTGTACACGCCATATCTCATGTATATACAGCGAGAAAGAGAGGTTAGGGCCTGTCCGACATTAAGTAAATGCTGCTGTCACTATGGGAGCATTCTTTATTTACCAGGACAAAGGCTCTCATTTGTATCCCTGTCCCAACAACTACAATATCAGCCTTTTCTGTCTCAGAGAAGACAAGAAAAGGAGAAAAAGGTTTAAAAATTGCCTTGGCCTTGTTGGAGATTTGTTTTGTTTTGTTTTATTTTTTTTGGACAGGGTAGGTGTTTGTGACGATAAGATAGCTGGCAGTGTGCTTCTTTATTTTATTTTATAGAATTTGCCTGCCTGAGTTAAAAAGAAAAAAAGCCCTTTTTCATAGCAAGTCTCGAGCTCTCTCATCAGCATGCTAAGCATTTCCCAGCTCTAGATTTAGCAAAGTGAATTAATTTGGATTTGGGTTGCTAATGATGCTGGCATATGATTACAGCTCCACAAGGGTGTGCAATAGCTCCCTGTACATCAGCACACAGTGCTGCGACTCTTTTACTCTATGAGGTCTTGCACGGAAACGATCAAAGACAGCTGCTTACTGCTTGACTCTCTGATCCTAAACACAAGCTATTAGTAAGTCTGCTATAAATGATATAAAGAACAGTTTCTCTCTGTGCTCATATCCTTTACTGGCTCAGATAAACAGACTCACAGATTCGCCATCCTTATCACACAATATTTAAATCTGGCCATGGGTGGAACAAAAAGGCCATGGATTGGGCATTAGGAGTATTTGGGCCCCTCCTTTTACAATAGCGGCGCTGAGATATTTACATTTTGAGCCTGGCTGTTCCTTTGTGCTGCCTCTACAAGGCTAGTCTGTGATGGGCTTGTCATTTGATTAACTGAGAGAATTTTTAAAAAGGAATGAAAGGTGATTTAATATCTCCGCTTGGTCTCATCAGCTCAGCTTGGGGATCCAGCTCTCAGCCCGGCAGCTTATTAGTTATAACTATATAGCATGCATAATAAAACTGCTCATTTGCTCATTAATATTAAAATTATCATATTCAGAGCCATGGGCATTAAGATCAATCAAATCCTGGGATTTTCAGGTCAGATGCGAGATCTGCTTATGAGTTTTTTCTGTCTCCTGTCTTATAGAATCCCTTTCTTAGAGCAAAACCACTAAAACCCATGCCTGAAATAAAACATAAAAAAACTGTAATATTAAAGCAAGGATATTATTTGGCCACCATTGCCTCACATTTTAATTAGATATGATTCTTTTATGATATAAGAGACCCCTCTTTTCAAATACCCATCTTAATTATGCATTTAGATGTGTTTTGGGGTCATTTTCATAATCCCGGTTATTTAAATTTAGGTATGTTATCACAAATAGATGTCAGAAGTGCCATGTGAGGTCACGGCTAATTCACAGACCTTCTGGATATTAATAGTGACCATCTTAGCATATGCACATGCTGATGCCTTACACCATAATAGACATAATTACAGTTTGATATAATGACTGAGATATTTAGATTTTTGATACTGAGAGATGAATATTTCAATTGTAATATGTTTTAGATACTTAAAATTGATTAATTGATTGATCGATTGAGTTTGTTTGTTTACACATTTCAGCATATTTGTTTGTGTTATAGAATGCAGTGCGCCACAACCTCAGTCTGCATAAGTGTTTTGTGCGGGTGGAGAATGTAAAGGGAGCGGTTTGGACGGTGGATGAGATGGAGTACCAGAAACGCAGATCTCAGAAGATAACAGGGTACAGCCCTATCTCTCTCTCTCTTTTTCCTTCAATGTCTCTGACACAAAATCAGCCAATTCAGTGGATGTGGTGAGATATGCTTACCTATAAATTGAAATCCCTTGTGTTAAATTAACACTTGCAGTCCACCTAGACTCTGTACTAACTATTGTTGTAATTAAAAGTCAAATACACACTGGAGCTTTTCCATGTACATCTTTTGTCATTGTCTTGATTTTTGATTAATTTAAAAATGCTTAGAATTTTTTTTTCTCACATTTGTAATGCAACTTGAAAGACTATATGATGTTGGTTATTTAAGCTTTTAAGATTTTAAACCGACTCTGTCTTTTGTCCCGGTCAGGAGCCCGACACTGGTGAAGAACCTGCCGCCCAGTCTGGGTTATGGAGCAGCTCTTAATGCAAGCCTGCAGGTGAGCAGCCAGCTATCAGAGGTGTTACACACACACAGTCAGAGCAAGAAGTGGCAGCCTGAGACTGAGCTCAGAGAGTCAGTGTGAGCGTTCAGTGTCTGCCTCAGTACACAGTTTGTGTATGCTTCTCTCTATTCTAATAAATACAGCAGGAGTATTAATTCTTCAGAGTTTGTGTGTGTGTGTGTGTGTGCGTGTGTGCGTAAGAGTCAGGCTGGCATAAGGAAAGCAGTGAGAGTCTAGAAGGACACCATGTGGCAAAGGCAGGTAGCTTCTCTGCCAGTCTGGTTTTCTGCACCTGTTCTTCAGATTGATAGCAGCCTGTGCAAATGCAAGGGCATAAGCATTAATATTTATCCTAGCTGTCATAAATGATTTGGCTTCATAATGTTGGCGCAGTGAGGCGCTCATGGCAAAAATTTTAAATTTTAATTACTATATATAACTTTAATGTGCAGGAGGCGAAAATGTCAGGAGTTTTTTTTACTAGTTTCAGGTAAAGTTTCGAGCAGTTGTATAGTAATGCGGACGCTTGATGTTTTTTTCTACCTTTCTAAAGCAGTTGTTTATGGAATATCGAAGAGAACCTTGAGAGTGTTTTCAGGGAGTTTTTTTGCATATCTGTGATGCTCAAAAATTAAATGTGGCAAAATATACTGAATATTGTTCCTGATGTGACATTTAAGTGTAACTCAAACGTATGTGAATGTTCTGTCAGGCGGCTCTGGCAGAGACCTCTTTGCCCTTGCTGGGCAATACAGGCTTGATGAACAGCAGCGCGTCAGGCCTGATGGGTGCCAGTCCTCCAGGTTTGCATAGTGGAAGCCCACCTAGCCTTTTACAGAGCAGCACCCATGACGAGCTCAACGGCTCCCTCGAGCACCTCGACACCAATGGTCACAGCAGCCCCGCCTACTCCCCACACCCCCACATGTGAGTTACTACAATAACATGTCGTGCTCTTGTAGACAGTTTGTTTGGAAACACCAAAAAAAAAAGTGACATTTCTTTTCCTGAAATAAATTATAATGATAAAATCAATATATGGAAATAAAAAAAAGTAAGATTTGTACTAGTATTTAAAATTCACTATGGTTTTCAGATTCTTTGCTTTCACATACAACCATTTTTTGATAGGCCACAATATAGACCGCACAGCCACACATGACGTTCAGTCTTACCGAGATATTCTCACACTCCTTTAACATTCTCAGCTCAAATAAAGACTTAATACTGTAAATTCACTTTGGTCAAGTCTATTAATGTTAAAACTATGGCCCTATGAAATATATAAGTGGGTGTTTCATTTGGTGTTTTTTGAATATCATACCCCAAATTAAGTTTACTTTAAATTCTTCAATTTCATCCCACACCTATTTATAGAGACCATCCTTATTACAGATTCTGTTTTAATTACTCCAAAGTCTGCATCGTAGAGGTTTAGATGTTATATTTTATGCACGACTGTTCCTATTAATATTTAGCAGCTAACTGTATCATTAATTACTTTAAAATCTTTGCCTTTCCATCTTTTTTAATGGTGCAGAGACAAAGAGAGAGAGCGGGCTGATTAAACATTCATGCAGTGTGAGTTTGAGGAATTGTGGATGTAGAGAATGTGTTCCCCACTAATCAGTGATGTCATGCATGTCACTGCACCATGTTTACCAAGCAAAAGATAGGACACTTAGCACTGTCAGAGTACAGGATTACACCACAGGTGTGGGGAATATGTTACTAAGCCCAGTGTGTTAACAAACAGCCTATCTATTTTTTATTCTTTAAAAAGTATCTGAATGGTCCTAAATGTGCGACTTTGTGTTAGTGTTTGTGTGTGTGGGGGGGTGTTTGTGTGTGTTTGTGCGCACTAGGTTAAGAAGTGGGGCAGGAGCATTAAGTGGGACAAATCTGAAAGCCAGACAGAATCCCAGCATTTTCAGTCCCTCAGGTTATTTAATCTTTAATAATGGGCAGTTAAGTCTCTCTCTCTCTCTCTCTCTCTCTCTCTCTCTCTCTCTTTCTCTCTCTCTCTCTGTCTCTCTCTCTCTCTTTCTCTCTCTCTCTCTCACTGAGAATGGACAGTAGAGGTGGCAGATACTGTATCTCCTTCACATGACCCCTACAAAATGGAAGAATTGTGTTTTCTAAGTGGTTTTATTCTGATGTGTTTAATAATGAAGAGGCCTTTCCCCAAAGAATAAAGTTGCAAACACAATGACCATGTTACATCAGGTGCTTAAAAGAGGGAGAATAGAAAAATAAAATTGAAAAGGGCAATGTTAAAATTAGTCCTGTGTTTGCAACAGTATATTATTCCAATTCAGTAAATTAAATGAAAGAAATCTGAGCAATCTGAGAAATCTAAAATTTCTTTTATTTAAAATACCCAGATGTTGCAGTCATGTCGTGATAAACAAACAGACACATACAGACTGGATCTGGTACCAGCTCATGGCTTGCTAATGCGAGCTTCTCATTAACCACTAAATGACTTGTCCTGATGTCTTAATACAGCGGAGACGGGACTAATCGTTTTCTTCCCTCCTCCAAGAACACAAGTGTGTCTCTGATTTCTAATAAATGCAAATGAAAGCTGTAAGCCATGCTTCTTCAAATGCAGGCTAAAGGCCTGTGTCGGGCTTAATGGCCAGTGCAGCGCTGCCCTGGCCGGGGATCATTTGTCTCCAGGTAATATCTTTAGGCCCATATCTGCAGCTCTGTTTGTTATGGCATGATAAATGTGAGCTCAGTGGCTTTAAAGAGCCAAGCGAAGAGCTGAGGTGCAGGTCAATTGGGATTTTTATGGCCCCATTTCACATTATATCGCTATAATGCATGTTTACAGACATGCTAACAGCACACGTGTTGCTGTGTGGGTAGAAATAGTTAGGTGTAATTAGAAATGAGCCACAAATGCACTATAAAAATGAGATGCTGCTTAATGTGAGAGACAGGAGGAGGCAGTATCCTTGTTTGGAATGGAGTAATCTACTTCATTATTTAATAAAATAAGCAGTCATTAAAGGGCTTTATTTAACTCAGCAATGACACTTAAGTCTAAAGACTTGTTATGTTCAGTCTAGCTGATGTCAGAGGAAATGGACCTATGTCTTAAATCAAACCTGCTCAGTTGTCATTTGATGATCCCGTTCCATTGCTGGCCATTTCCCCTGCTGCAGCCTTAGAAACACATTGCTTCTGTCCCCAAAAACTTGGGCAGTTTTTCTGGGTAATCTTTACTATATCCATTAATATATTGTATATATTAGATTCAGTTTATATAAATGAGCCAAGTGGCCTGTGGGCTTTCAAAAGATAAGGTTTTAACCTAGTTACATTTCTAACACACTGGTTTCACTAGACAACATTTCTCCAATCAAAAGTACCCATTATCTGAATATTTATTTATTTAGCTATGAATATTAAAGCAATCTGTACCTTTTCAAATTCAAAGTTACCCCGGTCATTGATGAGTTCTGCCCAAGAGATGTCTGCCAGACACGTTCTAACTGGTTGATAAGGTTTTCCCTCTTTTGGTCTCTCTCTCTCTCTCTCTCTCTCTCTCTCTCTCTCTCTCTCTCTCTCTCTCTCTCTCTCTCTCTCTCTCTCTCTCTCTCGCTCTATCTCTCTCTCACAATCGCATAGTCTGGCGGGACTTCCCGATGCATCCAACGTGTCAGAAATAATTAGGTTTTGTCAGATTTATCATGGTAGCACAAACCCCTTTCCCTGCCAAGGGCCCAGGATCATGTTAAGCCTTGTTTGTGTGTGACAGCGTTATTATTCTTGTTAGTAGCCCCACTTCCACCCTCCATCCTCTCCACTGTTCTGCAGGAGGAAGAAGGTGCTCGCTAACAGCATCGCAGTGGGTTTTTTTCCTCCCCACTCCAATTATTGACAGTCAGTAAAGATATTCATCCATTTGGAGTTAAAAACATGGATCATAGTGTCCGAGCGAACTGACGGCCTGGAGTTGATTAATGGAAGAGCCTAGCTGCAGGTTCTCTCTCCTCTCAAGAAGTGCCACTGCAGCCTCTGCATATTAACGAAGGCCTGCGCTTTCTATTAACAAGATAAAAAAGCTTCACTCCCCCTTTGCTCCAGGGGCTGAGGGGATGAGAAATTCTCCATTATTTATAATGGGGTTGCTGCTTTTTTTTTTTAACCAGGTGCCATCAGTAAACTTGAGGTATCAAACATTTTGCTTTTAATTTTTTATGACCGGTGCTATTTACATTTATACAAATATTTATTAAAAAAAAAAAATCAAAAAAACATACCTGGTCTGGAACTTTCCTTAAGGTGTTTTGAATTTGCAATTGGTTTTTGGCGTGTCTGTGAGTGTGTCGGGAAAAGATTTGTTGTTCAATTACATCTTTAGACTCTCTATACCAGTACACTCCATGTCATCATACACCATTACAGTTTTTATTTAACTAAGAAGGAAACATCATGCTTTTCATTTGTTTATAGCTACGAATTGCCCTCTCTTTCTGTCTCTTGACATTAATAAGATAAAATGCAAGTTGTCATGTTACAGAGAAACCATGAATCCCTCCATCCTAAAAGACATTTCTATTCAGCTTGATCTCTGACCTAAAAAAGCTTTTACACACTCTTTCGAAAAATAACAAACAAATGACTCTTGACAAGAAACTTTACAATACGATGATCCATATATTCACATATCATATACTCACTTTAATCTGTTAATGTGAAGCATCTGTTTACACACAATTGTTACTTTAGATATTAAATCATATCAGATATTTAGATCATATCAGATCCTTTTAGTATAAAGTTATGATTTTGCTTTGCATGTCAAACACTGTCGAAGCTACTGTTAAACAAAATGAATCATCATCAGTATACTATAACTAAAGATATTAAATGTTTACAGTTTTGGCATGTTTTTCAGGCCCCCAATTCACGTCAAGGAGGAACCACTCAACATGGACGATGATGACTGTCCAATGTCACTGGTGACGACAGCTGATCACAGTCCAGAGCTGGATGAGGATCGAGAGCTTGAGGAGGGAAACCTATCAGAGGACTTGGAGTGATGTCTCTCTCCTCCCTCGTTTGCTGGGACTCCGCCCCCCCCACCCTGAGCAGCCGGCCCCTCGAACCACTCCACAACCACAGAAAGGCAGCAGACGGAAGCGAGGAATATTTATTTAGAAAGCGCCAGGAGACTGTCCCAAAGAAACACTCACAGCCCTTTGAGGACCGTTTGAGAACAGGCAGCAGACATCTGCCTTTTAAATGATAATGAACATAGGACAAGATTTCATTCAGATTGCTTGGCCACTTCATACCATGCACAGCAGACTCATGGACAAAACAAAATAAAAAACTTGAGTCTTTTCTGTAGAAACGTTGATGGCCACATATACTGCCAAAAAGTTGAAATTTGTGAATATCCGACCCACAGTAGTCTCTGATGTTAGATACAATTGCTGGTTCAATTCAAGTTGTTGCTATGTTATTATTTGCACAGGAGTAGTACCAGAAATTAGTGTCACTGCCTGTATGTTGCTAAACGCTTTAAACAACAGTATTTCTTTTTTCTTTTCTTTATTTTCCTTTTACCAACCTTTTTTTTCCATTATGTTTACAACACCACCAACTGTAAATGCCATTTTTAAAGTCACACCAATAACAGACCTGCGGTATCAAGACTGTTGCAGCTGTCCAAAAAAGTCTCCAGTGTCTCTATCTCTGTTTGTGCTGAAAAGTGAAATGTGATAACTGAGTTGAAATGTAAATGTTTGTGTAAGCATCATGCTGAGGAAAAAAAAAATGTGCATTTCTGCATATTCTCTTCTCTAGTCTCTTTACCTCCTTGTTCTAAAGCTTTGTCTACCTGCAAAGAGTCACAGGCAACAGCTAGAAACCAAAGCCAACACTAGCAATGGCCAATAGCTTAGACAGAAGCCACCAGACTCTTTGGTCATCCTTCTGTGACTTTTAACTAGTACAAAGAGAAGCTTTTTTTTTCTTTTTTTTTGTTTGTTTTTAGTTCCGCTAACTACCTTCGAATAACCTCGGGGATTGCATCATTTAGCCCTGTACAAAGATTTGGAAGAAGACAGTGATTTAATTTAATTCCAGTTGGAGAGTTTTCCCATTGACCACTTACTTGGTCCAGAAAGAGGATGTGGCCTGGCTAGCAGTACAGAGCAGCTAGACATGGATCATGACCAAAACAACCATTTTTGTGTCTGTGAAAGTGCAGAAAAAGAAAAATTGTGTTTGTTCTAAATACGTATATATAATAGTACACGTGCCATCATTCACTCACACACACACACACACACACACACACACACACACACATATATATATATATATATATATATATATATATATATATATATATATATATATATATATATATATATATACATACATATGATGTTTTTATGTTCTTCATTGTTTGTCTCCCATTTTCTCTTTTTTTTCTTTCTTAAATAGTCTTAACTTAAATGTATTGTACAGTGGGACTGTCTGATCTGTCATGTCTTCTGTCTGTAGGGTTTTCTTCTCAGATCCGTGTCAATGCCGAAACTAAAAAACAAAGGAACCAAACATTATGATATCTAGTAAAGCCAAAAAACGTCATGATTTCAAGCTGAAATGATGTGGCTTGGTTATCTTTTAAAAGCAAATAATATAGCCATTATAAAAGAGGAGATCGATGTCGAGAACCTTTTCTGGGTGATATTTGTTTTTCATAGTATAATCCATGTTTATCCAGATACAGTTGGTTCTTAAGAGAGTATGTCCTCTGTAGAGATACCCGACATTATTCATGTTCCATTCGATCACAGCTAATGTCATCTAGAAAAGGGGTTGTTGCTTTAACAGTCATTTCTGTTTTCACTCAAACCAAAGTTACACAAAATTCTGCCTCCTCTTTTATGAAATAGAGATGCTAGTACACAAAGGTGTTGTAAGGTTCATTAAAGTCCAGCTGACTTTTCCGGTCCTTGTTCAGGTCACGAACCAAATCTGAAATCTAAAACATGACAAATATTGTACCTGAAAAGTCGAGGTATGTTTTGTGCAAAAGAGAACGTGCACTTGTTGCTCTCCGGTGTTGTTTTAGCTTAGTGCAGATACACATACTTACACCAGTTCAGCTCAAAGAAGAAGTTGGATCCAGGAACAAAGTTTATCCCTCATCCTTCGCTGGAAATTGACTTGAAAATGACGTTCATATTAATTTTCTCACACCAAATATAAGGGTGCAGCTTTTCTGAAAAAAAAGGGTTCTCCCACTTTATCCAAAAAGGCTTTCTAAAAGGTTCTACCTCTTCACCTCGATTTCAGAACAAAACAGGCAGATTGCATGAGTTACCAGAAAGCTACAGGAGCCGTCACGTTCTCCTCCACTTGCTCCATAAGACATCACCAATACAGTTTACATTCCCAATGTTAGAGATGGAAGGTTTGCATTGTCACAGGTTGTCCTGGAACATTTGTAGAATGATTATGTAAACATATACCTGTTATAAGGGAATATTGTGGTTCTTTTTTTTAATGCATGTCTAAACTCATGTGGTGGACTGGAAAAATGATTTAATAAAAGCATATAATAAAAAAAAAGATCAGGATGATGGCCTAAGTGTACAATGCATAAAATATGCATACCTCAGCCCTACTGTTTTTGGGAAGGATGGAAAAAAGAACTTTCAACCACAGAATGCATATTACCTGTAGATTTTGCATGGGTTTTGTAAAAAAAAAAAAAAAAAAAATTAAAAATGTCTAAAATTGTTGCTTGCACATAAGACCAGGAAGACCTCCAGATCTGCAATCTGCTCCTCCACTAGATTTAGGATTGTCTGGATTTTTTCTGGGATGATTTTGTCTGTATTTTGATAATTGTGCATATTATGTAAAAAGATTTAAAAAATGTTGGTGGATTCATGAATTTACCAGACATTTTTTTTCTAAGCTAAAAGATCAGTGTTTCTTTTTTGGGAATTTCATGACTTTTTACTGTTGTCACCTTGCTTGCTGAGAATAGCAAACCCGCTTTTTTCCTGCATCTGCGTTGCGTAGCTGTAAGGCTTTACCTAATGTGTGTATTTATTGCTTGTACCTCTGTGCATACGTTATGGAACATTATGTCTGGCCGTTGAGTCATGTATCCTTTCTATTACTACCATTCTTTGATGATGGGGAATATGATCCTCTGTGTATACGGTAAATTGGGACAGTAGCAAAAAAAAAAAAACATGTTTATGTAATTGGTGAATACTTTATTTTCCTTTATTTTCTTTGAATCCATTTTTTATATTTTTCATTACCGTGTACTGTGTCCATACTTTCAGAGAGTAGAGATCATGATGGAGAATTGTAACAGGCATTATTATTATTATTATTATTATTATTATTATTATTATTATTATTATTATTATTATTATTTTCTGTATTCATGGCTTTTCACTGCTGAATAAAATAAAGGACCAAAACTAGGATTTGAAACGCTGTCTACCACCAACATCAGGGAGTTCCTGCTTTTTGTAGACATACCGTATATATTTTTTTCTTCGGCAGCACCGCATAGAGATCAGACCTGCATTATGCTTTTATGCAATGTTGAAAAATTAGTTGTAAAAGTGGTAGTGCGAGTAAGACGGGCAACGGGGAGAAATGGAGGATAAAAACAATTAATGTTTAATAGGTGTGCTACTCATCTTTGTTCGCGCTTCCAGCACCTAGAGTATTGTTTAGACAAGCAGAACTGAGGAAAAGAGCAGGCTTTGCTCAGTCTAATGGGCTCAGCCCATGTTCTCCAGTCCACCACTTTGATCTGTGGAGAACACGGCCTAACGCTGCTTACTTAAGAGCTAGAGTGTGGCCTCCCTGGGAAAGCAGCACATCTTTCATTCGTTTCTTTTCGTCTCTGACCCCATGGTGTGTGTTTAACAGTGCATTTGAGATGCCTGAAGAGACCAGGGGAGTTTGGCCAGTTGACAGTGGACTTTATGCATTTTTGTTAAGTTATTACAATACATAGATAACTGATAAAGCACTGCTCACCAGATTTAAACACTGACATTGTAGTAGGAAGGTTGTGTGTGTGTGTGTGTGTGCTGTTAGTGATACAAGTGCATTAAGCATACCTCTACATCACTGCATTAGTGTAAGTCTAAAAATATCCAGCTGAAGGTGATACTCTGCTCGAAACCTGACACGGCTGAAAGATGAACTTAAGGTCGATTAACACATTGCTCATGAAAAAAAAAACTGTAGTACCAACTGTACACCTACATGCTGCATAAACAAAAACAAGTGTGTCTAATAAAATGGTTTAATCCACTCGCAGCAGCCACTACCATGTCACAGTCAGTGCTGTGCTGAGTGTGATCTCTCACCTACACAAAGCAGCACACTAGATATCAGTGATACCTACAACCTGACCTGAGAACTTGGCCAGTGAATTGAAGGAACAAGTATGATTAGATATAAGGTCTGTCTTTAAACTGGTACAGTACAGTAGCTCAGTGTAAAGGGCTATTAAGTTTAAGTTTAAGTGTAAAAAGGACCAGACATTAAAGCATAAAACCTTGTCTAAATTTGCCACGAGCATGTGTTATGTCCACATATCAGTGATCCTAAAGTTAACTTTATAATCTGTGGCTAATATCACACAGCAACCGCATGCTTATGTGAATAAACAGTGTATCAATAAAGTGGAAAAAATAGACTGTGATGCTTGTGTACTTTCCCCTGAGCTCATGTTCCTAGTTTATATCCAGAAAACTTAGCAAACTGATGATACATGAGTACTGATGATACAGAATCATGAATATCATGACAGAATCATGACAGAATCATGAAATGAATACAAATCATTTTAAAAACACATCCAGACCCCAGAGAGTTTCATTAAGAGGAGAAAATCTATAGAAATGGCATGTTAATATCAGCTAACAAACCTCTTGCTAACGTTAGCAAAACCTGCTGCTGAGATTTACCAGGATTCCTATAACATAAATAACAAGCTGGGTGAATTTGTGTGTATTAAATGTTTGGATAAGAAAAATGCAAACATTACAGATAAGACTAAATTAAATATGATTGAGAGATTAACTTCTAGGTTATTATTAGATTAGTGCAGCTCCCAACTTAAGCTACACAGTAACTAGAGCTAATGCTGGACAATGTTAGTCTAGCTAGCAGCTTGACCTGACTGAAGGGTTTCAGTCATTACACAGTCAGCAATGTTCTGTTGGGGTCCAGTGGTCTCTTTTTATGGTGACAATGCAATTATTACGCCAGTGAAATAAAACATTAATCCCTTACTTCCTTTATGGTTATTGCGAGCAACAGCACAGCAAATGAAATGCATGTCGTTAGTGCAGTCAGTCCACTGTTCTGTGCTCAAAATGGCAGCGGTTCTACACAGCCATCACGTCCTTTAAAATAAGGGAATATATTGAGTTCAGCAGAGGCTATAAGATTTCAGTACAGCTCAGTAGTTTGTAAAGATTCAAATATCAGATTTAAGTTCAAATTCAAATTGTATTTGCCACATACATGACCATACACATAACATGTAGTGAAATGATTTTGACTGTCCATGACATCAGAAGTAGAGAAATGTAAATAAAAAAAGGAAATAAAAATGTACTTTTTTATCTGTGAATGGAAATAGAAAAAATACATATGAAAAAATATATAAAAGGTTTTCTCACCCCATCCATTTTCCCCATGTCCTTTTTTTTTTTTTTTTTGTCTTATTAATGTGAAACACCAGCATTACCTTAATCTCACTTTAAAGAATTTGTCTGTTATGAATCGTTTTCTACATGAGCCTGGCTCACGTAGATTGCCGTGAGAAGGACTGTATTTATTTATACTTACAGGTCTATCAGTAGAGGATCCTCATCATATACTCTGACATGGAGAACACGTTACAGACTGTTACAGAATTCAGCTGAGAGTGTCATCTAAAACCATCTTTAGCCTCTGGTGTAAGAGTTGCATTACCATTCGCACCAGTCCCTCCATAACTAATGGCTCACTCTCACACTGGCCCTTCCTTTAATTTAAAGGGGTTTGACTTTTCCTTGACAGCTGCTCTAACAGGTCCTGAAGAAGCCATCTACACATAGCTAACTGTTGTGCTTAGTTTCTCTACTGCTTAAAATCAGAAGCAGTGTCATCCATCACCTTCTCCCACCCCTGTTTCCTCTTACCCTTATTACCCCCACACCTCACCCCAGTGGCAAAAGCTGGTAGTCTTTCTGAGGTTGTTAGACAGAGTTCCAGTACACTAGCTCTTGGGGCACTTGCCTTCTTCTTTAGCTTTTTCTTCTTCTGTGCTATTTATGCACTTGGAAGTGTTTGTGAATTCAATTGAGGGATGGCATACGGCACGCAACAAGGGGCGCTGTGTACTACACAACATCAGAGAGAGTGCAGACATTAAAGTGTGAGCAACACTACAGACCCCTCTTTCAAAGGCCATGAAATAATAATGTGTTGTGGTTAGCGCTAGCCGTGAGTCACACTGGCTGCTTTTCATAAAGTGGAGTTATTTACAGTGCAATGAATAAAAGAAAGGGGTAGTGGTGCGAGGCTTCTGTACCACACACTGAAGAGGAAGGCACTTTAAACAGTAAGGGAAAAAGTCATACAGATACAGAGAGGGGGGGGGAGAGAGAGAGAGAGAGAGAGAGAGAGAGAGAGAGAGAGAGAGAGAGAGAGAGAGAGAGCTGAAATGGGTCAATGTGCATTTCACTTATGAAGAAATAGACTTTGGTTCATTCGATCAAATTTCACCTGACAGCACACTAGCTTTCTCCTTTGGACAATTAGATACTTAAGAGTCCATGCATTTTACATAAGCAATTACATGTTAAAATAATACATCATAGTGTATGTTTACCGTGAACTTGAATCACATGTAAAAAGGGTTTGCAAATCAATTCATTAGATTAAAAAATTATTTGTGCTTGAATCACAAATGTGAAATATGTGAAAATAACTTGTGTAAAAATGACACAAATTATATGAAAAAGATCACCTAGAACATGTATTACATCTGAATAATCTAGAAACTGAATATGTCAAAATAAATGAAATATATAAAAAATACAAGTGAATATAAAAAAATGCAAATAGTACATGTAAAAAAAAAAACAGTATAAAGGGTCAGACAAGGAAAATCCAAATAAACTTATGGCTACAAGTTTCTTATGAATAATAACAACATTTATTGTTGCTATAAATAACAACATTTAAGGTTTTTGCAATGTTTGGAGTCTGGGCTAAAAACGGCCCAAATGCAACAAACCACATCTAATGCTTGTGTGGCATTCCAATTTCACACCAAAAGTGGCTTAACTGTAAGTTCTGCTCCATATCATTCCTGAGATATGGTCTAATCAGGGTAGAGGTGTGTGTGTGTGTGTGTGTGTGTGTGTGTGTGTGTGTGTGTGTGTGGGTGTGTGTGTGTGTGTGTGTTCTGGCAGCTGTACTCAGATGAGTTCATTGCTGTATTTGAGCCAGATTAAAAGCAAGATTTTGAGCTTGGGTCAATAAAACAAGTCCAAACACTGTATCAAACTGCAGTCTTACAAAGTAACATTATTATGACAAATTTAATGCATGCAAAATGTCAAACCCACGTTAAAAAATAAAATATAAAAGGTTGGGAAATTCCAATTTTATTAGAAAATCTAAGCCTGGCAACCCTGGTGATATGTCTAGGCTAACATTGTTGCCATTACTCATTTCCTGAGACATTCATTCAGTCATCTTCAGTAAGCTCTTTATCCTACTCAGGGTCATTGTGGATTCTGAGCCTATAGTGGGAACACTATGCATGAAGCATGAATACACACTGGATGGAACAACACACACAAATACATACATTCACAAACTCCGTCACACTCAGTAGTCAACATTCCAGATACATGTTCTATGGAGGAAACTGAAGAAACACAAACAACACGTGAAACTGCACAGACAGTTGTCACAAGCTCAGGATTGATCAAGGGACCCTGGAACTGTAAGGAAAACTGCACAATGCACCACCCACTGTCAGGCAGTTCCATACACCTTAATCCACCTGCCTGACATGCACACCAAAAAGAAATAAAAAATCATAAAATGAAAGTTATTGAAATACAAATCACAGATCTGGCAACCCTGATAATAAGTGAAGGTCGGTTTTACACCATCAGCCTTTTACTGAGATTGTTTCCCTCATATATAGCAGGAATGCTAAATTTATAGGCCACATCATGTAAATATTCAAAGGTTGTAAGGCACATAACTTTACACATTGCCCAGAATGCCCCTTTTGATTGGCTCTCATGATACTGTATGATTGCAGATGAGAATCATGGTATATTGAGGTTCTGGGTTCATTGCCCGGAACAGTCCCTCTCCTCTCGACTCTGACAGCATGTCTGCAGCAGAACGCACCCTCAGGCAGCGCAATCGGCCACTAAATAGTCCAAGGTGATGGCAACGCTAATTGAGATCATCATTATTATAATTGCAGTTCCAGAAAAAAAGTATGTCTTAAATAATTTGCATTGCTCCCGAGCTGATATTGGAATGCAGTGCAAAAAATAATTGCATGGCTGCAAGGCACGTTTGGGTTGGATAGCTTCCTCTCTCTCTCTCTCTCTCTCTCTCTCTCTCTCTCTCTCTCTCTCTCTCTCTCTCTCTCTCTCTCCCCCCTCAGGGACACCAGTGCACACTATCTCTCCTCCTGTATTGCTGGTCATGTTACTGATGTGCTCCTCAGCACAGCCACAGAGACCCAGGCTTTCATGTCGGATCACTGCACCTGCTCATACACTGGAGAACATTTTTATTTATTTTTCTTTTTACAATAAGAAAAAGCAGCACATGTGCTTATTATGCAGGAAATGCAACTACAGTATATTTTATTAGTGTATTGAAAAATATTTTAGGGTGTGTAAAAATCTGTGAAACTGTCAGTCGCTGGGGAAAAATCAAGAGGACCCTGTTTACAAAAAATTACACATATGACGCATAAAATGTGTGTTCGGAAAACGAAAAAACGAAAGTGGATTTCTGGTAGAACAGGTGTGAAATGCTGACAATGGAGAGTTTTACTTGTGGCGTCATTTCCTTTGCAGTTTTTGTTTAAACAAAGGTCAAAACTGGTACATATCCCTAACTACATGCAAAGACCCCCCACCCCCACCCCCACCCCAAACACACACAAACAAACTTTAATTTCAGTGATTTTTAATGATATGCTTCACCTAGAAAATATTTTTGTGAATATAGTCATTGTGACATTTGATATATGAGGACATTTGGTCTTTTTGGCCACTCACACATTCTTTCTGTTTAACCTCCCCCCACCCCACACACATGTATGTCAACATGATATACTGTACAGATGTGTTGTGTTATTATTAGAATAATAATATTACTGAAAGTTAATATATTCATTTTAAATATAGCCACAGAAGTGAGAAAACTCATAAATGAACATCTATTAAATACATATTTTAAAATCTCTGGAGTGATACGACTCTCAGTTCAATCCAGTACTTAGGTCTCAGATCAGGATCTAATTGGCAATTCATCTGAAATTATTAAAGAACAGTTTCAATTACATCAAGCCACCACTGAGTTCTGATGCGCCAAATTAAGTTAGGACACTTGATTGTGTCTGTCTGGGAAAATCCCGAAGTGTTTGAAGGGCTACAATTTTCTGTTGGAACTTCTGAAGAGGAACTTTTCTGTCCTAGAGAGAGAGAGAGAGAGAGAGAGAGAGAGAGAGAGAGAGAGAGAGAGAGAGAGAGAGAGAGAGATGGCATTACAGAGGAATAGTGGGTTAAATCACTTACTGAAGATTTTTAATGACATTTCAGTGTTCCTCGTATAATTACTCTTCATCTAAGATATCCCATAATGATGTTGGACAGTCTCGGTTCAGGCTCGCTGGCTCGCTTCATTAGCGTGTCATTCCCATTTCACATCACAAGATTTAATTGTAATGCTGAATATGCGCGGCTCTCTGTGCAGGCCTAATCAAAGTGGATCCACTTGTATTATTAATATCAGAGTATCGTCCGGCTTGCTATTTTTTTTATAAATAAAAGAATACAGATGCATAAATCCGCTGTCATTTATTAGGCTGATACTGGCATATCTGCCAGACAGGCGAGCCCAACCTTTCCTCCTCTCCTTGCTGCACTCATCAAGATGAAGAAGAAAAAGAAAAGGAAAACCCTGCATTAAATATACATACTAATTTCTGCATGAAGTAATCAGAATACAGAGCAGGTGACATTGGGCACTCAGCATTCAAATGATTGGCAATAATGAGGCGTGGAAAGGTGGACAGACAGCTAGAGAGAGAGAGAGAGAGAGAGAGAGAGAGAGAGAGAGAGAGAGAGAGAGAGAGAGAGAGAGAGGTTTCAGACAGATAGGCAGAAATCCAGAATAAAAGAAGAAGAGGATTAAGGGTTTATGTCTCTCAGCCAGAAGAGGTGAATGAGTGAATGAGTGCAGATGAAGCCGCTTCGTTCCGTCCTCCTGCTGTCCAGTGACTCCACCGCTCAGCGCTCTCATGACTGCTCAGTTTCAAATGGCACAACTCCTCAGAGATTAAAGCAAATGACATTTAGAGGAATGGACTTGCCTTTTTTTTTTGTCTCAGAACACAATTTCTGCTCTGCCTTTCAATGTCACTTAATGAGATTTCAAAAAGAGAGTATTTCTTATTTAATTATCACCATGTAAATCTTTCAATTAACAAAAAAAACCTTGTACAGCATAATTGATTAAGAGATGTTAAAGACAGAGTAGGTCATGAAAGCCCTTTCTTCCTCAAATAAAAGTCTGATTTTTGTAGAAATGTGATTTTTTTTTTTTAGCATTTGATGACAGCAGTTCAGTAGGTTTAAATAGAATGGACCTGAATTTAAGTCTGGCACAATTTTTCATTTCATTTGAACTTACTTATCTGTGATTTGAGGCTTGAAATATAGGCTTCAGCTTTTTCTTAATTATAAGCATGCTATCTAAGAAATTGTTTGTAAAATTTTATTTTCCAGGTCCAAACTCTGTTGCTGCAGTTCAATACTATTCGGCAAGAGTTCACCTGATTAAATGAAACCATCAACAGAGACTCTTTCTTCACCAGGACCTCATTCAGGACTTGCTTGTTCCTGCCCCAAGTAGCAGTTTAAAGACTTTGATATACAAGGATTGATATACAAGGATGAATTGTGACACTGTCCTATGCACACAGACTTCATTTCAACACTTTCATATTCTCATATGTTTATAAAAAAAAAAAAAAAAACTAAAACCATGCTGTCCATGCATTTGCACCACCGGTGTTAATTAAGCTTTTATGTTTCATTTACATTCTGACATTAAATCCAATCACTCTCTCTCTTTCACACTTTCTCTATCTCTCCTCACTGAATACACAGTGGTGATCAGCATCTTGTCCTTTTTTTTCCAACTGTGTAGCTCACCAGCCACTTCACCAGCTTGATGATATTCACACCAATCTCACTTTTACCACCCAATATGTGTTTGATCTTCTATTTGCATGTAACTGCCCACGAGGCAAGAAAATTATTTAGATGAGATTTTTTTCCTCTCTCTCCCTCTATAGCATCTTCTCAATATACCTGAGGGGTGATGAAGTCATGTTTCCCCTGACACGTAGGCACGCACACACACACACACACACACACACACACACACACACACACACACACACACACACACACACACACACACACACACACACACACTCTCCATTTACAATGTCAAAATTATCATGTACTACATGGCATCTCATGGTCTCCTTACAGAGCTAAAGTCTGAATTTATGCTCAGATGTGCACATTACTACTACTACTACTGCAACAACTAATAATAATAATAATAATAATAATAATAATAATAATAATAATAATAATAATAATAATAATAATAATAATAATAATAATAGTTATTAGTATTAGTGATGGGGGCACGGTGGCTTAGTGGTTAGCACGTTCGCCTCACACCTCCAGGGTTGGGGGTTCGATTCCCGCCTCCACCTTGTGTGTGTGGAGTTTGCATGTTCTCCCAGTGCCTCGGGGGTTTCCTCCGAATACTCCGGTTTCCTCCCCCGGTCCAAAGACATGCATGGTAGGTTGATTGGAATCTCTGGAAAATTGTCCGTAGTGTGTGATTGCGTGAGTGAATGAGAGTGTGTGTGCCCTGCGATGGGTTGGCACTCTGTCCAGGGTGTATCCTGCCTTGATGCCCAATGACGCCTGAGATAGGCACAGGCTCCCTGTGACCCGAGGTAGTTCGGATAAGCGGTAGAAAATGAGTGAGTGAGTATTAGTGATAGTTATAATAGTAGAATGATGTTTTATTCTAGATTTCTAAGTAATCGAAATATATAGTCCCTCCATATAAGTAATTGGACAAAATAACAATTATAAATAGAAAGATTATTTTCAATACTTATTTTTAATGCAAATGCTTTTGCAGTGAATGAAGTCTGGACCCCATGGATATTACCAAATGCTGAGTTTTCTCTCTTGAGATGCTTTACCAGGCTTTATTATTTTACCAGACAATACCATACTTTACCAGGCCTATAATGAGTATATTTATTATATATTTGGTTGCTGATTTTTTTGTGGGTTTTGTCTTCAGTAAGTGATAAGCTCACTGAGGTTGGTTGTGGAAAGGTGACTGACTCTGTCATTAAAGAGCATTCTTTGTATTTAGAAGCTCTCGATTGGCTTTCGCTGTATGTTTTGGGTTATTATCTGTCTGCATGATGAAGTGCTGTCCTATAAGCTTTTGCAGTATTCAACTGTTTCTAAGCAGAAAATAAAGCTCTAAACACCAGAATTCATCCTGCTTCTTCTATCAGCAGTCACATCATCAATAAACACCAGTGACCCAGTTCCAGTGGCAGCCATACATGCCCATGCTATAACCTTGCCTCCACCATGTCTGACAAATGATGTGGTATACTTTGGATCACCTTCCTTTCCTTCTCTATATATAATTTTATCTTGGTTTCATCTGTCCAAGGATCTTGTTCCACTGAGCAATTAAGCAGGTTTTTTTTATCTTCCCTTTCTGTGTTTGAGTGTTATCATTGGTTTGCACCTGGATGTAACCTCTGTATATACAGTACATTCATGAGAGTGTCACTTGACTGTAGACTTTGACAACTATACACCTACCTTCTCAAGAGTGTTCTTGACTTGGCTAGATGTTGTGAAGTGGGTTTTTTCACCTAGGAAACAATTCTGCAATCATCCCCTTTAGTCGTTCTCTGTGGTCTTCTAGGCCTTTTGGTGTTGATGAGCTTTCTGGTGCGTTTCTTGTTTTGGACAATCCTTAAAGAGCTCTCGGATAGATCTGTTTGTTTTTCAAAACTTTTTTAGACCTTGTATTAATATTTCCTATGAACAGCTATCAAATGCAAATTCAACACTGCGAGTTCATCCCCTTTTCTCCATTTATCTCCTTAATTGGTCAAGAAATAAGGAGAGAACAGGCCACAGTCGGCCAGTAATCTGCTTATCAATTACCAATTTACTTTCCAGGCTGTAAAAATGAGGGACTATGTAAATATTGCCTGTAATTCCCAAACTATATATAATTCCTTTAAGGAAAGTTCAAAGTTTGCACTTAAATTACATTCTGATTGCTTTTATTTTTTCCATTTTATTTCCATTGTGGTGGTGTACACAGGCAAATTACTGAAAATTGTTGTATTGTCCAAATACTCATGGACCTAAATGTACGTTATACTACTTTACCCACAGAGTAAATTTCTTCTTAAAGAGTTTTTTGGTTCTCAGCATGAGGATAAGGGTAAGACTGATACAAAGGATACATATTTTAACCGCTTTCTAAAACATTTTCAATAAGTTGAAAGTTAATGTGTTGTTTAAAGGGAAACTATTGAATATTGTGAAGTGATATTCTATTCATGTGCTACTTCTAGTAGTATTGTGTGAGCCTTACACCTATTAATGACTGTGGACTACTATACTTGAACTTAAAATCTACAATACCCAAGGTCTTCCCAATTGCACAAAAGCAACCAGTACAGAAGGGTGAGAGAGTGTCCTTGCACTGCTATTGCCAGGATTTAAAATGCAGTGGAACAAAATTACTGAAGCATTTCATTTGTCTAAACAACATAATATGTTTTGAGGTGAAATGAAATATGCCAAATATTGCGACTTTAGGTGAAGGCCATACTACACACAATTAATCTTAAAAAAAGAGGATTGAATAATATATTTAGAATAAGATACACATAGTTTGAGCTTTGCGCCGCTATACCTAACAGATTTTTAATACCTGCTCCTTCAAATTAGCCCTAGATTTATTAAAACTGACTTGTGAACAAGACTTGAGCAAAGTTTACTCTGGCCTTTTCTCTGCACTTTAACCTGTGCTGGAGTTTGGACCATCTGAGAGTGAGTGTGTGTGTGTGTGTGTGTGTGTGTGTGTGTGTGTGTGTGTGTGTGTGTGTGTGTGTGTGAGAAAGTGTGTGATAAAGTGTGTGTGAGTTTGATGGGGTCTGATTATAGAGATACAGCTTTTTGTGCTGTACAGGTGTGTGGTCAGCTCTATATAAGACCACACTGTTACATAACTCATAAACAATCAGTCTGACTGCCCAAGAAACTCTTATGGAGACCTCTAATATAACAGAGCCAGTTGTCATAATGGGAGATTTCATACTGGCAGTTCATTCTGAAACAGAGGATGGTTTCAATAAAAAATTGGTAAGGTGAAAGCTGTTATGTGGACCAAAAAACACACCATGGTACCAAACCCTAGACTACCTGGAACTGTGCCTTGATTCCTGAATGTGAATGCAACCTGTACTCGGGTCTGCAGTTGTTGAGGAAGTAAAATAACCTGCACATGTGTTTTAGCTGATGATGTCATCATCAGCTAGTTAGTTGCATTGAGTTCTCATGTGTGTTTGTAATGATGGAAGATGAACACAAATGCACTTGGGCTCAAAGGAATCAGTGAATCTGAAACCAGACCAAATGCACTCGGTTTCAGAACAATCGCAGCTAACGTGCCAGCCGTGAAAACCACCTAAAAGTTTCCATAGTAACAAGTCATCAAGGTCTAATAGAAAGACATACAGTAAATATCCTTGCATTACTGATTCAGCAGTGTGGCTTAGAGCAACAGATCCAGGATCAGTTCATCTCATTCGGGAGCATCCAGAGGGCCTGCACTGCTAAATGAGTTGATCCCGCAGAGTAGGCTGCACTTATACACGATGCCATGGCCAGAGCTCTCTAGGCATTTGATGTGTTTCAGCAACATATATTTGTTATCATATCAAAGAGGAGACATGCCGTTATCAAGAGAGAGAGAGAGGAACTCACAGCCTGTGGGCCTTTCTCTGGCGCACCATTCCTTATTCCATTTTATCTTTCTCAGTGTTGACTAATGTCAGTAACAGCTACCGGTAATAAACTGCTTGTTAGGGCTTTGCTGTTGCCTTCGAGCGAAGTGCTTTGATATGCTGTCAGCCCATTTGGCTGCATTTCCTGATTACTTCTCTTCTCGACTGCATGTTTATTGATTGAAAGTTAATAAAGCGCGCCACCACATGAATGCCTTCATTTAGCAAAAGACGTTCAGCGTTTGAAGTATGTCTCCATGTTTTGTTTTTCTGTGTGTGTGTGTTAGACAGCTTATTCTAGATATATGCTAGACGTTCCTCTATGTTCCTGGAATATAAAATTTCCACAGCTCAGGATAATCATGTCTGACCGTTTCAGAGATTCACATGTGGTTTTTAAACAATTCATATGTAGGCTTTCACAGATTATTCATGTGTCATAGACTTAAAACATGTAGGCCATGTGGTTTATTTTCACATATGATTCACATGATGATTCATTTATTTTCACATGCGATTTTTACACATGGTTGATTATTTTCACATCACCACATATTGTTCACATGATGTCAATGTGTTGACTTGAGTTCACATGCAATTTTTCAGGCCCGAACATCATGCCACGTGTTTTTCACATGTGAGCTGCATAATCATGTATGTTAAACTTGATTAAACTGATCACAGGAAATATTTGTGTTTCTTCTATAAGGTAGATTCTTCTTTTTCATTCTTAAACATTGATGATTGTTTTATTGCGATAAATATGAAGCATCGGTTGTGTTTTGTTTTTCACTGCTGTTTCCTTACTACTTTTGACTAATGTCACAGACTCACAGATGAGATATCTTTTTTAACTTGAAGCGCTTACGTCTCTGTTCAATCATATTTAAACATTTTGCTTTCATTTTTTTATTTACTTTTGAAATCTGTTTTTGCTTTACTATAAATATCAACATGTTTTGATCCATTTAGTAATAAAGAAGCTGAAAAATAAGTGACACACAGCATGGCCGGTCAGACCAAACACGAATTTCCAGCAGGGGAGATGATCTGCTACATCTGAGTTAACTTTTAAAAGTAAAAGAAAGTACTTTTTTCATGCATATATGAGTTTTGCTATATTTTCTGTGTGTTGGATTTAAACCACTGACATACTTTGAGCGGTCGTAGTCCACACCGTAGTCTGTCGGTTGATGACCCCGGATTTATATCAGGCATTTTTCCCAGAACCAGGATGTCATCAGTCTCTTTGTTCCTCTGTTCATCTCTGTGATTTACTTCAAAGTGATAACACGTCGTAGGAGAATACTTGAGCTGCCATTGCAGCAGAAGGCCTTTTCTCTTTTCTCGTGCCTTTGTTGTGTCTATCCACAGAGCTGTGGTCTAGCATCAAATCGTAGTTACAGCTTTAAAAATTCAGTCAACATTGCCTGGCAAACAGCAGCCTCCTTCTTTCCTATTCATGTATGCAGGTGTACATTGTATCATGGCGCACACTACTGAGGGCCACAGAGGCATGACAAGGCCATTCCATCAAAATTTGATGTATTCATTTATGGTGGCGAGTGAGCCTGTTGTTTACAGATAGCATGCTGAAGTTTAGCAGGCAGGAAGAGGGCAGGTGAAGAGCGACTGGAGGACGCTGCTTATCTGAGAAAGGAGCTGGACGCCGTGCCTCTGGCACAACTCCAAATTGTGCCTTAGAAATTTCATGCAATTCAAATTCTCCCCATGCTACTAGTCTAAGTGATGCTTTATTTTGTGTATTAGGGTTATACATCTGAGAGTGTGTGTGTGTGTGTAGTGAGCACTTGCCATGTCCCCGCTGTCATAATCACTCTCCAGCTGTATTTACACCCTTGTTTAGTATCGCTTTCCCAGGGTTAAACTAAAGTGCTTTAGCCTGGGGCTGGCTCTGAGCTTTGTGTACCAGAACACTCCTCAACTCATACTTCTCTCACCTCCCTCATCTCCTCTCCTTTCCTCTCACATTCCTTTTTTTAATTACTTATTATAAAATACCCAGTGGCTTTACCCATTTCACCAAGTCTGAGCTGCGGCTAAATATAAATACAGAGCACTGAAAGTTCGTTTACAGAACTCATGGCTGGAGTTTAAATTAGTTACTGCACCTCTGTTACAAACACACACACACATTTGTTTTATTATTCTTGTGAGCACCTTCTGTTTACATTATTATTAATTTAATTAATTAATTATATTACATATCTAAATCTTGAAGCATGAGTAAACTAAAGTTTTTTTTTTTTTTGTTTTTGTTTTTTGTTTTTTTTAACAAAAGCTGTATTTCTTGTAAATAAATAGGGGAAATAAGCAAAATGCAGTCTTCATCATAGGGACTAGCCAAATGTCCCACAAGGTCAAAACTATCAGAAATTCCAAACCATTTGGGCTCCACCGAGATGTAACACACACAGACACGCACACACACACTCACACGCATGCACACACACACACACACACACACACACACATCTGTCACATTTTGCAGCTTTCTTGGATCCAACCCAAAAAAAGGGAAGAAAAGAAAAAAAATGTCTTCTTGTCAAAATGTATTATGAACATCAAAACATTTCTGTTTACAACATCACAGTCATGTCAATTAAATCTGATAAATTATTCAAACATTTATCTTCCCCCAGCCAGGGGAATTTTAATCATGCTCAGTATTTACTTTAATTTAGCACTGTCAAGTGTGGGTTTGTGTAAAATCCCTCATATCATTAAAGATTTATCAGTTGAAATCTGTTTGGCTTTATTCTGCCGTTAATTGGCTAAGCGACATGCGACGGCATTCTGCCAGCAACAAGTGATGCTGTGAGATGGTGTGGGATTAGTTGGTCACATGGACAGTGACAGAAAGAAAGTTTTCACTAGGTACAGCATCCTCAGAAATCCAAAGAAGATACAATCATCTTGCTTAAGAGTCAGCTTTGTGCCACTATCTGTGTATGTGAAATTGTGTACAAGTGTGTTATTTTACTTAGCATTGGTATAGCTATAACCGACATAAGTGACTGATGACCTGAGTGGAGTAAACTGACAATATTTATACAATTCTTTGTTAAAATGCATTACAGTATGCAAATGAAGGAGGGGCTAATTAATTCTGTACTTATTTGCATATAAAAAAAAATATATATAATAATTTTAATATATCCTCTGGTTTCCTCCCAATTATCAAAAACATGTCCCTTTCCTAAAAGTCCCATTTGTGTGTGTGTGTGTGTGTGTGTGTGTGTGTGTGTGTGTGTGTGTGTGTGTGTGTGTGTGTGTGTGTGGTCTTGGTCTCAGTGTATAAGTGTGTATAAGTGTGTAAGTGTGAATGAATATAAAAATTGAAAGCAAATCACAATTTTTTCTTATGGTGTTTGGAAAGATTAAGCACCAGCTCAAGCACTCAGACACTGTTAGTAAAAATGCAGTGAGTGAGCAGGCCAGTGACTGAGGCCTAAGCTGACTTAACTAACACTGAAGGCCCGTTTGAGGCAGGAGATGCCTTTCTCAGAACACACACACTGTGTGACTTATGCCTCATGGCCACTGTCATAACCACAGTCAGGTGTCTGCCTTGAGCAATGCTCACATCTTCAGGCCTGCAGATGGTCTTCAGACTGAACCAGAGAAAAAAGGGAGGACTTGTTTCCTCAGATTTAGGCACCAGACAGACACGAGAAACAACCTCTAAAATACATGTCCATATGTGTGTGTGAGGGTGTGTGTGTGTCCCGAGAGAGCTAGATATACGATGATGAGGGGATGGCGAGGAAACGCTTATAGAGAGGATGTGAGGGCAATATCAATGAATGTATTCATGATATTTATATATTTAAATATATTTATAAGGGAATAACCCATAGAGGTGGTGGTCCCAGTCTCGCTAATGATATGTAAATGGAGTGTAATACCTAATGTTTTGTTCTGTCTCAAGTTTATGGAGGGTGTGTTTGAGGAACAGAATGCTTTGCTAAAAAACAACAACAACAACAAAAAAAAAACAGTATTCTGATCTTTTATTCATGATACAGCCAAAGATCTACACAATCTAACACTAAGATGGACAATGAGCAACCACAAACCAACAAAATTTGAGGCTTTGAATGTTTTTACTTATTCATAGATGATATTGTTAATGTATTGAAAAGTCATTAATAACTACAGACAGTGAGTTATTATATTTCTGAAGGTATTTTTCTTTTTTAAAAAGAACTTTTTATTCACCACAAGTCCATTATTGTATTGAAAAATCTGAACTGGTCTTCAGGTGTGTTTAGCACAATTTGTGTTTGGTGGGTAAACAGCACTTATTCAAAGGTAATGATTGCAGTGGTGCCGAGGGCATCTCGAAGGTTCATACATTTGCATCTCTCCCAATATCATACCGTGGGGAATTCTGCTTTCAGATGAGTTTGACTGCATTATATTAAGTCAGGGAATACATTGCCCACTGATAAGCACCATATTATATTACCCTGAAAATGACTCTGTGGAAACATCCGTTGCGTACACACAGCCATCAGGGGTGTCTAAGCCCCGGCTATAGATTTTACACACTGCCCTGTGTCAGTGGTAAACACTCTTTATTGTGTTATTTGACTGGATATTATTTGTTAAGGATTGGTGATCAATATGAGAAATCAATGAACATGCGGTCAAGTCTCTTAAGCCCAGAGCATTGTGACTGCTAGTTGTGTGGTCTAAAAAAAAAGAAAAAAAAATTAATCATGTGCCAGATTTACACTTCAGACCAGCAGAGATAAATGCAAAATGAAGCACCACACACTATAGCTTAAATATAGTTTTGAATGTGTTTTATGTATTCATATATGTAAATTTTTAATTAAAATAGTACAAAGCAAAACAAAATCTCTTGTAAAATCTCCTGATGGCTAATAACACTTTCATATTCTTGTAGTTTTTCTATTGTATAAAGTATCATAATAAGTATAATATGAAGTATTTTAGATTAAATCAATTTGCATTTTATGAATATTATTTATAAAGATCTGCATACATTTTAAGCATCTTTTATTCATATATCATATACAGTAAGAAAGAAACGGGCAAATAAGTGAGGACATTATATTAAACGCTAAATTGCTGTTTGTATGTCTACTTGATTGGCAAGTTACCGTTTACCTCTGCAAATCTGCTTTGCTGATGCTGACATTTGGAGAGTTTTTGATTTACATAATTAGACAACTTTGATCAGTGATTTGTCTCTTTTGGCTGTGATGACTTGTTCCCACACACACAGCTTGCAGTGCAGTAATACTCTGTCATACACAGAGCTGACATTTACAACAGCATGTTCAAAAAAGTATGAAAAATACCATACACACACTCACACACACACACACACAAATACACTCACACATAAACACACACACACAGATACACACACACATAAACACACACACACATACACAGATACACTCACACATAAACACACACACACAGATACACTCACACATAAACACACACACACACACACACACACACACACACACACACACACATATAAACACACACACTTTTGCTATATCAATACATACCATCTCAAAAATAACTAAAGCCTGTCAAACCATTTTTCAGGTAAAGAGAGCCTGATGGTTATCAGATCAATGTGCAGCATTGAAGAGTTTAACAATATCTGAGATATCCCATAATCGTCTTACCTTTCCTAACATACATTAGTCAAAAACCTTTTTTTCCATTTAAATGACATATGGTTTTTATATGGTTGTAGTTCCTTATTGTTCTTTAGTTATTAGCAAAACATATTGTCAAAAATATGCATTAATTTATTAAATCATTAATAATCTAAATAGTGAAATAACTGAACTTATTAATAAGGTTCTAAGGACAAATAAAAAAACTTAAACACTAAGTGGGTGCAAATGTTTGACAGGCTGTGGAGAGTGAAAGTAATGAGTCCACAGATTCGTTCCCATGGTAGAGTCTGTCCAAACCTCTGTCCAACATGACGTGTTTGGTAAACTGTGCTTTCGCTGCTTTAATCATCCCACATATAAGCATTCCATGAGGAAATAAGCTCTCATGTTAAATGTCAGCATTTAGTAACTCTATTTATCATTCCTTATGTAAAGTCCTCACATACAGAGCTGCTCAGTTCTCTGAGCTAGCTCCTGAAAGCCAATGCACCAGGCCTGACCAGCAGAATACAGGTTATTAGAAAAGATCTTGGTATTCACCATTGTATGTGCTGGACTTTAATTATTGTCAGTGCACCGCATTGCCTTTGCTTCATCAACTAGATAAATATTTGACTGCCATTGCAGAAATTGGAAGAGGGCTCATTTTAGAGGCTCTTGGTCCATGGTTAAACCTAGCTTCCAGTGTTAACAATGCCATGTCGATTCCTGCACTGCAGGTGCACACGGCATGAGGTAAATTAAACCACAGATTTGGTTAAAAGAAGAATTAAATATTACTGCATTTCCATGTTCTCAATATTTAATTACAACCTACTGTTGACTGAAACCTAATCTTGGACTTTAAGGCAGAGCATTGAATTAATCAGAGACGTCCAAAACGTTAGTATTCTCTTACTATATTTCAATCATGCATAAAGGTTGCTCACCAGTGTGTTTGTGTGTGCGCGCGTGTGTGTGTGTGTGTGTGTGTGTGTGTGTGTGTGTGTGTGTGCATGTGTGTGTGTCTGTGTGTGTATGTCTGTGTGAGCACACACTGATCTGTATCTACCCAGGAGTGACCATTACAGCGTTTGTTGGTTCCTGGCTGGCTTGTGATAGCTTTTTGTATTTCCCAAATCGGTAAAGCTACAAAGCAATGGTTTAGCATGTAACATATGATTAAATCTAGAAGTTTGATAGATTTCTAATTGAATTCTAAGGCTGGTTGTCTCTGATGTTAACTTTGTACTAATGCACTGTGATTCAATGGACCTTCTGTGATGCTTGTGTCTGTAATGATCCTGAATATCCTGCAAAACTTCTGAAGATCTTTCAAACTGTCTACAGAGAAAGAAAAAAAGCATCTACATATATGTAGCATTCATTCTTCTCTAACGGTTTATATAATTTTTTACAAGTAGGGAGATAAAAGCAGTTATAGAAAATAATTAAGAACTCTTGTGTGTGTGTGTCTGTGTGTGTGTGTGTGTGTGTGTGTGTGTGTGTGTGTGTGTGTGTGTGTGTTTACGATGCAGCCCAGCACAAAGTAGTGTTACTGTTACCTAACTGTTTAACTCCAATTCAAATTGAAGATAATCTCTGTTACAAATCACTGACCCTCGAGACTGCCAAAGATTGCAGATAAACATCGCCTACTAGAACACTTCACTATATCAACAATTACACATGTTTAATAAATCCGTTTATGTGCAGCATCCACCATACAAATTCCTGTATAATATGTTTCTCTGGAAATGATACATAAAATGAATGAGGGCATTATATTATATACACCATGCAACTACAACTACTTACCGAACTGTTTTGTATTAATTGCCACCTTTTGACCAACTAGAATGGAGGTTTCAACACCACAATAATATCATTTGATTTATTGCACACTGAATAATCTTCTTGATCTGAAGCTGAATAAAGAAAAACTCTCAAAAAACTCTAAATGACTCTTGAAAACTATATAAAAAAATTAAAACATTCAACTGCAATGTTTTAATGGAAATCATCATCACATGCAAATAAAAGATAAACCAGTGATTCGAATGGGGTATTTTTCAGGGTGGGTAGGTCTGAATGTAGAATCCTGATTTGTCAATAATCCAGGCTACACGTTCTGTAGCCTGGATTAAGTAATCTCTCTCTCTCTCTCTCTCTCTCTCTCTCTCTCTCTCTCTCTCTCTCTCTCGCTCTCTCTCTCTCCCTCTCTCGTGAAACCTCACAGTCTTGATATGAAAGCTACAGAGTTGCAATAGACTGGATAAAGCAAGATGTCTCCGTGATTTTTGTGAAAGTTCAACAGTTCTCTTTGGCAGCACATTCAGGTCAGCACTTTGATCGCTGCTTTCTCTATTCAGTACCAGTTATACTTTTCTGCTGTGGCTCACAAGGAGTGCTAAGCCACATCTATGCTCTTTCTCTATCTTTGTCTTTACTCCATAAATGTTCTCTTCACAGTACATTTGAAACCTATGGAAAATTACCACTGACAAATTTTTTCACATTTTTTTTAAATAAGGAAAGAACAGAAATTGAATAATGGTAAAATAACGGCAGCTGTAGAGGACGTTTATGGATGTTTATGCAAACAAATTTATGTATAACACATTCATGACTGTAGAGTAAGCGTCTTAGAGTACTTTTGTGAAGGTTACAGTATGTGCTACTATTGTAATACTACTGTGTGGTTCTTATAATGTGTGGAGCAAAAATTGTAGCATGAAGCATGTTTATGAATGTGAGACATTGTCAGTGCAGGAATTTGCTATTCATTTGCAGTTTAATATTTCAGGCATGAAATATTTGTATAAATCAAGATAATCACCCTTCCTTCTTTCTCCCACTCACATGCATAATGCCACTTATTTTCAATTCTCTCAAAAGTTACTAAAGTTTACACATGTGAGACTAAGTTTATTTATATAGATATGCTATAAACTAAACTCACAATACTCAGTGCCATGATAAGGCCAAGCCTCTCTGCCTCTCCCAGCTGTAAGAGGAAGGACAATGTGAACCCATTGATCAGAGACTGTGCTGAAAATATGTAAAAATGACCCTAAAGCCATTAATCATGTAGGTCACTAGATTTCATCTGGTTTTTCACGCTCTGCATGGGAGGGAGAGGGCCTTGTTCCTGGCTTCAAAGCAGGACTTATTAAGTTCTTCTCATTCAGCTGAGACTTCGGCCAGCTTTCTTTGAAGACCTGATCAGTTGCTGATGTGCATTGTGGCTGTGCCATGGTTCAAAGTGGCACCTTTATTTCACTGGCCATTAAAGTCAAGATGAGAAATGAATCAGTAAGTTTCCCATTTTTATTCCAATCACAGAGGCCAAAGAATAAGCTCAATAGCACTAATTACAGGTTTCCTATTCTACTGCTTTTCCTTCTGATTTTTATTCCATAACAAAAACCAAATGCTAGAACACCAAGAGTGCGAAGCTAAGCTCCACAAAGGGCTCCCATCCCCACATTGTAAGCTCAGGTTTTAAAACCTCCTACCTTCCATGTCTACTTTGGAAAATTTGTTCTTAGTGCAGAATAGCAGCTATAATTGAGTGTGAGAATTTTGAATCAGGGTGTTGCATAGTAGTTGGAGAAAGGGGCAATTTTAAAATTTCTGTCTCATTGCAAGTAAAAAAGCTGCTCACTTCATTAGGTTTATTATGAGCTCTGTTTCTATACTCATTAAGTAACTATATGACACTGGTAATAGATGCCAATGCAAATCAGGTTCATTTTGGGGATGGAATTCAACATACTTAGTAGATGAATGATCTTGTGAAAGCTTATATTACCATAAATGTACTATACATTTGAACGCTTGCTGTGAATATTTACTAAATTACAGCAGGCAGCTTTTTGTCAACAGTGAGAGCGTTTTCCTGCATGCATGCACTGTGCACCCCGGTGTTTGGAAAGATGTCACCACGGAGGATTATCTCAGAGGTTTTGGCACACATTCAGCAATCAGGCATGCTGCCAAATGCAAGTGAGCTAACATAGACGTTTCCTGTCATGACTGAGAAGGGACTGTGACATATGCACTTCTGACATGTTCCTGACACCCCACTGACACCATGTGATGACCTGATACAAATGCTATGTCTCTTGCTAATTCTTATGATTTAACACATGATAAATGTTTGCCAGCAGAGTCACCATAGAATTTTACAGCAAATCATCTAACCCTCTTCTTGTGTAAGAATCACAAAGTAAAATATTCAAATGAGAATCTTTTTTTTTTTTTTTTTACATTGTGTCAAGCTGTGCCACTACACTAAACTAGCTTGAGGGAATTTGATGCCCTTTTGCCTCCAAGTAAATGCGATCATGTGGAATATGGTGCTCTGTGGTGATTTTAGATAACAGATAACTCTACAGGCCAAAGGTTCGGGATAAAGCCCTGTCGATGCTGACACTTGCCACTGGTGCAGGGTCTCTAGGAATATTGCTATCTAAGTAATGACTGTCCAAGGAGCATTGAGGCCAAGAGTTATTACCAATCAGTGTGGTAATAGATTCAACACTTATAAATGGAGAAGGGCGCATTGCTGCAAGATGGATTATGTGGGGATTGTGAGTTCAACATTGACACAGATTCATTGTAAATCATTATTCCAGAGACCTAGAGTGATTTCTGCATTATGGGCAGAAAATGGAGTTCACCCAGTCGATGTAGAGAGCATATTTCACATCACCCATGCTTTATGAACTTCAGCCCAAGTAGCGCTAGCACTGGTGCAGTGGCACGTCCAGATTTTTAGACATAGTGTAGAAAAGTGTACCACAAAAACACACTAAGAGGTGATGTCTAATTATGAATTGGATGAGGGCTCATTTGCAGGATTTCTGAATCTTGGTGCATTTTTTATACTGAAATTCAAGGGGATTGGTCAAAAAAACCTACAATACTACAGTGTTTACTTGACATCATTCCCAAGAACAAATCCCTGATCCCATTGTTTTCAACAACTAATTAATGATGACCATTTTATATTAATGACCGATATCTGATCAACTGTGCACTTTGTTCTTTGCTTTTAAATGCTCTTCTTGCATACATTAACACAAAATAAAATAAAGTCATTCCATTCCTAACAATTTTCCTCACTGCTTTCTACCAGTACTTTAATTTGTCTGCTTTCTTATAGCTGTATTAAATCTATTTTGTGTAATTAAATTGTAAATAAATGATTTGACCGCACGGTACTTTTTATATATGAAAAAAAATAAATAAATTATAATATACTATTAAGATCTGTTCTAATAAAATTCTATATGTCCTCAGAAAGTGTCTTCCACTGGATGTGGCACAGCTGAGCACGAGCGTCCTGGGAAAAGAAAAATATCAATTTATCAGTACAATAAACATTAATTAATCGTATAAACAACAGTCTCTTGTTTTCTTGGTATATAAAATGCTCGTTGGGAGCACCTCTAAACAATTGTAAACAAATAAAATAGGGAAAATCCGCCATGCTCTGTGTGGCAGTGCGCGCGTTCATACTGGGTGAAGCTGGCCGTGCGCGCGGAATCCGGATGTGATGAAAAGAAAAAAAAAAAGTTTCAATTCGAATTTTCTTCAACTAACTCACGACTCCGAATCGACTCAGAGCAGTGCAGCTCACTGGAAATGTTTGTTTTAACGGAGTTTTCGTTTATCCTGAAAAGATCCTGAGCTGTTTTCTATCTATTTTTTGAACGGGGGATGAGATTTATTTTGTCACAGGATGATAAACAGGAGGCACCGTTGAAATGAAGCGGTGGAGTTTAAAACGGGTTTAAAAGGTAACTTTTTTAATGTATCATTCGTTTAAAGTAGCTTTGTGCGAAGTGTTACTTGTTAACGTGTCACAAAAGGAACTATTTCGGCTGTTTGAGTGAGTGAATTGGTTACATGTTTAGCTAAGGGGGGGGGGGGGGGGGCAAAAAATTTCCACTTGAGTTTAACGACATCTTGCTGGCTGACGTCACTTTTCTCCTCAAAAGAGCACGAGCGCTGAAGCTCAATGGCAATGTTTCATCTGTGGACACGCTTTACTTGTTTGCGTCTTTTCTGACAGGGTTGACGGCTGATACAAAAGGGTGGCTTGGGTATTTGTTTCGGGTGTGTTCAGTATCTCAACAAGAGGTCTGGCTCATGTCCGCGGAGACAGTGTTACCTCCGGAGGGGCCTGTAGGTCCGGACAAGCAACAGCATGAGACGAGTCTGCTGCTGGCTAACTCCCAAGGTGAGGGATGGCTGATTCACTGCTACTGACAGCTTTTCCATCAGCTTTTATTTACACACCTTCTAACAGAGCTCAAACCTCATCTGTGCACTTTGCACATTCCGTCGCCCTTTCAAAAGCATGGACTGACATAGCAGAAGTAGGCCATAACATGTTGGCTGTATTCATGCACAATGTGTCAATTGTGTGTCTATAGATTGTGTGTCTGTAGTTAAGCTTTGTGTCTATAGATGTTACAGAAGTTAATCTTTCGTTATGCAAAGTACACAATGCTCATCCTTATAAGTGAAATGCTCCTGAAGCTGTAGGAGTTGAAAGCAGTTGTAGAAGACAACTTTCTACTGTTTCTATTCGCCTGAATGCCTTCGCTCTTTAAATAAACACTTTTTTAAATTATTCTTTAATTATGCAGTTACCTCAGAAGTATACTAGAGATCCTAAAGAAATGAGTTTATATTATATAAACCGTGTATGGCCAGAAGTGTTTGGATACCTGACCATCACAGACACATGATTCTTCACCAAACCGTTGCCGAAAAGTTGAAAAGAACACGATTGTTTACTTTTTCTACAAACGTCTTTGTAGCTGTATGTAAAATTAGGATTTACCAGGGTCCCAAACCTGTTTCAGCATGACTGTGGTCATTTACACAAAGTGAGGTCTGTGAAAACATGGCTTGTTAAAGTTTAAGTGGACGAACTCGAGTGTCCTGAACAAAACTCTAATCTCAAATCTATGGGATGAACTGGAACATTAACTGTACGTCAAACCTCCTCACCTGACATCAGTGCCTGAACCTACTAACAGCTCTTACTGTAGCAGAGTGATTACACATCTATTGGAAACCCTTTCCAGAACATGAACATATGGGAGTGAAGGTCATGTACCCGCATACTTATATAATATTTAATGTGACACGCTATATAATCATTGTCACTTTAAAATCTGAATATTCAGTGCTATTACAAGTGTGCCCTAAATCAGTTATAGCTGTGCTATATAGATAGGTAGCCACTTTATGGTACAACTGCCAGGGATTTCTCAGTTTAGCTTGTTTAGCTGATATCGATTTATGCTCTCTATAATTTTTCATCTCCTGAAAACAAAAACTCTGGGATTTTTTACATATGCAAATGGGGTGTGTATAAGATAAATACATGTATTAATATTTTCTCCTGTTGTATTTAGACTTTAACTGGTTTTAGCAGTTTTGGGAAAGGATCAAATCAAAGTATTTTTAGCTACATTTGTGTCATGCGGGAAACCAGAAATTCACTTCCAAGTATATATTATATATACTTAAAAGGTGTTTCCATTAAGAATGCTAATGTTTTCATTATTTTTCAACTTAAGGCTTGAGGGAGTATTTCTTAACAGGAACCACTACCAATTATAGTTTTTAATTAATTTCTAGTTGCTGGTGAGATGATCACATATAAAATAAGCTTTGTCTCATTTTTTTAGCCACTGAACCGTTAACCAGCCTATTTATAAAAAGCATCATTGCATTACTGTCAAAAATAGCAAAGTAGGACAAAGTAAGCAATCACAGGCTTTGCCTGCAAATGGATAATCACAGGACCTTGAAAGCCTCACAGCTAACACTGGATTTCCCTTTTAGGTGTGGAGAATAGAACAATTTATTTCCAACTGTAATCACTAAATACTGTGATGCATTACAAGCTGGCCATATTGCAAGTGTGCATCGATTCATGAAATCATTGTCTGAATAAAGGCTTTCCATAAATCAGTCCTAGGCGCTGGTAACACCATATTCATTTACCTTAGTCTTGTATAATAAGCGGAACTCTGGGAAACACAGAACTAAAAAAAAAACTTGATGTTCCAGGAAAAGAGACATGTGCTCCTGATGACTCATACTGCATTCTCCTCACTGGGAGCTTACATATGTGTTCATAATCTGAAACTCAAGAAAAATGGGAGCATCTCCAGAATATATGTGATGCAGTTTTAAAGTTAAAGTAATGAGGAGTTCTCTCAGAATAGTGGGATTATTTAATATATGAGCCTACTTTTTTGTTGATGAACATTTATTCTGAATAATCAGACATTTCTAGTTTCCGCATTAAAATATGTAAACATTTGAGCAAGTCGTTAGGTTCAATGTCATGTCAATGTTATGCTATTCTGGAAGGTGTATAAAAATGTAAAATTCACTTGTTCCTTTTATATTAGTCAGTCATAGTTTTTGCTGACTTTTTGCTTGTGTTTTTCCTAGTTTAGATGAATACTGTCTTCATGCCTGTAAAAACTTTGGCTGGTATTGCATGCCTTGGAGCAAAGTTGAGAAAATTAGATCCAGAGGTCTGGCTTGGGCTTTAACTCATCGCCTACAATGTTGTGCAACAGTTCATCAAATAAATCTATTTTATCTGGCAATTTTATCTGGAATTTTTTTTTTATTCCTGATTCTGAAACAAATCATTGTTCATCTGTTTTTTGCTACTTTGGCTACCTTAAAAAGGGTGGATATGAGTTTAATGTGTTCTCAGATGGATTGTATGGAAGGCTCTGCAATATATTTTTTCTTTGTTTACATAGACACATGCCACACTGATGCTAAAGGATTGTCTGATACCACAGAAAAGAACACAGCTCCATCTTCCAGAGACCGCTGTGTTGATGTGCAGGAGGACATGAGCAGAGAGAGCCCCGCTCATGGTGACCCTATAAGAAGTAAGTGTTCATTTGGAGATTAAACACTGAGGTAGCAAATACAGTGCAAAATATTGCAACATTTACAGTACCTGCTTTCAGTCAGTTTTCTAAGTAAAAACTTTCTTGTTAAAGCTTAAAATTGTAAAAAAGATTCAGGTGCAGTGTTTTATTTTAACTCATATTGTAGCCTTTGTGAACTGTAGTGGTGGAGAAAGTGATTCACACTTGCCGGAAAGATAAAGAGGTAGTAAAATGTGCAGTTATCTGCTGACTATTTAAACAACTTTCACTATATTTTTTTTTTACATTCGCAGCCATACATTGTATTCTGTCTGTCATCACTTGCATCATAATGACTGTAATGGGGTCTCAGCCTTCGCTAACTCACCTGTCAGTTAGACTCCTGAAACCGACACTCCCACTTAAAACGTTTCTCATTCTTTTCTCTTGATTTCTATTCTTGACTATAATAGCAATTAACATCAAATTAAAATGGACATTATCATTTTTGGAATGACTATTTTTCACTTGTATGTCTTTTACTTTTATTTTCTGATGATTTATGTGTTGAATCATGTTGTTCTAGCTTTATTAAAAGTTATTAAAAATTCCTTCACGTACAATAGCATAGTACATAATAGTGCTGCTTAAACAATAGGTTTAATTTCATTATCAGAAGCACAGTGTGACAAAATTTATTATGATATCAATATTATTTAGTCATATATTCCAGCATGGGGGCACGGTGGCTTAGTGGTTAGCACGTTCGCCTCACACCTCCAGGGTCGGGGTTTGATTCCTGCCTCCACCTTGTGTGTGTGGAGTTTGCATGTTCTCCCCGTGCCTCGGGGGTTTCCTCCGGGTACTCCGGTTTCCTCCCCCGGTCCAAAGACATGCATGGTAGGTTGATTGGCATCTCTGGAAAATTGTCCCTAGTGTGTGATTGCGTGAGTGAATGAGAGTGTGTGTGTGCCCTGCGATGGGTTGGCACTCCGTCCAGGGTGTATCCTGCCTTGATGCCCAATGACGCCTGAGATAGGCACAGGCTCCCCGTGACCCAAGGTAGTTCGGATAAGCGGTAGAAGATGAATGAATGAATGAATATTCCAGCACTAAATGTGTTTCTGATACCCATAAGTTTGTGTTTTTGTAACACCCGTGTCATGCAGTGAGATGAAATGATCACGCTAATAAAATACGTTCTAAATATCGTGAGCAACAAAAAGCATGTACAGTAGTCTGATTAAGTGCTTCCGTTTTGATTTATAGTCCGTGCAAGCATAATAGGACTGTTCATGGCTCTCTTTGACACTCTCTGAATAAATCACCATACCAGTCTTTTTAGGTGCTTTGTTTTATTAGTTCCTTTGTAAAGATCAGTGACATGTTTTAGCTCCTTGATGATCCTTCTGATATGTCTGTCAAGGTTTTTGGTCACCTGGTGTCTTACTGTATTAATGTCACAGTTTTGGTTTGGAAAAAGGTTTCCAGGAAAAGCAGATGAATATTTTATGTATCCCAGTGTCTGATCAATAGTGCACATAGCTTTTCTTCTATATATTCCTCAATTAACTGGTTGCAAAAATGTAGTTCAGGAAGAACACTTTAATCGTTATGCCTTGAGGAAGAAAAAAGTCAAGACTGGGATTACAAACACTGCACTGAGAAACAATACAAGTAAGACAGGCAGACACAGAAATAGACAGATCGGCAAAGAACAATATTATTATTATTATTATATAAAAATAATTATTTTTTGACTAAATTGACAAATATAAACAACTTTTTATACAAAATCATATGATGTGTATATGAAATTGTATAAATGTATAAATATAGCTTCATTAATTAAAAATGTTTGCATCTAGTCAAAATAAAGGCCCCTTTGTTGCTAGGTTAAAGGCAGAGGTAAGTGTATGTCACACTAATAATAGTTTTTATTATAATATAATTTAAAGTGATGGTGTGCTTCTTCCTTAAATGATGTATATGATATTTATCTAGATTGATAGGAGGCAAAATTCACTGCTAAAGCTAGTGTTTTAGACTGAACTTCCTATTTTAATTAAAATGGTGCCTTCTTTAATTTAACACTGCATTTCTAATGCATTGATTGATTGGATAAATTTAATGAACCACTTTGCAAATTTGTGGTGTTTAAAAATTTTTTTTTAGATACATAGAAAAAGAGAAATGTTTTATAATTAATCAGATACACAATATGCAACAGACTCTGATACGCGATACTGCAGCATAAACTACAAAGCCGATGCATGCTTAGATCGGATCTTGTAGAGAATGATCAGCATGTATATTGAGGTTTCTCAGCATCAATACACATTAAATTAGTTTGCTGACAATTAATACTAACATTTCTGCATATATTTACTTCAACTCTGAAATTCTTGTCTGTTATCTGCAGCGCTTAAGTTTAATTATGTAAATGGTTGATGTGAGTTTAGCGCCATAGTCTTCATTGGTAAAATGGTTGCAAAAAGAACGGCCTAATTCTTTATACAAAAAAATGGGATGAAAGTCTTAAGCAACTGGTTTGAACTTAATGTTTTTCTATATACAGCAATTTAGTTGTATCATGGTTGATCATTTTAGATGTGGTTTCCTTTGCAAAGCCTCCTCTTTGAGAGCTGTATGAGTCAGGAAATCCCATTGTGGTTTGACATTGGCATTGGCTGCCCTGGATCTGGGAAATACAGCTAAGGATTTGAGCTTGGTGAATTCAAAAGCCTTTCACATTGAGCAGCAATGATATGTTAAAAAAAAACAAAAAAAACAGTGTGCTCAGAGCCTGATAGTTTTATGTGTGGTATGTAAAGTTGTATGTAGATTTTCTCCCAATGAATTCACATCGATAAGTTTGGATGGAAAAGATGTTTAATTCCTGAATTCCCCTGCACTAGTAGGAAATAATTATGGAAAGAGATTTGAAACAGAGGTTGTGATCGGAAATTTCTCAACACTTGTTTTTGGAGGGGAAAATTACTAACACACCCTCTTCCTACAGTTCCATTGTGTGGAGTGCAAAAAAAAAAGTTTGAAGAGTTTTTTTTCTGGATGTCGTCTAAGAGAGTGTCTCTCTTTTCCTTTCTGTCTCTTTTCCTTTCAATCTCTCTCTCTTACACACACACACACGCCAAAAGCATAACCTACAGTATACATCATCAGTATCATGTGACGTTTCCCCAAGATTTGCGTTATATTTTTTAGATATAAAACTCAGTTGTTCACAGCACATGGCTAAGCCCTTATTAAGATATATATATATATATATCTTATATATATACAGTTTAGGCCCTCTAACAACAATGAATTGCTTTCTTCTGACAAAATAGTTCATTACTTTGTATGATCATCTGCTCAACTGCACGTCTTTCTAAAACATGTTTTTATTAATAAACCTTTTACGACTGAAAGTTATGACTTAAGTGTGCTGGCTCATCAAAGTGTGAAGTATTGAAGCAATATTCAGGCTAAAGTAGAGCTAAAGTCTTCCTGGGAGATTGGAGTTATTATTAAGCCTGTGACAGACAAGTGTTATTGTGTCAAAATGAATTATAGTCTATCATGTCCTAAAATAATCTGGGCCGTGCAGTATGCAGATTTTGGGTGTGTGGGACACGTGGATTTTCTAAGCTTTGATTATTGGAAGCAGTGTATTTTTGTCAATTGTTTTGTTGCATTAGCTTTGCTGTATTAAAAGGTAGAGGTTTCTCATATGTTTTCTGTTGTGTGATATTTATGTGACAGTGATATTTTAGCATTCTAGCATTTTACAAAATCTTCATTTTGTTTAATATGCAGTGGGTTTGGGGTGAATGACAATAGCAGCGGGAAATGAGCTCATGTTGGCTATTGGGTCAGATATTTTCAAATGTCTGTGGGGAGATTATAGTGTCTGCAGCTTTAAGATTGATAACTAATTAAAATTTGTTGTATTTAATTATGCGCTTCTTTTTGTCTGTTTTATATCCTATACGAATTTTAACCTGCTGTCTGTCTTTGGAGCAGAGCAACAAAACATCTTTCTGTGCTGCATCTTATATTCCTGTGTCTGTGCTGTCAAACAGATAAAGCCAAGACTCTCAAAACGGGAACAGGGTTGAAAAAATAATGGTGTGTTTTCAATAGTTTCATTTAGAGCCACTTCACTAGACAAGTATCACATGCATACATACACACACACACACACACACATAAATACACACATACAACCATACATACATACATACATACATCATACATAAATACAACCATACATACATACATACATACATACATACACACATACATACACACATACATACATCATACATAAATACACACATACAACCATACATACACACACATGCATGCATGCATACATACATCATACATAAATGCATCATACATAAATACACACATACACACACATACATACACATACACATACATACATACATACATACATACATACATACGTCACTTCAGCTGTTCAACACAGAGCATGTTTATATGTAGATTTTTCAAGCAATTCATTAGTATATTTATTAATATAGAAGCATATTAAACATCTGTTTATTTTCTTATTTCATGTCTCTGAAGAGGAGGTTCAGTAAGCACTGTAATTGATGTAACATTGATTTCAGTGTAGATTGCAAAGCTGATACAGAAATCACTGGTTAAGGTAGTACTTTGGGAATCTCACTTCTAGACTACTTTTTGACGTTTCAGTCATGATAGAAGGCACATTTTTATAAAAGGTAAAGAGAGCTGTCAGCCAAATTGATGGTGATTGAAATGGCTCTTTTCTGTCACGGTGCCTGATGTACAAAGACTGAGAGAGGTAGAGAGGCAGACACTGCACTGATTGGTGTAGAAACTGAAATCTGTAGAAATCAAATGCCAATTTGTATTAACTAATATTTAATCAGAAATGCTACACTTGCTTTACTGACATTACGAGCCATTTAATGTAAAGGTTTTTAAAAGTTTTGCTTCTTTTAATCATGCCTGTGTATGACGTTAACAAATACCACAACAGTTAAGTAATGCATTAAATGTTTAAGTGCCAAGTCATGGACAGATTACATGTCAGAACGTTCATAGTGTTCTGTTATGTGACTATCCTCCCATGCTTAACACATCTCAGGTGTTAAAGCAGGATTTTTCTTAAGTTGCCTTTCATAAGGATTGTATTTAAACGTGTATCAGGATAAAACCATGAACAAAAGCTGATAGATTAGAACCACCAGCCTTTATGCCATAGCGGAGTGCAGACTTTCTCTTACTACCTTATGTGTGCATCTATCCGTTGTTTGTGAAAAGCTCTAATGGTCTAATACACGTACAGTATATACAGCTATAACTTTTAACACCGCTAAATTAAGTATGATTTAGAACTCTTAAGCACTCAAAGATGTTTCTTACTTTTCATAGCAAACATGCTGTCATGTCATAGGCATGCTCTATTGTTTCCTTAGAAAATTGTTATTTCAGAATGTGTTTGTTGCTGGTTTGAAAGGAAACAACAGCACTGTATGAAACTGTTGTTCAAATGATCTTATGGTCTCCTGAATACCAGCTAGAAATAACTATGCTTTAGTGGTTATCCTCACAAGGTTACATCATTCCCCTGATAATTGTGCAATGGCTCTGGTTATGTATGTGTTTTTCACTTCATTATCAGGAATACTGCTGAATAAAAAGTTAGAGATAGAATCAAATGTTCATTGGTTGGTGTTTATGATTTCTGTGGTTATGAAAGAATGAAGTGGACTAAAATTTAATCTTGAGAACACAAATTTGATACACATGTACTTTTGATGGTGCACTCCTTTTGGAAAAAGAAACAGCAGTCTGATGGACTTGATGAGACCTCAGTATGGTGCACATGACTACTTAAGCTCAGATTGTGTACAAAATGTATTCATTTGTCAACCCATTTTCATTGCATAAATGGCAGTCACTAATCTTTTAGGATCTTTGTGGTTATTTTTTCATTTCTTCAGGCTAAGCAAGGTAATTGTAAAGAATTTGGTTTAAAAAAAGAAATGAAAGACTATAGCAGCATATGTTTTACTCACACCTGCATATTCTAATTACTTTAGTTTTAAAGAATGGTTTCATATCTTTCACATTACACAGAATGCTAATTTGGTCTGATCACATGTCTCCAATGCAAGGGCCCATTAGAACAGAAGGCTAATTTTCAAGTGATTACTTCGCAGTGGGTCATGAAATCAAAGCGGTATAAATAGGGTGAAATGCTAGCACAGAGGTTGATTAAAATGGCCATTGTGATTCTACCTTTGTGATAATTATTTCCTCATTGTCTTGGGTGTAGATACATTCATATGGAAAATTTCAAGCATTTTAATTAGCATTCTGCCAATGCCCAGGGCCTTTGAAAGAATTTATGTGTGTTTGATTTAGTCCAATTATCTCATGCATGCATCCATTTCTTACCATGTAATCATAGTGTGTTTGACTTTTCTTAACTTTACTATAACATTGTCATTGCGCTGGAAAAAAAAGAACCTCAACCTTTTCACACAAGGTAAGCTTGTTTTAAAAGGAAAGTTTACATATGGAAATATACTGTGGATATCATGGCCACTGTGGGGTTTGCTGTCTACAGAAAGCTAGTATTCTGTGTGAGATTTGTGAGCAACACAGAACAAGGCCTGCCTTAGAAGCATCCATATCAAGAAATGGTGCTTTTCAGCAAGGGGGAGGGAAAAAAACACTTCAAATGATAGTAGAGCAGTGGGATTACTGGCCTTCTAACAGGGTTTTGGCTTCAACATTAAGGTTAAACCCCTTTTCTATTACAGAGCTCTCTGGTGATGTGGCCCCCTCTGGCCCTGCATGTTTGCAGGTTCACTGGCTCTGTAGTAGGTCATTCCGTCAGGCCTCTGATCACTCAGGGGTGACCAGGGAGCCGAAGTGCACACAGCGCTAAAATCGATACAGCCGTCTCCCTTTAAATAGCCACTCAGACACACGAGCTCCTCTGTCTTTTAACCCGATTTTTAGGCTTAGGGTCTTGATTGGCACCCTAAAGCCAGAGCTCACTGACCCACAGCTGTCATATTAGTGCTGTTAATGTTAGAGATTGATACCGAGCAAATAAAGGAACCATGTCTATAGATATTTTTATGAACTGTCCAGTCTCAAGTGGATTGGAGAGAAGTGCTTCTTTCCCAGATCCCATTGTCTTTTTTTTTTTTTTGGCCACTGATACAAGACACATCGTACTTTACAAACTTGTGTCTGTTTGTAAAGCTGATATACTGTACAGTATCATGCTATTGAACTCTTTTCGACGAGTTTTCAGCACTGGATGATTTTTTTTTGACTTTGTTGGAATCTGAGAGTCATCTGCTTAACTGAAACTGAAAATATATTCCACATGTCATCTTGCACCATTCACCACTATGTTGTTGAGTTTTTGTTTGGAGTTGTTTAGGAGGCTGGGTGGAGCATGTTGGCGCTGGCAGGCGCAACAGCTGCCTGGTCTGAGTCACGTCATAACTGATCTTTTGAGAAAATGTGGTAGCTGAGTAAAAAGGCTAAATCTGTACAAGATGTGCATTTTACTGCTGCACTTTTGGTAAAGTTTTGTATTTATTGCATTTTTCTCTTTTCCCAGAGTAGACACAGATTATAAGAAAAAAAATGCCTTACAGATTAGTTTAGAAAAAAAGAGAAACCTACACATCATTTATTTTTAATTTTACAACTATTATCCCAGTGTGGTAGTTGAGTCTCTACAGTTTGCATTGTCATGATGATGGCACAACAAAAAAAGAGACTTTGGAGCCTGGATTCAAGTTCTTGAAAAGTGAAAACGATTTTTCTCAGTGCATGTCATTTGACACAAATTGTCACTCACTGAATGAGGTAATGATTTCTATAGCAGTCAGACATGTTAATCGCCGTAAATACAATTTTGAAATCAAAGAATGATTGATGATTGCCTTTGCTGTCCCTGGAGCTGCAAAAGATTTCTTCCATAAGACTCCCCACTCTTGTCTTTCAAGTTGCCTTCTCCACTGTAAAATGTAATTAAGCAGAACAAGGTCCGAAGGGGCTGTTTTTTTCCACTCAATCAGCAGCCAAATTACCAAATTTGAAATTAGTAAATCCCAGATGCCTGGCTTTCCTAGTCATTATTAAAGAAGGAAAACGAGAGAGACAGACACACAGTGGGTAAATGTGAATGGGGGTGATTTGGAGTATCAAACACTTGTCAAGAGTCTAGTTTATACAGCAGGTGTATATAGCACCTCCACATTATGGCCAATTTATTTGAAATTTTTATCAGTTTATTTGAAGGGATACATTTCAATGATTGTCACAGAATATAAAAAAGGTAGTATGACAAAACAATTAGGAAATTTGGCCTTGTTTCATTGTCTGGTTTAAGTGGAGAATAATAAAATAACGTCTAGGCTTTCTGAAATGAGGTATGGTGAAAGTGAGGGGGTAATATCATAGTCTTTTACTGTAAACATTTTACCTACCAGCTGTTCTGACTCAGTGTTCGAAGGCACTTTATTTTGATCATGCACAGAAAAATACAAAAGGTGTACAAATCGATAATGCAAGAAAATCTTGGTACTGATTTTTGTTTTTAGAGTGACCATGCAAATTTAATAAAACACTCGTTAGATTATTTTTGAGAGAGCTGTGGATTAAGACAGAAATAGTTAGAAGCTCTGTGTGTCTTTTTCCAATACCATCCATCTGCTTTCTGAAGAATCGTCAGTTTCATTTTTCATATTTCTCAATAAATCCTTATTTTTTCAGTTGGTTCTGTTTATCAAAATGTAACTTAATAGGCCTACACTAAATTAACATTTAAACATAAGTAATTTATGTAATAAACCTTACCAACCGTCACCAAGATAAAGTAGTTACTCCCAGTTTACGGACACCAGGCATAACATACGAACTTGCTTAGGTGTCCAAATGCTGTCGTGTGGCTTTTCTTCATATTTGCTTCATATCAGCTTCATATCTGATATCCCACTTTAGCCTGCATCAGAACTGCCTACTCCCATGACTTGCTATGTTCTGCATTACCTTAGGTTCATTGCACACCTCCAATGTGATCTGGGAACACTATTTTTAAACCCCAGTAGTCAGTAAAGGAAGTCCTTGCAGTAGAGTCGGAAGGTCAGCTCATGTATTAGCTTTGATGTGCCAAAAGAAATTTGAAGCCTCAATCCTTTGTAATAATATTCATTTTTTTTTAACATAATCCCATTGTTTTCGAGTTTGAAATCTATAGTTTTTAATGAAAATAATGTTTCTGTGGATGGAATAGCATGAGCACGTGGGATGTTTGGAGGAAATAATGCCACTCCAGGCTGTTTTCATAGAGGACAGAAGCTTGGCTAGTAAGTCACTGCATATTTGCAATTGAGACTTTCATTTGTGGGCAGATGCAGGAAGATAAATAAAGTATTTCTATTTGGTTATATTATGGAAAAGAGATCATGATAAATTATATAGAAATTAGAAATTAAAATTTGTGTGGGATTATTTGATTTATCCTTAATATACAGCACTTAATTCAGTCAGGAGAAATTAAGGGACTGTACATAAAGACTGATCTGAACATATACACTTGGAGTGATTTTAGTTAGAGAATATAGAAATACATGAAGCATTGTGTATATTTTACATTGGTAGAGCCTTAATTTTTGCTACCCATTTTTAGATGAAAATAGGATATTTGTTACTTGTTTATTTAGCTGGATGACTTCAATGAGGTAACTGATGATTTACTGAATATTAACAATGGACTTTTTCGTAAACAAATCTAAATACAGGACTCCGTGCTTAAAAAGTGGTGAAATACAGAAATCTGATGTTATTTGTCATTTGTATGAGTGTGTGGACCTGTTGGTGCCTTAATGCTCCCCTTCCACCTGACACTTTTTTTTTTTAAAGCAGTCTTTGTTTATGTTGATCCTAGCCATTGATATTCACACATGTTTTGTTCTTGGGAGGTCTGTGATGCTCTGGCTCTGTGTCTTTGGGGTACAATTTTAAATTCTTTCAATGGAGCCATTTTCTGCGACACAAAAACGGTGGTGTTTATATACAGTTTTACATAGAGAGCGGCACAGCAGCAGTGCCGGTTCACTCCAGGCACCTTCCGCATGGTCCCTGTGTGGGGTATTCGCCAAACACATGGTGACAAATGGCAATTATATTTGTGTGTTCTTCATGAATCCATCAAACATTGGCCTTTTAAAAATGCTCCCAAGATATTTCAGCCTGTCAGATGCAGGGGACCAAATTGGGATGCTGCTTAGACAGTCAAGAAGCACTCGCCCCCAGTTTGCCCGTGATGTGTTTGACAGAGTGAGCAGAGGAATACCATGTATTATTCAACTACAAATGTACACTCTCAACAGTTGTTGATGTGTTGGAAGCAGAGCAGTTAGAAGTCCAATTTGAGCTGTCCCCCCAATCTCTTTTCTGAACATGTTGTTATAATGTATCTTGTCAGCTTGCATACAACAGTAGTCAGTATGTTTTTCTGTTTACCTGCATCTGTTTATGAGTTAGCCATGTTTAGGGCTCTTTACTTTGCGTTTGGATGTTATATATGCTGTACTGTTTTGCATTAGACAATGCCCTTTGCTGCTGTTCACAATTCTTTTGAGTATTTTGACTAACTCTGCTAAAGCTGAGTCTGTGTCCATTTTGACTCCTTCTGGAGAATTGAAAATGTAACCTGACATTTACACATTGTTGTTTTTTTTGTTTTTTTTTGTTTGTTTTTTTTTTGCAGTGGATTCCTTATACTGGTAAGGAATGTGACTTATCTGGAATGGAAAGTTATCTGGAACGGAAAACATCTTAGATGGCAACAAAACAAAAGTTGACTTCAGTCCATAATAATGTTGGCTCATACACACACATACTGTACATACATACATACATACATAATAACGTTGGCTCATACCTCCTAAAATGTACAATATATATTTTTGTGATGCTCTGTGTTAATAAGATCCTGGTTGCAGCCATGGTGCTATCTGAATAATTTTCTATTGTGCCTTTAGTATTATTTCTCAGTTTTTTTTATTGTGTTTCCAATTCATTAACACTTGGAAGTTCATTTAAAATTTGACTAACAGCTGTGTGGACTAATAGGCAGGAGCTTATTGGGCATGCCTGCTGTTGGATAGCTCTGCTATGAAGACGCATGTACTGTACTGTAGATGGTCGGCCCTCAAATGTCTATACTTGTTTAGGAGTACTTGCATGTAGATTGGCGAGAAGATAAAGATCCAGGCTCGGCCTGAGTTTAATTGCATTGTTTTACATTTGCATTCCTGTCAGAGATCTCCCTCGGTGATGTGTTGTTAAAAAGCAGTGGGCTGCATTATTTTCCCCCTCTTGTTAACCGTAATTGCACTTGTTGGTGTTCTGATGATTCAGAAAATACAAGGAAAAAGCTCTTCCCTTGCTGACTTCATTGAAAATTTCAGTTGTATTTCAAATCAATGTTTTGATGCAAGCTGTCAAAAAAGTTGCCTTATGATTACTGCTGTGTAGACTTGCACAAAGAAAATGCAAAGTGAAACTCAAGAAGGTACAGGAGCAAAAGAAGATGAATAATTCAGAGCTCAATAAGTGTCTGTGGTGTGACTCCTTCACTGATACAAATAGTGAGGAAGGCAGAGCTCCCAGTAGAGCTAAATGCACAGGAGATCTTCCTGCTGAAGATGCTCCTGTTTCATCAGGTAGTTCAGCTCATTCCAGCACCTACTTATGCCTGTAACACGTGTGTAGGCTGTGAGTAAATGAACATCATGACAGCATGGACCTTATTATGAGCAGAGACAGCATGAAGCTCACTTTCTCAGTCGCACATTCTCAGGCTGCTGTTCTGGATCGACAGACCTCTGATAATGGATCACAGCGAGTGTTTTCTTTACCCTGACAAATCCAAATTCTGTGTTTTTTAAGCTGACACAAGTAGAATAAGCTTTTTCTCTATTAAAGTAGCACCGCTTCACAAATGAGCTACTGTACGTCAGCCAAATATTGACTTGGAAACGGCTCATTTGAGGTTTGCTGAAGTTTACACCTGAATGCTTTTATTAATCATGTATTCCAGTATATACCAATATATGCCATTTTTTGGTCTAGGCCATCACAAAAAGAGCTCTAGATGTGTTAATTAGGGACTGAAGTTAGCAATTGAATCTTTTTTTGGCTTGTTAACCACTACATTGATTTTGACGAAGCTTAGAGCATTAGGTGTGAAATTAGCACATGCTACTGTGTTTGCTAATAAGAGCCCAAATGGGTAAAATATTTTGAATATTTAATAGCTGAAATGTCTTTATAGTAGATATAAGGCCAAGGACACTAATTTACATGGTATATGATATACACATTCTTGTATCTGCAATTTATCTGACACCCACAGTCTAAAAATTTTTTTTGTGTAGTATTATTATATATTTCTTTCTCTCTCTCTCTCTCTCTCTCTCTCTCTCTCTCTCTCGCTCTCTCTCTCTCTCTCGCTCTCACCCTCCTATATGTGCACACGTGTTTGTGTGCATGTGTGCAGCCCAGCCTCAGCCCGGTGATGGAGAGGCCACACGGCTGCACAATGGCCTCCACCCAGGCATGAGCAATGGCCATAGGACTCCACCAGGAGCCACACAGCCTGCAGCCGCTTCTGCCTCCTTTTCTGAGATGAGGAAACCACCACCTCCTGTGTCTCAGCGTGTGCAGAAAAAACTGCGTTCTAGCCTGTCCGTCAACAGTGACAGCAGCAGGAGGAGCAAAGGCAGTTCCACAGGCTCCCACAAACCTGGCTCCTCTCCAGAAGGTAAGCAATACTATACACAGACATTCTCTCTCTGTCTTGTGCACACATGCACACACACATACATGTTTATAAGATTATAAGATTAGAAACTTTGGATAATTTTTGCACAACCCCTTCTTGCTTCTAATTGGACTTGCAAACTAACCACAACCATAAATAACTATTTTTTTTTTTTTTTTGAGTCATTGCTCACAAGGCTAAAATTGTGCAAGGTCTTTGATAAGCCAAAAAAGCAGCTAGCACCTTGTCAGGTCAGATGATGATTTGAATGCAGTAATGAAGGAGCTCACCAGTGCATTAGTAATGGTCACCAAGGTGTGACCTTTTAACAAGGCTAGGGAAAGTGGGGGGTCTGCCATATGTCAGCTCCACCTCTGCATGGGCCCTCGCTCTCCTCTCTCACAGTGTCCTCTCATTAAGATCTGCTTTGTGGCTCTGCAACACACACCTCAACCCATTTCAGGCCATCTCTCTCTCTCTCTCTCTCTCTCTCTCTCTCTCACTCTCTCTCTCTCTGTCTCTCACACACACGCTACTGTCTCACACCCCCCACTTTGGCTCAGTGCTCTTCCATGCTATACTAACATTTCTTATAAAGCATATGTCCATAGTGTAGATAAATGTGGCATCAGCTCAAATTGAATACAGTGATTTAGTTTACCTTAAAAAAAGTCTTTTATTGTGCTTTTATTAAATATGAAAGGTGCCACAATCTTTTTTTTTTAATAGTTCGATTACGGTAGAGGAAGATTGTGGCACAGATTTTTTTTTTTGTCCTTGTCGATTTGACAGAAGTGTCTGTTTTAATAGTATCATACCATCAACTTGTTAATTGGTGAGAGAAAAAAAGCCACTTCAATAAGTCTCATTACTGCTTTTTGTGTCTGTTATTTGTAGAATTGTGGTCTAAATCAATATGCTCACTCAAGTATCTATTTCCCTCTGGAGAACAGCAATCTGTTGTGTTTTAATGTTTACATGGATTACCATAATCTGTTTGCATGGGAAATTAGCTTCTAAACAGGTGGGAAAGCAGAAGAATAAAGCCTTACAAGGAGCCACTCAGGGGATTTTGCTTTTTTGCATTCTTGGCTTGTATGACTGGCACTAATATTCAGCTGTGATAACATCAACCCTGTTGCAATTAATTGAGAGCTGCTTTGTTTTGTGAATAGGTTAGAAACTTTAATGATCGTACATTTCTATCGTAAGCATTTACTCGTTTCTACAAATCTAATAAGTGCAACAGAATCTACTAGAAAGCTGCTATTCAATATTTTATATTTCTATATTTCTGTCTTGTGTGTTCCCTCAGATTAGCCAAGAAACGTCTTGCTTTTTTGAGCTGATCCTTGGCTGTGCACTGTGCTATCACAAATGTTTAATATCTAGCAATACGTGCATGCCATGTGAGTTTTTTGTGGTGTCCTATCAGCAATTATCTGATGTTTGCCATCGTCCTGCTGTTGCAGCTTTAAATTTGATCCGGTTGTCAGTACATTATAAGTCTCTCTCCTCTTGTCTTTTGCTTCCACTGTCATTCAGGGTCTGAGGCAGAAGTTGAAGTCTTTCTTCATTTCAGTGTTCCTACACAATTCACTGTTCTGTGCCAGATCTATCTTGTTTTATGTCAGGCTGCCCCTCTTTTTGATGTTAGCCTCTGGGTTCTTCCAGATGTCTCATACTGTTTCCTCTACAGCGCTCAGACTAGTTTAGTTTTTCTTAAACTCTGAGCTTTTTCAGCTACAGCTGACAATAAGCATAACATGTTCCTAGGAGTGATGTCAGTTTTGCAGGGCTGCCTGTCTCCTGCGTATATTACCCAGCCTCTCATTCCTTAAGATTCATAATAATCACTGCTGATAAATTATGCATCCAAGAGAATGGATAAAGCACTGTATCACATTAATCTATGTCTAGAAACTACCAATAAAGACCTGAGAAAAAGTTATGAACTTTAAATATGACGTTGAAGTGTGTTTCATCAGTAATTTGTTATTACATTTTTATTAATTGTAAACAGTCAGTTTAACTGTTAAGTCATGATTAAGGACAGTGTCATGGTTTCAGGTTATTACACCTGTCTATTCAGACCGATGTGCATGCGAGTATGGTTATTGTTCTACCACGTGACTTCTCCTTAAAAAAACACACTTTGATTAAACAAACATGAGTATTCAGGGGTCTTGAGGCTGAGCTTTCCTCTTTATTCTTCATATAACAGCTCCAGTCAGTCTGAGTATTCTCCCTGACAGCTCACCATGAACCGATGAAAGCCATGCAAATGTAGTGTTTTTTGGAATGACACCATCAAGTCCATTTCTCTAAAATATGTATCAAATCCAATTACTTGGCTCATAGTTGGAAGAAGTATGCCCAGCAGGGTGCTGTTAGTCTCTTAAACACTGGCTCTAGATCCCTGTGTGATGTGCCTCTAATAAAAATTAACTTTGTGAATTTTTGTTCAGAAAGCTTTAAAATCTCAAGTTTTTTAGTTACAAATCAGTCTTGCTGTTAGAATGGCCCGAAGAGGTTGTACTAGGAAGCATTTAAGTTTTAAACTTGGGTAGGTAGACATAAGGTAGACATATTTATTTTACCTACCTAGTGAATAAAACTGCATCTACTATGTCATTTATGTTATTTGTCATTTATGTGAACACCTTCAACTGACCATTGTCAGGAAAAATGACCAAAAAAAAACCCCACGTCATCTTGCACATCTGTAATTTGAAATCATGTGCTGCATCCCTATAAGAGGCCAGTAGAGAGTTCAAATGTTAATCAGGGATGAGAGAAATGGTAGCATTAGGGCAATTTGCGAGGGAAAATCTCGGACACTGCTAATCAGCTTTACGTGATCAGGCCTGTGCTTTTGCATGATGATAACCCCATTATTTCCAAAGCTACTAATCATCCCTAAAGTGGAATTCATTCCTTAGAATTTCCTTGATTTCTTCCATCTTTCCTCCCTGCTTAGCTGGAATCCTCCCTACTCTCACACAGCCATAGCCCCACACATTTATGTTGAGAAGTCAGTTAATTATGCATTTCCAGTACATTTTATCTGCAGGGTTTGAAGCACATGTAGTACACTGTTGATGTCCTGCAGGTTTACTATACAAAATTGATGATTATGCTGCACATTTTGGTTTACTGATGTTTTTCCTTTGCTTATTGAACTGTTTTCTCATAACTGGCCGGTGGGAGCAGACTGTTGTGTGCATTGCATCCTAGCCTGCCTGTTCTGCGAGTTTCTCAACCTGTGCAACATGGTGGTGGCTCAGGCATCATGTGGCGCCTGCACATCAGAGGCTTGCTGCTGCTGCTGCTGTGGAGACGACCTAGGAGACGACTGTAACTGCCCCTGTGACATGGACTGTGGCATTATGGATGCCTGCTGCGAGTCCTCTGACTGTCTCGAGATCTGCATGGAGTGCTGTGGCATCTGCTTCCCCACATAAAAGCTCTGTTTGCCAGTAGTTAGCACATGGAGACAGAGACATTCCTGTGTGTGAAAGTACACGTGTGCCTGTTTGTATGTATCGTGTTCTTGAAAGTATGCATGCATGTACACACTCTTACGTACATGCATGTACACACTCTTACTGGCCTCCATCCAGCTGAGCAAACAGATGCTTCATCAGTTTAAACCGATTACACATGTTCTGTATTTTTTTGTGTATGTTACGTTTAAAGTAAAATTATGACCGTCAGTTACTACATTATCTCTAATTTATCTCTAATTGTTGACACCTTTAAAAAAACATAGGCAAATCTTACTTTCTGAGATAATCATTACACCCAGTGATTCAAAATGAATTGGAGAAACCGCTTACACTACTTTAACCAGTGTACCTTTGACAAGTACACTGTTCAAGTTTAAGTTCAAGCTTATAACACATTTCAGTGCAGAATTTGAGAGTGTGATTTGTGATCATGTGTGTTTCCCAGATGAGATGTTTTTGGTGAAGGGGGAAAAAAGGGAACTGTATACAAGAAAAAGAGAAGAATCCCATAGTAAAATATGTTATGAAGATTGATGGATTTATGACTTTCACTAAACTCTAGAATATTAACGTCCAAATCAGCCCTGAAGTTTATTGCTATCTGATAGCACATTTGACCACTGTTGAAAATCTTTTGTCTGATTTAAAAAAGAATATGGAGTAAAATGAATAAAGGGATATAAAGGCGCTTGAGAAGACATTCTAAGATCCCTTCTTGAGATTTCAACAACTTTAATGGGCTTTAGAGAAAGATGCTCGGTGCTGTAATTTTCTTTGTAGTAGGCTTTACCAAAAAATATTTATTTCATACCAAATAATTGCTTTTTAATTAAAGCCAAAAAGAATTCCCATATCTATATATATAGATGGAGAATCCCATTCACTGCATGCATCATTCAGAATATATTTATATTTGCTCATGTTCATAAATCATGTCAATAATTCTGGAGATGTCCTTTCTTGACAAGGTCTAACAGTGGTGTTTCGTGTCTTACCTACTAGTTTAACTCAGTTTAAACCATGATTTTGTATTTCTTGTCTTACTCTAGATTACATTAGAGTAGACTTCTAACTACTATGCTCTAAATCAACACTGTAATTTCCACAGATTCACGTCTCTTTTATATGGCAGAGGGCAAGGCTCTGCACATGTTTCATGGGTATTTCTGTCTGTTTGGAAAGCTTTCTTAAAGCATTGTCTACTGTATCTTGATTCATTACAGGTCTATACTTTTGAGTGTGATGGAAAGACGTTAGGAAGGAATAATGAACGATGATTCAATTGTGGAAGAAATAAATGTAGATAGTTCTTTGTACTTAACAACACCAAATCCTGTTCATACTCAATTTCTCTTTATTTCACTCAGTCTCGAACTTCACTACAATCTAAACTTTCTTTTTAATCCCTGTTAATGTAAATGCATAGTAGATTCTTGTATTAAATACTGGACATATTATTCAAAACAATAAACATTCCTGAACCAGCGTTTTTGAGGTTGGTTGTACATGTAGTCATGAATCTACATGAAATGATTGAATTAATTTTATATGAACGGTTATATTTTTACAGTCATAATGGCCCTTATTTATTATCGTTGCTTATAGTCAAAGCTGATTTCATCCTTGGTGTATCAGTGTGGTCAGACTCACGTCTAATCAGAGTGTGTGGGAAAATATTTGAGCGTTCCACTTTACCAATGTTTGGTTTGTAGTTAAATCATCAATTATAATATTCTTAGAATGAAGATTATCATCAATAATTCTATTTAATAAGTAGAATAGTATAAGTAGTAACAAAAAAAATCAAATAAGATGATCAGAATTGCGATTATGGAATCTTTGTACACATATAGAGGTAATAGGTTTTTGTATCGCTATACGTATGAAGCTGATTTATCATTTGTGCTCTTTTTGATATTGTTCATTATTTTCCTGAATCTGACACAATTCCATTCAACAGTCTTTATACTCAAATCTGTGCTCATGTCTTTTTAACTTTGGTGGATAAGGGTTATTCTGATACGTTTGGTACGGCTTGTGTGTTTTTGTTAAAACTGACTCATCTCTTCAATGTAAAAGACATACTTGCTTAACTGCACTTTTCCAAGAGGGATATGATTGGAATTAGTAAATAGCAACGTTGGATGCACTAAACTTTTTTTTTTTAATCTCAAGACTCTCAGAGCACAAGCAAAACTCAGTAAAACTAGTTTTTTTTATATTTTAGCTCTGAGCCACTGCAGGGTAAACGTGTGTGTTGGATGTAAGACAATTTGGTAAATACATTTTGTAGAGTGATTATTAACCCTAAATTTACCAGTAGTTTGTTTGGTGTATGAAATGCTTGAAATAACAGGGCACTTCTTCAGCAAACTGTATCTGTAATTGTGTTTTTTTGTTTGTTTGTTTCTTTCTTTCTTTAAAAAAAACAACAGCTAATAAACCCATTATTATGAATGCAAGTGCCAAATTTATTAAATATGACAAAATGTGAATAATTTTTTTTTTTTTTAGCTTTTGCATATTTATCCTTTGGCATTTGGTATGTACAAGCAGGGTCCAATTTTCCACAAACGTTATAATGTCATGTTTTAACCTAATGTATGTTATGTTTTTATTAGATTATTCACTGATATTGTTTATCAGAATTTTATTGTACTGCATTCTTTTGAAAATCATTTTATTTGATCTCTTCCTGTAGTCATCTTAACTACGACTGACTTTTTTTTGTTGTAGAATGTATGATGCTTTGCTTGCTTTTGACACACTAGACGCTATCTTTTTATTTGTTAAAAATTTTTTTGTTTAATAAAAAAATTTTTTTGTTTGATCTTTTTTTTTTTTTTTTTTTTTTTTTTTTTTTTTTAAGAATAAAACTGTATTTGAGCCCCAACTCTTTATTGTCCTACCTACAATCCTGTTCAGTATTTTCTGTTGATCTACCCATTATTCTACATTACATGGCCAAAAGCTTGTGGACCTGACTATCAAATTAGTTAGATAATTAGTTGCCACAAATTTTGCGATCTCCTTACACTGGAACTAAGGTGCCCACAAAAGTTTTATTTACGTTTTTTGATTTTTTTTTTCATGAGGTTAGAGTAAAGGCTGAGATGATAATCTTCTAGACATCACACAGCTTGTGTTAGTCTAAGTATCCCTTTGTCAGTGATAAAATGTGACCGATCATGTGGATCACACACACACTGAATCACAACATGACTACTGGTAAACATGGTATAGACTTTCTGTTGCATGAAGGCTCTATTTGCCCTTTGCATCTCCATACTTTAACTTAATTAAGCCCAGAATTGTCCCCTTCACCGTTTTTTTGCACAGATACGACTCTAATCACTATAAAGGATTTTTGTTCTGTTTTTCCAAATGCTCTTGCTTGTACCATGACTACCAGTGCTTCCTTGAATTGTGTTTTTGTGCTTTTCTCAGGTTGTTTCCTTTACCCTATTGAACAGATCTTTAGAGACCACCCAGTGTCTTTGTTCTCACTAGCAAATAAATGTCAGTCACTTCCCTCTAGCACAAATTGCAGCTTTTTTCACTATTCTTGCATCACAGGCAAAATCGTCACGAGTGTGTTTGGCTATAAGGTTAATATTTTCCCCAGTTGCATAATATAGCAATTTGAGTTACTAATGCCATAATGCCGGGAAATAATGATCAGACTTTAACCCTTTTCTACTACTAAGGGCTGTGAAGCTGCATGTTCCGAGAGTGTGTAATAGATAATCACATATACGCTATATAATTCAATTTATTACTAATCCAAATATCAATATCTGTATTTGTTACTTAAACAGAATCACTGTCCACATCATTAGGGACACCTGTACACCTGCACAATCATCCAGATACAGGTCAAGAGCTTCAGTTAATGTTCAATGAAAAAGTGTGATCTCTGACCTGAACCGTAGCATGGTTGTTGGTCTAGACTCTAGGCAAGCTGTTTTAAGGATTTCAGTACCTAATAATCTCCTGGGAATTTCACTCACAACAGTCTGTAGCGTTGAATTGTACACATAATGGTACAACAAACAAAAAACTGGTCTGCAGGCTGACACATTTTGTTGATAAGAATGAGTTGACAAGAGGTCTATGGTTACTACAATAAGCATTTATAACTACAGAAATGAAAAAAAAAATGCATATTAGAACATTAAAAACATCACACCTTGAGGTGGTTGAGCAGTGACTCCTGTTAGGCAAGAACAGAAATCTGAGGCTATCATAGGCACAAACTCATCCAAACTGGACAGATGAAGACCAGTAAAAGTCCAGGGCTTGTCTAAGCTGTCCAATTTTAGTGAGCTTACTGTGTAAACTTTAGTAGTCTGCTAACCCAGGAGGTCAGCGGTTTCTGAAATACTCAAAACAGTAGATCTGGCAGCAACAATGCTGTCAGGGTTAAAGTTACAGAGACCACAGCTTTTACTGCAGCATTTTATTGCTTGATGTGAACAATAACACTTCACCTGTATCTACACCATTTTATGCATTATGCAACATAACGATTGGATAATTGCACAAATGAGCAGATTTCCAGGTGTTCTTGTTAAAGTGGCTGTTAAAAATACACAACTTTGACAGTCTTTTCAACACTATTTCTTTCCATCAGCTGTCTAAACCTACTGTAGGCTCAAGTGACCACAAAGGAAGGAAGTCTTCAGCTAACACCTATGCATAATGTATTACTCTGTGCTTGCATATGTGCCAAAGTTTGATGGACCTCCGACATGCTCTTATAGATAGTATAGTATAAGAACTTACAGGTGACAGGTCCATCAGCATAGTAAGCTTAGCAAAGACAAGAAGGAAAAAATAGAGTTCAAGTAACTTCACTGTCAATTAATCTCTTCAGGTTTGTATGAAAATAAAATGATGAATGAAGAACAAGAAGTTTATTCCAGTATAGCAGTGACAAAATACATGAAGTACTTTGGGTTCATGGTCATTTACACCTTGGCTTGGTATTGTTACAGTTGTTATCAACCAAATGGTCACTTTAAATGGTCATTGCGGTCACGTAGACCCTTTGTTAGTGGCGATCCTTGATGTCCAGCTGCCGCTCCCATACTAACGATTGAATCAAGTTAATTTATTTAGAGTTTTAATTTATTTAACGTATTACCTTATGATATGTAAGCCTTTTTAGGAATGAGCTCTTTTCTGTGTGTATCTTGGAGTGAAATCTGGGTGCATGTGTAATTTTCTTACAGTTTCCTGTAAGATGCCTGCATGCATACAGACAATTTTACAAAGCTATCGGGGTCATTATCCGCAGAGCCGATCCTGACCTCCCTGGGGCCCTAAGCAAAATTCTGCTAAGGGGCCCTCCTACCTGACCCGTGAGCCATGTAAACCATTTGCCACACATTCACACTTGCACTGGCAGCACTGGACAGCTAATTTAGCCAGTCTGATAGAGACTAGAGACAGAATCACATCAACTTAACTTTACCATTATTTGCTCTTGCTGACATCAAACTTGAAGAGAACACAAGTTTACCTGATTGCTGTTCTCGCATTTCACTCTCATTTTGTTTTTTTTTCTCCTCTTTTTATAGCCAGATGGATAGCTCCGTTTCATATTGTCGTCTACTCAGTAAACATTAACACACGCTGTTAAATGAGGCGGGGGAGGCGGGGCCGTGCGTAATTTGCGAGGCCCTACGCAACTTGCGTAGTGAGCGTATGAGGGCTGATCGGCTCTGATTATCTGAGTAGCTTAACTGACTGTGACACGGAACCTGAGTGTTTTTTTTTTTTTTTGCTTCATGTTTATCTGTAATTCATTTTGAAAATCTGAATTGGAATCTTTATCCACAAACATTACGTATACTAAATAAAACAGCATATGTATACGATCGTTCCCGTTCAGAAAGTCATACGAAAATAAGTCCACAGCCTCTGTTTAATAACACTTTTACAGAATGTAATGTAAGTGGGATTCCAGGCAGAGCTATCCAAGCTTGCTCACTGAAGACATCTTATGGCAAACAACCATAGTGTTTGTTCATTTATTCTGACTTCTAACAGGAAATTTAGAGTTTAGAAATGATTAACTGAAACAAACAGAGCAAATGAAATGCAAATGATACATCCAGGTTGCAGATTTGTGTCTCGCTGTCACAGCAGTGTGTTACTGTATTCACTCCTTAAATATTTAAAGACCCTTTCCACAAAATCTGTGCTGCTTTATGAGAGCACAGTGTAATATGTAATCTTACTTTAGCAGGGAGCAGCACCACAGAGATGTAATGACAGCAGTCGGCACTGAGTGAGATCAGGAAAGAAAAAACACCATCCACAGACAAGGCACAGAGCGATTTTTAAAGTTTTTAGCCTTTTGAAGTCTAGCACTTTGAGACAGAAAGAGCAGCAGATTCTGATATATGCTGAACATAGTTTTTCTTTTCATGCAGTCTTCCTTAAAGGTGCTGCTGTATTATAATTCTCAGCACATGCATATGCGTGAATGTTGGAAGCTTGGATGCTGAAAATGCATGCATCAGTATTGTGGGTGTGTGTGTTTAAGGAAAAATGGATGTATGAGGCAGAGGAGATCGTCCATTCTATTAGTAAAACATTAGGTCACAGTTACACCTTCAACTTTTTTCTCTCTTTGTAAATTCTTTGCTTCATTGGAGAGGCAAATTGGACAGGACATGTGAAGCGGAAGTCCCTGTTTATTTACTTGTATGCAGCCCTTGAGCTATAAATTAGATGTCAGATTCACTATTTGTCATTCGCTTATACAGAGGTGTTGTGGAAACCAAAGCGGTGGTTTGATTGTTTGCTCTTAACATCACTTAAATGAAGGGCTTGGACAGCCTCGGGTCGTTCTGAGGGACGGAAACGACTATTTGAGTCAAATCACTGCTATACTATACTACAGATAGACAAGATAGACAGTGTGATCAGTGTAACGTACTGTACTTTGTATAGAATTTACTTTTGAACTGTAGACACTGTTAAAGAGCTATTGTGTCGGTCGTATAGCAGAGTTAAGACATTTTAGTATTTTCACTGTAACTTCATTCATTTAGTGTAAAGTTACTTGTGGAAATAAGGCTAAATTTCTGAATGTGAATTAGAAGTATGTTAGATTAGGTATAGATCAGCTTAATGAACTTATTGAGGAAGACTTCTTCCCACATGAGCACGAACTATGCTGGGGAATAAAATAGTGTTGAGGAATATGACATATAACTATACAACATGATATTGTGATTTAACTCTCGCAGGTATCCTCAGTTTTATAGCTGACAGGACGTTAAAACGTTCTCTTTCCTGTAATAATGTAGCCGTGGCGATAAAAGATTTAAAAAAGCATGCTGAAAATTAAAATAAGATGCCGTGACATGACACATACTGTATGCGATATTTTTTCCTCATTCCACAGCACTGTTGAACTCACAGTTCTGATTGGTCAGAAGGTGTCAGTCAGTGTTGATTCATTTCTTCTTCTACATTACAATAATCTGCTCATTCTGAAACATGACTGTATTTATACCGTAGTTGTAAGAGACTTGTAGGAAAGATGCTCCACATCAGTGAGAAAAGCGAAATTGATGACACTAAAGTTTTCTGTGGAGATGTGTTTATTACAAATTTATGGAAAGAGTCTCCAGTGTCATTTACAGTGCTTTGTAACCGTCAGTACTTTTTATTTACACCACAGTAAGGGCTTCAGGTGAGATGACTTTCTTTTTTTTTTTTTTTTTGCTTCTTTGTAAATTGGCAAGCAGCATTTTTTTGTCTTATTAAAATCAAGAGAGAGAAAAAAGGAGGCCGGTGAAAGAACGGCTTTTTATAGCTGCTATAACGTAAGTGATTGCTTATTCTGTAAATGTCCGTATTGCAGTGGCTCAAGAGGTCTAAACACAGCAGTCCGTGTTGTTTACAAGAAAAATAACCAGCTTCAAGCTAGTAGCAATAATTCCACTTCACGCTGGGTTGCATCACATCAAGACTTTTGATGATTATTTTTTTATAACAGCATGCCTGTCATGTTTTATTCCTTACATATCGCCCACTGCGAGTATGTTAGATCTGCTAATCAAATTCTACAATACTGTTAACTAAAGCCTACTAACATTCACAGACAGTTATATTCTCAGTAGAGCCGCGCTGCAAGGATAAATAAATAAGAATAGCAATTACCACGAGTAGCACCCACAGCCATAATAACGTTACGTGTTCTATTAATTTATTAGCTTGTCGCGCTTGTTTCTTCAGACAATAGGCTCATCTGTTTTTTTGTGTCTCTGTTTGTCTTGTGTACTCAGCATTCAAAAGCAGTCTGTTGTACTGACAAGTGTGTTGCAGCTGGAAGGCAGTGTATTATTTATGTTCAGGGCTAAGCATTGCATCTCTGTGCAAAATGAAGAGCGTACACAAGAAACTTCACAGGTGCAGAGGAGAGGAACCTGTAGAGTCGTCTCCTAGGAATAACTCTTCTTGTCCTGATACCTTAGGAGTGCAGCCCATACAAATTATGTAGCTTTATTCTGTCTCAAAACACTCCTCTACACATGCTAGTCGAGGGTGTCTGAGAACATCTGTATCCACAATGTAGCACACAAACACTGTTTTCATTATACTTTATTCATTAGAATTGCCTATTTACATTATACTTGTTCTACTACTAATAATAATAATAGGTTTCACCCGATATTTCATTAACCATTCCGTATATGAAAGTGTTATTTGCCCTGCAAGAATACAGGCCCTGCAGGAGATATAGTAGTTGTGACTTTTCTTCTTCTCCCTCTCACTCTCTTATGAATCAAAAGTGACTAACAAAGAGAAGTGCTTGGCTGCCTGAGGAATATTCATGATCTTACTTCCAGGTTAAAAATGTATATGCAAATTCACTACATTAGAGCATGCATAGGTTGTTAATAAATTAACACGTGGCAGAAATAATTCAGCTTAGCGGGATGATTCTCTGTGCAAGCTGTCAGCTGTCGCATTGTTCTGGATAGTAAGTGACGCTGATATGCCAACACAGGCAGTGAACTGTGATGTCTCAGTGCAGAGACTATCAGCTCTCAGGGCACTGGCACCATCTTGCTGTTTTGTGTGTGCAGGGGAAAAAAATGCCGATGCAGAACTTGCAGAAAGATTGAAGGGATGCTCCATCAAATTTATATTCTATGTCCATTTATCACTATTTTTGGAAATATTTAGAATGCACTATGATGTTAAAGCCAAGCATTAGTACACTATAATATATCATACGAACCAGAAGATGTGTCATGATTTTAAGCAATTTATCGTGAGCATTCTTTCATGTTTCAGATTAGTTTTTTATTTATTTACTCAAAGTATTATGTTCTTGTTCCAACATTTAGATTGTCTAGTTCGGATGATAGTCTTCTTGTTTTTGGTAGACCTGATGTGTACTTCTGCAGTTGCTGCTCATCCACCTCAAGGTGTTGTGTTTTCTGATATTCTTTTTCAGCTCACCGATTGTTCAATGTTTATGACTGTTGTGTGTGAAAATCTCATAAAGCTAGCAGTTTTCTGAAATACCAAATACAGTTCATCTGGCACCAGCAGCCATGTAACAGGTAAAGTCACCGACACCTGATTTTTCCTCATTCGGATGTTTGCTGGCTGTTAACACTAACTAAATTGTGCTGCTTTTGCGGCGTTTCAACTGGCTGATTGTACAGGTATTCCTAGTAAAGTGGCTGGTGAGTCTACATGCAAACTTGCTTTGTGTTCAGTATAAAGTACATCCCAGGATAAAAAATGTATCATGCGCAATTAGTTCATTTGTTCGTTGTATCATAAGAGGTTTGTTAATTCGATAATTGTTAAGCTGGTAACACTGAATTAATGACAGCAGTGCTGGCGTAGGTTAAAGAGGGTGCTTGGGTGTGTTTTTGTTTCAGTAATTGACGTAGCTTAGGTGCTGCTTTTGTAAGCATTTACATCCTGTGGTGCCAGCTGTTGACGTGTGGCACTTCTCCTGGCTGTCTCCAGAATATTAGCATAGATGGGTTCAGGGAGCACCACAGCCTGACAATCTGTTTGTGTAGCTCTAGGTACAGCTATGTTAAGTGTCAAGTGACTCACAGTAAGTTTTAATAAGCACCATTTGTTCAGTCTCCTGTTTAAACACTCTGCCTTAGCATATTGTTAAAGACTGTGCCCTATCTTTTAATTAACTCCTGAGCTAATGTGGCTCTTAACTGACTAATCAGGAGATTTTGTTTTCTCTAATTTAGTGGAAAAACCAGCAGCGCTTAAGCTTTTTACTATGAGTGTGAGCGGAATAGCGAACACTGGCCATCTATTAGAAAAGGGGACGTAGTTTGATTCTTTCTCTTTTCTTTTTTTTTGGTGAAAAGAGTTGGAATAGTAATATACTGTGCTCTCTGTATACTTTTAGTTGTCACCGAGCGTGTAAAGATGGGGTGAAATATCCGGGTTGCGGAGGTAAAGAAACCTACTGTAGCAGGAGGAATAAAAGGCTGATTAAGGAGTAACTTTTTCCAGCATCAGTGCCAGATTTTGGGAGAGCGTTCCGTTTGGCTTTTTTTCATAGGTGCGTATGGCAGCGGGATTTATTTGATATATGAAGTCATTGATAGGGCTGTAAAATGGGCTGTCCTGAACAGTCCCTGACATTCATGTGGTGTGAAGTTTCCTTTCCAGCAATGCATGTTTGTGGCTACTTACTTCTCTGAAGGAAATCTACTGTTTGTTTTTCTCCAGCCTTGATTTCATGAGAAACGTCTCCAGAAACGGAGAGTTGAGCCTCAGGGTGAGAGGTGTACCGTGTTCCATGTGTGCATCGAGCTGCCACATGCACACATCCTGATTGAATGGAAAAGTGGCATCAGAGAGGCCTGATAGGACAGCAGAGTCTCAGAGCATGTAAACAGTGTGTCATCACCGTGTGGAAGGAGGAAGAGCCTTGTCCTGTCTGAGCCACACACAGGAAAAAAACAGCTTACACACACACACTCACACACACACACACACACACACAGCCTGACCTAGGTTTCTTTACTGGAAAATATCAGTATAATAGCGTGTTCAAAATATGTTTGTCTGCATATTTATCATAACTATATGAATATTGCTTTCATTTGATTTTAGAGATCAGATGTATAGACGTGATGCTTTTTGTTTCAGCTCCATTTAAATGTGTACAATGTCCAAATGATCTATTATATAGTGAAGAACAATAAACACACATACAGTTAGTGATTACCACTTGCTGGCATTCGTTCTCAATTATGCATATAACTTCAAATATACTTTAGGGTATATGTGATTATGCATGCAACCAGTACAAACAGGAAACACAAACATACGGACAAAAAAAGCAAGATAATAATTAAACCTCTTGTGGCAGACTGCAGAGCGACGGTGATACATTAATTGGACAAAATTAGCATGAATTAAAGCAAATAACTGTAACGTGTAATTTATTACTTATCAAGCATAGTTTAGCAGTGGAAGGCTTCGATTTCCCACAAGATTGCTTTAACAGCTATAATGCATTTCTTAATTTACTCTGTGGAAAATCTATTTTTTTCAGAGTTCATTAAGCATCAATATGTTACAATGCCTTTCCCCAGAGCACAGGGCTACAAAAAACATTATGCAAATTGCCGCCAGTGCATTTTCAGTATGTAAATAGATACTAACACCAGTGTCAAGTCTCAGTGGAAAGCTTTGTTAGTGAAAGCTTTTGTTTCATGGGCTTTCCCTGACATTGAAGATGAAAACAGTTTGCACAAGCTGCTTTATTGTTTTTGTTTGTTGTTGTTTTGTTTTTTTTGCACCTACAGGCATGTTAGACTGAAATTGTTTGATACTTTTTTATTTGTTCTACTTCATTATTAACCCCATATGTTTATCTTTTCTGTTGTTTGTGACATTATCGTATTGCGTCTTTTTTGCTGTTTTGTCAGACTACTTGACTCATTCAGGTATGGATCTAGAAGCGTGAAAACACTCGTGGGATGAACGAGGGCTGCTGCCATCATATGTTTAAAGCCGATTAGCTGTTTGCTCACAGATACGCCTTCTACCTCACAACACACAGCTTCTTGATTTCTTTTTCTCTTAACACCTCATCACCAGACTGCAGTTTCACAACAAGCTGTGTCTCTGGAGAGCTTTTTCTAGCAGTCGAGTCATATAAATAATACACTTCACAAGGGCTCTCATTGCTGGACCTCATTCGATGCAGCCTATATGGTCTTCTTAAATGTGAGTCTATCTTTTAGGGTGGTTTGTACTTGTCACATCACAGATAGCAGATGATTTCACATATTTAGTTTCACCTATGTTACAGAATGACACAGAGCTCTGTAGAAGTTTATACATTTTGCACAAACAGTGATGATTGGTGTAGGGCAGCACAAATGTGTGTGTGTTATGGTAGCATTGATTCCCCAATCATTCAACAGTGGCATAGAACAAAGTACCACCTCTTCCTTATTTACTGTGACCATTGAGCATAGATGTTGTATTGTATGACCTCGTTCCTCGTTGAATCCCAGTGTCTTCTAAATAAAAAGGGAAGACTTGAGATATCATCATTTTGTTCTGAATAACTTCATTTTGTACTGAACTTGTTTAAGCCATCCCTGTACATCTTATCCTACACAGGGTCTTTGGGTAACTGGAGCATATCCCAGGGGATGCCCTGGACAAAGTGCCAACACCATGCAAGGACTAATCTCTCTCTTCCTCAAACACGTACACACACACACACACACACACACAATGGGATTTTTGGAGATGTCAGTAATCCTACATTGTTTGTCTTTGAACATGTTGCATGTTTTCTCAAACCCTTGATCCTGGAAATGCAAGGCAACTGTGTTAACCACAAAACTACTATGTCCTCTCTTAACATATGTTAAACTGGTCATTAAACTATTAAACAACGACTACATTTATAACCTGAATGAAGAGGCTGGAGCCATGGTTGCATGTGCTGTCTCACTCAGAACTACCCTTACGTAAAGAACTTCTTTATTAAGACTGATTTTCACACAAAAGTGGTGCACAAGTTCCTGTTGGCACATAAGTGAGATTTAAGATTTATACTAAATGTGCTTTAGTAATGTGCTACTAAAAAATTTAGAAATGTGCTACTAATTCAGTTGCTAGTTAATTCCTGTTTCAAGCAGTCATGCAGAACTAACTTGTATTGATCTCACAACCGTAAAGCTATAAATATTGTTGTGATTTCTGTGTTTACTGGTTAAACACTGCTTAGAAGAGTTTCATGGAGATACATGTGTGAGTGATTTTCATTTGCTATTTACTCAGGATTGTTTTGTGCTCAACTGACTGCAGTGATTATTTGAGTTAAAGTTAAGGAACCATGTGCTTCCTGGTGGATGGAAAGGGGAAGTTCTGAGATCCTCTTTCTGTGTGTGGTGTGTTTAAGTGAATGCCAGGATGTCGCGGCTACTTTGCTTTCTCTTCCTTTAAGCCGTGTATGTGTGTGTGAGTGTGTGGCAGTAGAATTTTTTGTGATGTTTTTCTTCTTATCTTCTCCTTTTCAAAGACTTGTCAGCCCCATATGTCTTAAATATGCCTTCTGCTTTTTATAGTCATTAATTAGATGCATGGCAGATTATTAGATGCATGACTTATTCTTTCTAGCTGATTGTATTGTCAGCACTCATTCTGATGGCTTTAAGGAGTTGGTACTTAGGTTTAGCCCTTTCTTTGCTACTGTGCTATAAATGTTAGCTCAGCCCTGAGCCAGGATCATATCATAATAGATGTCAGCTGAGAACCGGCCAACTAGGATAAGCAGCAGAAAGGTTAGACATGTAGGAGAACTCTGCCATTGTGACTACATGCCCCATTAAAAGCACTTCAGGTGTGGGTGGCTTTGTGTGTGTGTGTGTGTGTGTGTGTGCCGGACCTCAGCTGTTAGCCGAGCAGCACAATTGTCTCGGCGCTGACAGGTAGTCACGTGGTAAGAGGTGAGCTGTGGGAGTGTGAGTGTGTTTAAGCCCCAAGGCTAAAGCCACTCAACCCAATGGGAGATCACACGACTCGCCAGCACTACCAGTCAGGCAACGGGGCATCTTATGCTGTTCTCCATGGCAGTTGTCCACATTAATAAAACATGCATTCTAAAATGGTGCCAAGATTTCGGCCTAACATTTGACAATAAGCTGTCACCGTGATATCAGGAGCATGACCTATGAACACACTCCAACAGTGCACTCATCCATACTTACCCCTTCTCCATACACATGGACACATAGAGTTATCTGGTCTTCTGAGATGGAAAACAAACCTGCTTTCTTCTCTTCGGTTTTGTTTGAATTATCTACAATTAAAAAAGTTCTGAGACGCTATTTGTTATTGCATCATGTTGGCATTTTCTCTAATGCTGCATTCATGCACAGTTTCAGAGGACTGTGTTACATGTCATGCTCGTTTAGCTGATTTATCCTAGTTTATTTCTCTAGGTGGTTTTTCCACTGCCTTTTTTTTCATCTTGGCACGCTGACAAATTCACCTGAACGATTTGCATAAATGGTCGTTTCCCGTGAAGTATTTCCTCTTTAGCGGTTTTCACCCACAAATGTTTGTAATTTACCCCTTAGCAACAGTGAATGGTTGTTTGTTTCCATTTCTCCTTCAGCTTGTAAAATTCTGTTAAATTCAGGATTACAGAACAAGCTGTTTTTTGTCAAGTCTAAACTCTCTCTTCCGCCCAATCTCTCTCTCTCTCTCTCTCTCTCTCTCTCTCTCTCTCTCTCTCTCTCTCTCTCTCTCTCTCTCTCTCTCTCCAACGTCCACCTTCTGTCCTTTGGAGTAATATGGAAATGCTGTCTTTTCCTCCTTGTCCCTGGCCCCTATGCTGTAGCTGTCTGTTTTGCCTAATTGCACTAGCGGTAGCCTGCATGCTAATTGCACCGGGCCCCCTGTCGTCACATCATTTACATGGCCAGCTTGATTCTGAATTTAATCTGCTTGAAGGGTTTGTATTTCATGCTCACATTAAATTCAAACACCCTGTGAGATTTAATAAAGTGTGTGTGACAAAGACAAAGGAAAATAGTCTGTGTTGTGATGGTGAATATACTCTGTTTATGTTTTGGTTGCATAATTTATATACTAGTTTCCCCAGCATTATGTTTGCCTATGAGTTTACTGAAGAATTTCAATAGGGAGATTTATTATGTAGGATACAAAAAAGTGAGTCACTTCATATGTACATGCTGATGAAAAAAAAGGTAAAAAGCCTGGAGAGTTTGTAGGCTTGATTCTATTTTATTTGTAGGTAAAGCAGTGCAGAAATAATATATGATATGAACCACACTCTGTAATACATATTTTTATGATGGCTAGTTAATCCGGGTTCGACAGAACAGCTTCTGAAAAGATGTTAAAAAGTAGTTTTAATTATGAAAATAAAATAATAATGCACACGCTATACACTCAAGTAATGGAAATGAATGATAAAAAGTCATGTAATAGAATGCACGAGGATAAAATAAAAGATGAAGATCAAATGTAGATTAGAAATCTAGATTAGAAAGAGATTAAAGGTATTGTATAATATCAGAAAACACTTACAAAGTAACCTGACGACATTTCACTGACGACTAAAAGTCCTTCATTAGCTGTTTGTTTCATTGGAGGTACCCAAAATACTGTAGAACATAAACTACATTGTAGATATAAAACATTATATATATATAAGTCGCATGAGTCTAGCATTATAGCGTTCATGCATATTTTTACAAATTCCGGTGTATTTTAGGTGGAGCAAATCCAAATAAAAATCCAAATACTCAGGAAATGTCTAAATAGGAACTTTTGTTTGCCATTTAAAAACTATTTGTAGTTTTAGTGCAGGATCTGTGGGACACCCTGCATAATATTGTATGAAAATAAACTCAAACCAATTAAATACATTTGGAATAATATCATAAAAGGAAACCAAACAGATGAAGTGATTTCAATTACTTGCTGAACTGCATAATATCATTTCTCAGTCATTGTTACAATCTGGAGTTCAACTTCCTTGTCCAGCAGAGACGTGTTGGTGATTTATTGTATCTGAGATGTGGTTCTCTTTCACAGGGAAATGTTTGTGGCAAAAGAAGGTGCTTTCCTCTGTAGTCGAGTGCTCTCTCTCTCTCTCTCTCTCTCTCTCTCTTTCTCTCTCTCTTTCCCACCTTATTTCTCTCTCTGTCTTTTCTTCCTCCCTCTCGCAGCTCTGTGCATAGTGGTAGAGGTAGACAGGGCAGCTGACAGCTGTTCACAGCAAGCTCACAGCAGGCTCAGCCACAGCAGAATAATGAAGCCATTGTGGCTACGTCCAAATTCCTCACCCTTTGCAGCCATACAGAAGAATACTGCCCACTGTTTAGAGCCCTGCCCTGCTGCAGTGTTCAGCGAGGGTACGAACTCTTTTACAGAGCAGGGATGTTGATGTTGGATGACTCTGTAGAGGTTGGATAGAGGGAAAGAAGAGGGAGTTGCCCTCGTCAGGCTCTGTATACTTTAGAGCTTATGTAAGACACGCAAGAACGTGAGCTCATTGGCTAGTATATCCAGCCATAATGCCTGTTCCTTAGCATTCCCAGGAATGCTTCAGTGTCCAAATTCACAACCTCTGTCCTCCTCTTCTGTCACTTCCCTTTATAGAGTGCTGGAAAGCTTATGTTGACTTTCACCTGAACCTATGGAACGCTGCTCAGTCCGCTGAGGACAGTGCGCATCAACACTGACAGCTCAAAACTGAAATAGCTACACTCATTAACTCCTGGGAGAAAAAAAAGTGGCAGCGCTCAGAAGCCTGGCTTATTTATCGCAGCCCTGTGCCATCTGCATGCCATATTGTGCTCCAAGATTTTAGAGTTCTCTGTCTGTCTTTCTGCCTTCCTTAGTTCAATAGATGCAGTTGGCAACAGTGGGCTGCCAATATCAACCCAATTATAAATATTTATAATCTGCACATTAAAAAAATCCTGTCAATCACAAAGACAAGGACAGATAAGCTTAGAGTATATCCGGGAGGCAATTTGCATGCCACAGAACTTGTGATGCATTCTGTTTTTCAGTACTTTTTATGCAAGCTTCTTTTTTTTCTTCTCCCAGATTAAATATAGAAGTTTTGTTCCCAGAGAGCCTGACTTATTTTCTTGTTCTCTGAATGTTGATGCCACGCTGGTGGTGATTCATTATTGAAGGAGAGAATCATTTTAACATGGCTTTAGTTTGTTATGTGTGCTATGCCCTTGTCATCCATTTTGCATGGCTCTGTTGTCAGTGCTGTGAAATGGCCTCATGTTGAGTTTGTAGGAGTAACCGTCCTCAAACGAGGGCTTTACTTTGAATGTGATGTCGCTGGAAGAGAGAATGGTGATAAAATTTCAGGCCACTAGATGATAGAATGAAAGAATACCGGATTAGTAGTTTTCAGTAGTCAGTAGCATGGAAGTTCAAGCAGCTTACTTGCACACATGAGTAAGATCAATGTTACAGACCCCCATCAAACTGTGATTATGCTGAGCTGACAAAGACAGTTAATGATGAACATAAGCACCTGATATATATATATCCCCCACCTTACATCCAATGTTCTGCGAATCCACCCGGATCCTGACCTGACCAGGATAAAACGTTTAGTGAAGATGAATGTTTTTTGCATTTACCAACTATGATGATCTGTGTGCCTGAGTAAAAATTCACACAGGCCTATTATAACTGAAGACTGATATCAGGGTCTGGCTCTGGTGTACAATAATGTGATGGTAAACACACTCCTGTACATCCACTACATGGGAATTTAAATGCATTTAGAGCTTGATATATGAGTGGCGGTGGCAGAAGTGGCTCTTGTTGGTGCATTCGGTGATGATTTCATGCTTTAGCAATAAAAAACTAGGCCCCTGTGCGTTGCTGAAGAAAGCTGTGAGGGGGCTGTTATTGCCTCAGGACTCTCCACCCCAACAACAAGAAAACTAGAGCGAAGGAAACGAAGGAGCCGCCTGCTAATGCACTCTAAACAAGATGATGAGTGCATGGAATCCCCTTGTGGAGCTTCTGCTAGCTTCAAAAACATCTTTAGAGTTTGTCTTTCTTATTCTCCTCTCGCTACTCTTATGGAGTGTTGTAAACTACAGATATGTGCCTGTCTTTTTAAACAGGCTCCAAGCATTTCCAGTGCCTCTGTGGTGATTTGACTGGCATGTCATTTGCATTCGCTTTGGCCAATGAAGCACTAAGGATAAAGTACTTAAAATACTTCAGGCACTTCTGCTCAATTGCTTAGATGTTTTGGAAATATGTGTGTGTGTGTGAAGAGGGTTAGAAAGTTATGAAATCTGTATGTCTATGTAAGTATTTGCCATAGAGGTATATTTAAACCACATACAAGGGGGAAGTCGTGGCCTAATGGTTAGAGAGTTTGACTCCTAACCCTAAGGTTGTGGGTTCGAGTCTCGGGCTAGCACTACCAAGCTTGAGCAAGGCACCCACAACTGCTCCCCGGGCGCCGCAGCATAAATGGCTGCCCACTGCTCCGGGTGTATGTTCTGTATGTTCATGGTGTGCGAGTTCACTGCTGTGTGTGTGCACTTTGGATGGGTTAAATGCAGAGAACGAATTCTGAGTATGGGGCACCATACTTAGCTGTATAACTAATCAACATTTACATTTATGGCATTTAGCAGACACCCTTATCCAGAGTGACTTACAACTGAGCAACTGAGGGTTAAGGGCCTTGCTCAGGGGCCCAGCAGTGGCAGCTTGGTGGACCTGGGGTTCGAACCCGGGGTTCGAACCCATGACCTTCCGATCAGTAGCCCAACACCTTAACCACTGAGCTACCACATCCCCCACACAACATAAGGTGTTGGGCCACCACAAGTCACCGCACCTGCTTCAGTACCCCTTGGTGTACACTCTACAAGTCTCTGGAAATGTACTGAAAGGATGAACGTCATTTTTCTAAAGATACATATTTGATGGTTGCTGTCTAACCTGTCAGTCCAAAATTTCCCATAGGTGTTCATTCGAGTTGAGATCTGGTCACGGTGAAGGACATAACATATGATTTACATATTTTTTTACTCCCCAAACCGTTCAGTAAGCCCTGTCCTGTCTTGAAAACTGGGGGGCGGGGACTTTTTGGTACAGACCCCTCCCATCAGGATAAAAATGTTTGATAATAGGATAAAGGTTAACTGTCGATGCCACACTCTCCTCTGATTCCCATGGTAATGGTACCCTATACTGTTAAAGATAATGGTCTTAATGGCATGTGAAAACCGTGCATTGCCGAAAGAATACCTGTTATCGTAGGGGCTTTACTGTTTTCTATGCTAGATATATGGGTACTTGCATACTGTTTTACCAGATTTATTCCTTGCTGCAGTGAACAGGTAATATAGAAGAACAAATCTGTATCTTAAACTGACGGTACAGTCTGTTGAGGGTATGTTGCACTATTTACCTGCTATAATTATGGGGATTAGCATTTTCAAGTAATCTGCAGGCTAGCATATCTTATCGTCTGAATTAGATTGACTTTACTAATTTCTGAATTTTCTCTTGTATTTCTCATCTCTAGTGGATTAACTGTGCAAACATGTTCCAGCATGACAATGTGAGCACCATTAAGACATGGTTTGCCAGTGCTGACGCAGAAGAACTTGAGTCAGTGCTTGACCCCACTATTGCACACTTCCACGCTCTGAAATGTAATGGAACGCTTTCAAAGAAGAGCAGAGAGATCAGATTATAGGAGTGTAATGTTCAGGGATCCACATACTTTTGTCCCTATAGTGTGCCATAATGCTTTTAAACTATGTACTATGCAAAATGAATATAAACACATAGAAATCTACTTTTAAATCTACTTTTACTATATAGCGGTGAACTACAGAAGTGCTTCAAACAAATCTGTCTGTATCATTTGGTGCCTTGATGTAGTGATACAGGATTATTTTCAGGATTATTTAGTAATCAACTAATATATTGTAATCTAGTTATTTGATGCAGCAGACCTTCATTGGTGTTATGGATCTTTGTGAAAAATCGAAAAAACGAATTTTAGTACTGTTAAAGTTTACAGATTGACAGGAGGATGAACGTAGAGTAGAACTCGCTCGTTAATATCTATGACCATACAACTGTCCATACCGTCGCTTTAGACCTGGACTCAGCTAACCACTCTGTTTTTCATACGGAGTTTTTAGTCTTCTAGTGGTGTGTGTGCGTGTGTGTGTGTGTGTGTGTGTGTGTGTGTGTGTGTGCGTGCGCGCGCACACTGTGTCACATTCATTTGCACAACCACTGCTGCTTACGGCATCTCACACAGCAATGGAGGAGCGCAGGAAGGAGAGAGAAAGTTGTGAAGTGAAGCACTGGCCTGTCATAGCGGCTCAGAGTCTGTCAGAGTCCTTCCACTGGCTTACTCTCTCTCTTTCTCTCTCTCTCTTTCTGCTTTTTACTTTGTCTGTCTCTGCATCCTGAAGATAACGGCCATTATACACCTCAAACAGGTCTCCACATCCTTGGTAAGAAAGGAATAATGACTGGTGGTGTGATAGCGCCTCTCCATCTCCCTTTCTCCCTTTCCAAGTGTCTCACCTTCATTACATTTGTGCATGGACTGCTGGACTTGTAGTAGAGCTGCTCAATCACTTACCTTACTGGTGATTCCTCCTTACTACTGCACATGTCCTCTTAGCATGTGGTGAATTACTTACTTATGCACAGACAGACACACACATTGTATAAATATGTCATGTACTTATTTATGTTATTTACAATAAATATAATATGTAAAATGATAGATGTTTACATTGTTTTTTTTGTTTGTTTGTTTTTTTTTTATTCGCCAGATGATATAAAATAATACCTTGAATAAAAAAATAGCTAATTTCCTGTTGGAGACCATTTCTAACTCCACTAGGAGGTAAAAAAGTTATTTTGTGTAAAATGCCTGAAAAGTTCCCGGTGTTGATGGAAAGTCATTTCTAACCCTGTGAAATACTGACTAACTCTCTTAATAGATCTCTAATCATTTTCAAATGAGTTGATTAGCCAGCACAATGTCAGTGGATTCAGGGGCCCATTACACATTTATGACAGTCAATTACAGTACATTTACAATCCAAATGAAATTTCATGAGGGTTGATATTTAAAAAAGCCTTGTGTGCATCTGGTGCTCTTGACTCCTCCTTATGCACTGTGACAAATGCATCACATCAGCGCCCCCTGTGGTCAGAAATGGTGTTGCAGCGAGGAAGGTGTCTGAGCTGTCAGGGTGTCTGGTCTCTAACTTAAAGTTTGTTTTTAAGACATGTCTTTGCGTGCATGTAAATATCCATTATGCTTAAATTCATATTACAAGGTTGTGCAGCTTGTTGTTAGCTTGTGGTTGTGTTGTTGGTATTGTTTATAGTCATGTCTGAGTTAGGGTGTTTATGTGAGCTGTAAAGTATTTCACCTGAGGGTTTGTTCAGTATGGGTAGTGTTACAGGATTTCTCTGTGACACTAACTGATTTCTGAATCTCCCCATAATGCCCCTTGATATGTTCTTATTTAGTCATATATTTATTTATTTTTTTCTTGAGTGTAATCCGATCTTTACGTGGAGACGTGAAGCACCTCAGCCTCATGTTCCGTCTGCACATCCCACAGCCCTCTACCTCTAAATTATTCATCATCCAATCAATCATCTTCTCTTTGTTTTGGACCCCAGTGCATGAGATGAAACGTCAGGCTGCCAAACCTGTTTTTCTTTATCTGAGCTCTGGAAAACATAACCTGCCCAGATTACACTCTCCCCCAAAACACACATCATCACTTCTCACAAGAAACCAAGAGCAGACACATGCATTCACGGACCACAAAAATACACTTGTAATGACACATGCACACATGCAATTTCTCATCTTTTTAAGGTCCTTATATGTAGAGTCCTTAATTAAACATTGTGGCATTTCTGCAGGCTTCTAAGTTTCCCAAAAAGTAACTGGAATGAAGAGCAGGTATCTGATGTGCTGGGAATTTGATCTCATATTGCTTTAGGGTGGTCAAATTTCCTTACATGCAAACTTTTATTACTTAAAATAATAATTAGACATTAGCTGCCACAGACAAAGCATACATTAACAGTTATGAAGACTATGCCTTCTGTTCTGCCACAGAATTTTTTGTCTTGAATAGAGGTATCAGAAAAAGTAGTATCTAGACCAGACCACCTTTAATCAGGGCTTTAAGCCTGAAAAAAAAATTATGAAAGTGGGTCACTTTTTTTTTTATTTTTATTTTTTTATACCTTTGCTGCCATCTATAATACAGTGTAACATAAAAGCAAGAGATGCTTACAAAAAAACAAAAAACATACAAATAAACAAACGTGATATGCAATTGCCTCATCTAATCTTATGGTAGTCTAAAACATTGTCAGGATATTAAGGATATTAAGTCTTATTACAACAGTCATTATCGTCACATTCGTGTGCAATCACTCCTAATGTTGCTTAATAATAATGTCACATCAATATGGCTTCTACTACCATTTTTTTTTTTTTTTTAGAATTTTTCTCCATATAATAAAATTCAGTTTTTTAGGTAAGCAATGATTAAGATGCTGCCTCCTGGCTTAAAAAATACCACAAAAAACTTTCCTTCTTTTTGAAATTTTGTGTTTAAAGCATGGCAGTGGAAAAGAAAATATGCAGTTCTAAGATGCTTAATCATCTAGTATGAGAAGATGCTGCTAAATAAATAGACAAAATCATATTAGCATGTGTGAAGCAGACATCTGGGTTCCTGTACTAAACACCCTGGCAGCATCTCGTACCTCCAGCGTTCAGTTAATTGCCATTTCTCTGTGAGAGTTTATCACTTAAGAGATAAAAAAGTCATCCATTTAAAGTAATTTTCTCCAAAGCTTTTGGCACTTGTATCATATAAGTCTAAACTGTTTCTTGAATGTCTTTTACTTTGCATGATGTCTCATTCTCAGCATACACTTTATTCAGGTCATGGTCACAAGGAGCTGGAGTTTACACACTGGACACAGACTGGTACACCACTTCATAACAGTGCACTATGCGCACATTCATTCACACCTAGGTGCAGCGTATGTGAGCCAGTTCACCTAATGGTTTTGGGAGGTGGGAGAATTTGTCTCAGGATTGATCTGTGCAGGATTGAGCTATGAAGAAGACAGCAAAGCAAAAAAAAAAAAAAAATACAGTCTGCTCGGTAAATCCACATTATTCTTTTCCCTGTTTCTTTTTGTCTAGTTCAGTAAAGAATGTGCATTGAAAATGCCTCCACACCAGCTGTGGGACTGCACTATTGACTTACTTCCAATACCTCACCTCCAAAAAGTCATATTTACCCCTTTTCTATGCCCAAAGCTCAGGCCATGGAGGACTACAGTGAGGAAGCATCAGGGTTCATCTCATCCGCAGCTGCAGGATTCTTCTTTATGGAAAAACAGGATGGTGGTCTATGGCCTTGAACTGACTACAGAGGACTCAATTTCATCAAAGTCCACTACACTTACCCTCTGCCACAAGTCTCTTGGGCTTTGGAACAACTTTGTGAGACATGTTTTTTTCCAGGTTGGATTAACAAATTGCATATAATCTCATTGAATATGCGAACAAGATGAATGGAAAAAGGCCGCACCAAGAGGGGTACTATGAGTAATTGTTAATGCCTTATGGCCTGACCAAGGCTCAAGCTGTATTTCAAGCCTTTATCCACATTTTTAGAGATCTCCTTAATTGATGTCTTATAGTGTATATACATCACATTTTAATATACTCCAAGACCACGGAGGACCATGTTGCTCAAGTTCGCCTAGTGTTGACTCGACTCATCACAGCTGAGAAATGTAAATTCCACCATGAGACCATTACCTTTCTAGGCTATGTGAGACTAGGCTATTACTCAACTGGTTGTGGAATTGGACAAAGATAAAATACGATGCAGTGACTGAGTGGCCAACCCCAAGAAGCATCAAAGAGTTGCAGAGATTCCAGATACCCATCCTCCACCATCCTGACCCTAAGATATCATTCATGGTAGAGGTGGTCAAATGGCGGTATCGGAGTTGTGCTATCAGCATCTTGGTAAACTCCTTCTGTGTGCTTTTTTTCATGTAAAATGACTAACTAACTATGATGTTGGGAACAGGGAACTACTGTGCATCAAGGCAGCATTAGAACAGTGGTATCACTGGTTTGAAGCCCCCCCTGTCTCTTTAAGGTAATCACTGACCATAAAATCCCTGAGTTTCTTAAAAGCGCCAAGTGACTCAATTAACATCAGGCCCGATGGGCTGAGGCTCTTTTCTTCACTCGCTTTAAGTTTACAGTTACCTATTGTCCTGGGTCCAAGAAAAAGTAAAGCTGATGCCCTCTCACACCACCATGACACAATGCAAAAATCTCCCATCTCTGAAACCATCCTCCCTCCCTCCATTGTTATAGCACTTTTTTGCTGGGACATTATTGAGGAAATTAAACAGGACCAACAGCCATAGCCCCCACCCCCTGAGTGCCCTTCAGTACACCCACAGTACACCCAGTTCCGGACTCCCTGGCATTCTACACTAGTCCAAAAAGCCTTTTGGTGGCCCACACTAAGCTGGGACGTAGCACATTATGTTTAGGCTTGCACCGTATGCACTCAATCCAAGTCACCCCAACAACTACTAGAACCACTCCATGTGCCACGACACCTCTGTTCTCACATCTCCATTGACTTTGTCACAGATTTACCAATTTCTCATGCTTACACCACCATCCTTGTGATTGTCCATTGTTTCTTCAATGCCTGCAGGATAGTGCCCTTCAAGGGCCTTCACACAGCCTTGGAGACAGAGAAATCACTTTTCCACAATGTATTCACATCTACAGCTTACCCGAAGAAATAGTATCAGAGCAGGGGACCCAGTTTACCTCACACGTATAGAGGGCCTTTTCTGAACTGTTGGGAGCCTCATGTCTGGGTATCAACCACAGTAAAACAATAACTGGGCTATTATCTGCGAACGCATCGCACTCGTAGAGTGACTTCCTCTGAGGGAAGACCTGACTGGTCTGAGTATGCTCCATGATTCACTCTTCCAAAGGCCTCACGTGTTTCCACTGTTGTTCACCTGGTCTGGGGAACCATCTGCTATGCTGGCTGTAGATGATTGTTTTTGTCTGAGACAGACAGTGTTCGAATGCCCATATGCACCTACAGAAGTGCCAAAACGCACCATCCGGCACCATTCTCCCGGTGTTTCTAACAGCTCCATGCAAAGTATTGTTAGTTCAGCTACATATCAAGCCATTCTATTGTTTTACATCCTTCCTGTATTCTATCCCATGTCCTGTTATCCTGATTTTTGTTGGTTTTGTGATTTTGTACTGTTGTTACTGTGTATATTTTGGTATATTATTTTTGCTTGTTTTTTCCGACTGTGTTTTTGGTCTTTTTTTTTTTTATTAAAGGCTCTGGTTCTTTAATAAACCCTATTCATGTATTGTACACCACCTGCTCCTGCTAACCAATATGGAATTACTCATAAAGAATATTCCTGCCGATAGCAAATATGTGGCGTTAACAATGCCGGCTCCAGTTATTACACTGTGGTATTAAAATGTATACCTCCGTCCACAGCTAAATCACCGAACACGATTTCTGTCAGACAAATAAATCCTCTTATCCTCTCAGCTCACCTTGTGTGCTCCTGCTCTCAGTGGCAGACAGACGATCAGTAGCACACTCCTGTTTGTTAGCTGTGTATTAGCATTGGTTTCTTTCACCATGTTAAATCGTGAGGCCCTTTTTTCTCCTTTCAGCGCTTTAAATGGCATGTCACTGCAGGCTATTCGAAAAGCAGCACAGGCCTCTGATCTCCCAGCTGTAACATCGTGGCTCGCTTAGCTTCTGTGAAGGGCTTGTCTCTGCCTCTAAGCTTGTGCAGGAGTGGAGCTCTAATAGGGGGAAATGTCTTGGACAACTGATTTGAAGATATTTTGCTTCATGCGCTGAGAGCACGGCAGGTGATGCGGCGTCTCTCTCTTTTGATGTAGAACAACACAGAGGCACTACTTATGATAGCTACAGAACACGCAAGAGTGAGATCTTCTTATTCTGCCTCCTGTTCCAGCTACATCAGAGGGGCTGACATCTATTACGGTAAAGAAAGACAAGTGTTTGAAACTGAATTCAAGTGCGCGTGGAAGTGTCAGGATTTACAGCAGGCCCATTTTTCCTGTCCCCCGCCTTTCTTCCCCCTTCTCATTTTTTTTAATAAGATGGTTTAAACCAAGCATGTCTATATGAACTCCGCAGGAGGAAGCATGAAAGGATGCTGCCAGGCCATAATGAAAATATTTTACTCTTAAAGCCTGGTTAGTTCTCAGTGTCTTGATGTGTGTGTGTGTTTGTGTGTCCTTTTGTAGATTTTTAGTGATGGACTGGAAGCATGAGAAAAACTGGAAATTCTCATTTCTACTAACTACTACTTATTTCTTACTTTTCTTACTAATTACTAATTTCTTAAATGAGTGTATGTGGTTGGCATGGCTAAAAGATCATATCCCAGTGTATCATGAAATCCACGATTAACGATAAACAAAGAAGAAGCAAAACTAAAAAAAACCCTCAAAAATATGTAGTATCAGTATTTATAATTATTTAATGTCATAATTATTTAATGTAACAGTGCTAATTTTAAGTGTATTATTCTACATATACCACAGCATTTTGCACGTTTTTAATTTAGTAAAGAAATGTTCATCATACTTTTTTATCTGTTTGTGGTTATTTGTTTATGTAGTGCAATGTATGAGAAGCAGTTCAGTTTCCATTAGATTTTCCTGTCTCAAAAATGCAGCTTGTCATGTTAAAGAAGAAAAAAACCTAAAAGTAAGCCCAAAGTGCTCTCTCCTGAAGACTCATCTGAGCCTGGACCCAGGAGTCTTAAAGAACGGTTAAACGAACCTCTCACAGAAAACGTCATCATTTCAAGAGTTAAATAGCATCATGTTTTTTTTTTTAAATTGGTTTATTATTATCATTACATCATGCGGCCTATCAGCTATACAAATCCCTGTGTACGAGTGGTTACTATAGAAACAATGATGCGTTCAAATTCCAGCCGCACTACCGTCAAAGCTGCAGTTATAGAAAATTAATCAACAGCAATCAGGTCAATCTGATTCAAGAATACAACAGCACTGTGGTGTAATAAATGTTTAATGAAATACTTCCCCTTCCCACGACATACTCAGAAAAGTATATTCCACCATAAAATAATTCAAGGTTCTTTATGTCTATAAAAGTCACATACATATTGCATACATGTGATGTAATGTAGTGAAATGTTTTTTTTCTTAGTTCCTCGTCCCACAGTGAGAGCGGAACAGAAGAAAACAAAGGATATACACACAATAAAAAAAGAAGATAACATATAATTGGCATGTAATAAAATATAGTAAAATATAGTGGACTATAGAGAAATGAAGTGTAGATAAGTACACTATTATAGAATATGTAATATATTGTATACAGAAACTATGTTCTCAGTATCATGTTGCATCATTGCAGAGCCTTGCACCACTTCTTGTCTGCCTTCCACATTAACTATCTCCACAGGTGCAGGATGGACAGTACTGCACTGAAATATTGTCCTCAGAGCAAACCGGATGTCTGGTGGCTGATAAATAGCAGCAGTGGTAAGGACACATTAACCATAAACGGTACAGGCAGCTGTAAAAAGAAAAACAGCTTTATTTCCTCGGTCCTGGCAGATACATTACTGTGACGGACACAGCACTCGGAGTAAATAAAACACAGGGAAACATAAAGCCATGGCAGAGAGGCAGCGCACAGGGGGATAGAGAAGAGAAAACTGTGTCAGATGGAGAGCTGAAGCATCACCCTGAGCACCGTAATCATGCCCCCTAGGGCTCTGTGCCAAACGCTTCCTGTGTGAATGAGCAAGTTCCCTCACCCTACCGTTTGTCATTCACCAACACCTCCCTCTCACTTACACACAAACACACACAGTGACAGTCTTCAGCGCAGTACTGTTGTACACAGAGCAGTACTTTCACCTCAGCTTGTTCAGATTGTGTGGGGGAACTCACCCTTGTGAGGTGCTATGTTGGCTTCAGATCAAGTGTGTGTTTGAGAGAGCGAGAAAGAGATAAAGCTTAACCCCTAAAATAAACGTAGACTAAGGAGTGTTGTGATGTGAAGTGGAGGTTGATTATTTTCCTCACAACACCATTTATTCTAATTGTTTTATTCCCCTTACACCACAACAACTTGCCAATTATTTTTCATTGATTAAAAAACAACGATGAATATCTTTTATCCATTTATTGTTACACTCTTGTGGAACATAGTCCATTTTAGCTCAAACAGTTGTAAACAGTCAATATTTCATACTATACAGTGCATCATGCCATGTGAAGAAGCAAACGGACAGCGCAAAGTCTGTGTCGTCTGTGGCTGGTGCAATTTTTATGATAATTGAGATTTAACAATGGAAAATATTTCCTCAGTGAATGTGAATTTGAACATAAACGGATATTAGAAGCCTTGATTTTGTTAGAATTTCATCAGCTCTGTTTTAATTAACCTTTTTTGTATAATCAAACGCAGGCTACCAAATGAAGCAAATAATTAAGGTGCTGGCTTAATTTGCAATTTGGCCAATTTCTACCTTTACTCTCACATGTTTCTCACTTGGAAAAACATTTAACAGTAATGACCTTAATGAACAGGAGCCAGTGCAGAGTGAGTGGAGTTCTGTGTAGGAAGCGTGTGCAGTGAGTGAGCACAGACATGGCGGTGTGTGTGTCCCAGCGGAGCCCTCAGTCTGAGTGTGTCTGGGTGTGTGTGTGTGTGTCTGGAGCTCTCTCCGAGGAGGGGCTGATAGGGCTCGCGGGAGCACCATGGTGAATCTCCACATTGCAAGGCCTGCCCCAGTGCACACTCGCATAGAGAAGTCAGTCGGTGCTGAATGTCATTACTGAACAGGGACTGCCCGTGCTAGAGGAATTCTTTATTTTCAGGAGATACTTCTCATCCCTCACGTCACTAGTGAAATCGTGTCTAAGCTATGTTGGGGTCAAGCTCACTGATATGTAGAGTGGCCATCATTTTAAGACATTTGGCTGACATGTGAGCGTACATCTAACCGCGCAGATGTACAGGGTTTATAGGGCGTAATATACCTATCAGATGGAATTTAATAATCTTTGGTGTACAGGACAGACACCATCTGGCTCAGTGGCTCATTTGACCCCTGTGTGAGATCTCATTTGGTAGTATCTCTCTGTCTCTCTCTCTCTCTCTCTCTCTCTCTCTCTCTCTCTCTCTCTCTCTCTCTCTCTCACACTCTCTCCCTCTCGCTCTCTTTTTAACTTCATCATAGGTCTCGTGGGCTCTGCTCCTCAGGACAGACGTTTCACTGCCACAAAACTGAACGCCTCACTGCTTTCTCAATCATTCATGTGACAGTTAGCAGCCTACGGTGCCTAATGATTTTCTGTCATGTTCGACCCAGAGACTAACCGAGTATTAAATAGCAGCACAGGATGGACACATCATCTACAAAAATGTTCTCCTTACCAGATCCATCACGGCACAACTGATATCTCAAACTATAGTAATTATATTGGCAATCTCTCTCTTGTAATTCTAAATGATTTTTCTAATTTTTTTTTTTAATAAAAATCTCTCCTGCTCACACTGATGAGGCTTTGATTTAGTGCAGTGTACTGTTTTACAGAACACTCCTTCATATTCTGGACTGTGTTACAAATGATATCTTTTACCAGAAATATAATTATAAAAAGTTTGAGGTATTTGGTAGGAAACTTTGGAATCAGAGTGACATTACTTGCCCCCAGAGGAACCTTACTGGATTATTAAGGCAAAGCCCAAGCCTGCAAGAAACAGCATCACCCAAAGCAATGCACTAAGCATTGAAGTCCCTGTATACCTTATTCATTCCAGCACAGACTGCACGAGAAGCTTCCTGCACATCAACATTGTTTTCTGGGCGCGTGTCTCTACAGGCACAGTGCCGCTGGAGTGGCATGAGTATTTATTATTCAAACACCTGTGTTCCTGTATTCTGTTTTTGGAGCCGGGGAGGTGCAGAGGTCTGTGTTTGGTGTTTGGACATGCTCAGCTGTCTCTCTGTCACTGACAGCTTCACATCAAACCTGCCAGGGCCAGGAATTCCCCCATTAGCCCTAGAGCTGTATGGTGCAGCGCACTACACTGTGCAGAACAAAACTTCTGTTTGCATGTGCAACTCGTCTGCTCTAGAGAGGGCCTTGATTATAGAAGCAATTAAACAAGGAGTGTAATCACATTTCGGGGATTGTGTTTTTGTTAGGGGAAGAAAGGAGCGGATTATTGCTTATCTTGGCAAAAAGCTGTCCAGGGGCTGTCACGCAGCTACAGGGGAATAACAACAGTTACGGCTGAAAAATATGTCACTCTCTGCCTGTTTTTCTTCTCATTCTGTCTAAGACACACACACACACACACACACACACACACACACACACACACACACACACAAACACTATAAAACCCAGCTCTCTTTTCAGCACACATGCCTCCATCCTCTACCCTGTGATTCAGGGAGGTAAAGCTTCACTTCACTTTGTATGCAATATTCATCTGGTGTCTAGAAATGAGGCTTAAAGGTCTGGTCACCTGAAAGTCTTGGCAATCAGTGATCACCTCTTGTCCATATCCACGCTAGGAGTCAGCTGTGAATGTGACTTTGATGAGTGACAGTCTCAGTCATCCGGATGTGTTTTATGTGTGGAGCTTGTTAATAAAGAAGAGACAGAGAGGTAGAGAGAGAGAAAGACTCTGAGAGAGAATTTAAATATATTTTTATATTTAAATATAAATGTGTTTGTATGAAACTTTGTGCCTTTACAAATATCAGGTGCAATTTTGCATGCGTGATCTTGTGAAAACTTTTTTTTTAGTCACACTATATAGTAGCTGTGTAGTGTTACCTGTGATGTTGACTTCTGACATGTGTGCGTTTGTGTAGATGTGTGATAAATAAGTCGGAAGTGATAGAGCGATAAGCCGTGAAAGCATCTTCACAGTAATTTCATAAATAGAAAGAAAATATTGTTAGCTTCTCATGGGAAGAGAACATAAGCATTATTAAAAACAGTGTTAACTATAAGAAAATTCAGCATACTTTCTATCTTTATCTTCTCCTGTATGTAAATTGTTTGTTAACCTTTTTGAAAACCATCTGCTTATAATTATATCAGTGCTAAATGAGTAAATAATTTTTTTACATTTTTTTTTTTTGCTGTGTTTAAGAACAGCTTAACAAGGATAGTTCCTTTGTGTGTGTGTGCATTTGTGTGTGCATTTGTGTGTGTGGAGAATGTCATAGATAAAAGCACACTATTGTTGTTTAGTTTAATCTGTAACATGACCGATTACCACAAACTGTTTATATTAAAGTGCTTGTTCTAATGTAGTATCATCCCAGCTCATTCACAGGGACGGCAGATGCTCCTGAAGCCTAATTCTAATGATAAGTGGATTAAAAACAAATAAGAAAATAGCAAAATAGACAGAGAGAGAGCAGTTGTTTTAGGTGTTATACGAAAAGAAATAAAGGGAACTAACTTGTTTTTCAGACAGTGCACAAGATAAAATGTAGCTAGAATTTGATAAATGTTGACATTCCCTGCTTTACCCTGGTTAGAGCAGTGGATCTCAGGTGAAATCTAATGGACTAGTGTGTCACTCTTTTTAATGAAAAATCTATCCCAGTAACAACAAGTGCCTGGAGGATGAATTTATGTTGGTGTGTGTGACTCCAGTGCACACATACATTCACACACATTAACACCTAGAAATTTAGTGTAGGCAGGCCATCTTCCTGAATGAGTTGGAACAGTGGCAAGGAAACAAAAAATAGCATCACCAGTATCATAAGTTCAGGAGTAAAGCAGGATCCCTGGAACCGTGAGGGTGCAACGCTACCCACTTCAATGCTAGTATATACAGTGTGGTTCTTTAAGGGGAATAAAATACAGTCAAGGTTGGGGATTCAATTCCCATCTCCATGTGTGGAGTTGCTTGTTCTCCCCATGCCTCTGAGCTTTCCTCTGGGTACTCTAGAGCACACTGGTTTCTTCCCCTCAGCCCCCCCAAAAAATTGTGTGTGTGATTATTCCCTGCAATAGTCAGCAAGTACTTTGTTCATTCTGGATAAGGGTGTCTGCCAAATGTTGTAAATGTCTGTCATTCTGTCCAGGGTGTACCCTGCATTGTGGATAGTCTGGCTTCTGTCCAGGGTGTACCCTGCCTTGTGGCTAGACTGGCATCTTTTCTAGGGTGTGCCCTGCCTTGTGGCTAGACTGGCATCTTGTCCAGGGTGTATCCTGCCTTGTGGATAGTCTGGCATCCCAGCCAAGGTGTACACGGCATTGTGAATAGAAAGGCATCCCCTCCAGGGTGTACCCTGCCTTGTGGATAGACTGGCATCCCGTTCAAGGTGTACCCCACATTGTGGATTCTCACCTTCTCTCTCTTACTCGCCCCAATTTCCACTCTGTCTCCCCCTGTAGCTTCTGGCAATCTTTTATCTCTTCCTGATCCTGAGTTATTTTCCTCACTAACCATGGACTCAGCCACAGACACTTTGCTCTCCTCTCTTTCTTCAACCATGGATTTTCTCTGCCCTCTGTCCACTAAACCCAAGAAAACTTCTTGTTCTGCTCCTTGGCTTTCAGATGTGTTGTGCAACAATCAAAGAGAGTTAAGATCATCTGAGAGGAAGTGGAAGAAATCACAACTTGATTCAGATCTTGACTCTTACCATACACTCCTGGCCAAGTTCTCCTCAGATGTAACTTCTGCCAAGACTTCTTTTTACAAGGAAAAGTTTGAAGCTTTGGCACAAGTTCCTCGTAAGCTCCACAACATCATCTCTTCTCTAATCAACCCCCTGACTCCACCTGCTTCATCACCCTGACTGCAGAAGAGGTTGCATCTTTCTACCATGAGAAGATTGAGAAAATCTGCAGGACCTTCATTTCTGCCCCTACATCTCACAGTCAGGATTCCCCTACTCCTTTGTTGTCCCATTTCTCAGCAGAAGAAATTTTACAACTCATTCAGTCTTGCAATCCTACCACCTGCCCATTGGATCCACTCCCTCCCTTCCATTATGCTCCAGACCATCTCGCAAGAACTTCTGCCCTTCATCACCACTATCATCAATGGATCCATAACATCTGGTTATGTACCAACTACCCTCAGAAGATTCTTCATATTCCCATTCTGAAGAAACCTGCTCTGGATCCATTAGACATCAGTAACTACAGACCGGTATCACTTCTCTCTTCTCTTTCAAAAATTCTTGAACGAATTGTCTATAATCAACTGTCTGTCTATCTCTCACAGAACAACCTCCAAGATCCCAACCAGTCTGGCTTTAAAGCAGCACATTCGACAGAGACAGCCCTTTTGGATCAGCCAAGCTGTCATCTGTTCTAATAGTCCTCGACTTTTCAGCAACGTTTGATACGGTCAACCGCAAGATTCTCTTGTCCACCCTCAGGAATCTTGGGATTTGCGGATCAGCATGGGAATGGTTTGCTTCCTATCTGGAAGGACACTCATATTAGGTAACATGGAGGGGAGTGACATCTGCAGACTCTCCACTGGTGTCCCACAGGGCTCAGTACTTGGTCCTCTTCTTTTCTCCCTGTATACTCACTCTCTTGGTGAAGTTTTTTCATCACATGGGTTCTCTTACCACTGCTATGAATATGATACACAACTTATCTTCTCTTTCCCAACTTCAGATACCACTGCTTATGCTTGGATCTCAGCATGCCTGGCAAATATATCATTGCAGATCAGTTGAAGCTCAATCCTAGCAAAACTGAACTGCTGAGTCACTGGCTATTTTCAAATGACCGTTGAAGACCTACTTATTCATAAAACACCTCAACTAGCACTTTCATCCCTGTTTGTTGTGTGTGCATTGTATAAAAAACAGTGATTTAGGCTCATGGAGTCTCTAGCCTAGTAACCCAGAGATCATGCATTCAATGAAAGAAACTGAAGCACTTTTGTACGTTGTTCTGTATAAGGGCGTCTGCCAAATGCTGTAAATGTAAATGTAAACGAATAGAAATGCATCATGTCCAGGGTGTACCCTGTCTTGTGGATAAACAGGCATCCTGTCCAAGGTGTACACTGCATTGTGGATAGAAATGCATCCTCTCCAGAGTGTACCCTAAGTTTTGGATAGACTGACATCCTGTGTAAGGTGTACCCTTCCTTGTGGATAGATAGGCATTCCGTCCAGGGTGTACCCTGCAATGTGGATAGACTAACCTTCTGTGTATGGTGTACCCTACCTTTTGGATAGATACAGTAGGTATCCCTTGTCCATCTCCCATGATCCTCAGAGAGTTCCTGAAACCTGTTCACCATGACACTTGCCAGACTTTTCTAACCAGATGCATCTATGTTGCACAACAATAACAGTCATACATAGACAGTCTTGTGATGTCTCAGAACTGTTTGTATTCTCTGGTTAATTTCATTGATATGACCTCCACTTGTTTCCTGATTTCTCACTACCTGTCCTAGTTCTGCTTCTTGTTTTCCTGTTGTTGTTTTTTTTAATTGCCTCTCTTTGGCATGTCTTGAGTACATCTACTTTCATCCAGTGGGGTTCACCAGAGGAGATTTGCATCCTTTTCAATCAGCACAAGATAAATATTTTTTCTTCATAAATTCTTTAAGCCCACAAGCCATAAATCATAAGTCTCCAGCTAATCTTTCTGATCTGAGGAAAACCACTAATGGACTAGTGTGTCACTCTGTTTAGTGAATAATTAACAGTTGCTCTGTGTGCATTATTGATCTCCTGGTTGCATTTGACTGCTCCTCTAGAGTGTCTTCAGTTAATAAATCAGTGCTTGGTAAGTACTATTTATTTCAGCATTTGCCTTTACCGTGGCTCTTAATGTTTGCTTTTTCTTCTAAGAATTTTTTTGTCGTTCTTACAAACACTAATTCAAAAATACATTTTATCATAAATAAAAGAAAGTTTGTGGTAGAGCACTCTTGGAATTCAAATATCTGGGATGATTTTGTAGTAATTGTTTGGCGTGTAAAGAGTGTGAACTGTATAGCACCTTCTTCTGGTAACAGCACTAGTCGCAGAGTTGAGTCCCACCCACTTGCTGTGTTTATGAAAGACCACGTGGTCAGCATTTGCTTAACATTCTAGCTTGCAGGGATGTGGTAGCGAATTGGACTACCAATTGGAAGGTTGTGAATTTGAATCCCAGGTCCACCAAGCTGCCACTGTGGGGCCCATGAGCAAGACCCTTAACCCTCAATTGCTCAGTTGGTTGCTCTGGATAAGCCATAAATGTAAGTGTAAAATGCATACTAACATTGTCTCATGTAAAATTTATGTTGTTGGTATAAAAAGTCATTCTGATGCCCTACTTCTGGTTGGAGATACATCACTGCTTACTGCTGCTAAGGATGACCCCATATGGACAGCCTGGAGATAGTACCACCTGATGATGGAGATGGTTTTGGACTGCAATTGCAATTATCAATTTTGCACTCATGTCTCCATTGTTTAACATTTTATAACTTCAAAAGGAAAAGCTTCATTTTAAAGCTAGAATGAATCCAGAACTTGTGCTGATGCTTATATTCATTAGTTGCCCAGAAGCCCCTGGTTACACAATTGCAATTCCATATAGAACACACAGTTACAGAGAAGAAAGTATTTGCTGTATAATCACACTCCCTGGTGTCACCTAGATGATACAATTTTATATTGCTGTAAAGCTTCTTTGAAACATTGTCCATAGATAAAGGTTCTATGCAAATAAAATTAATAAAATTTGAATAAGACAGTTAGTGATGGTGGCTTTCTGATTGAGATGTTTATAGAGATATAGCAGCAGTGGTAGTGATCCAGCAGCTTATGACTGCAATCTGTCAGTATGAAGGCCATTTAGATGATCAATCAATGGAATATTTATTGCCTTAGTTTAATTCTATATGTTCAGTCAGAATAGTAAATGCCACCTTTCTAGTATTGCTTTTGACTGTAATTACATTTTTAGGGGTTGAGGGTAGGGGTGAGAGTTGAGGGTGTAACCGAGTAGGGGTAGTTTGGGAAAGGCAGGATAAGGCTACAGGAGACAGTACAACAAGGTTTACTAGTCTTGGGAAAACAGTAAACTGGAGTCTATATAGAATCTTGATTCTTTTTACTAGAGGTAAAAAAAAATAGAATTTGCACCTGTTTTGTTGTGCCCAAATTCAGCATAGAATTTTTTACTCCACAGTGGTGCATAATGACTTTATGAAAGTAAACACATAGGGCTTTAAGACTTAGTAGTTTTTCATAGCATTTATAGACTATTTTAATCTAGACTACTAGGAGCAACATATTAACAGAAAAGGAAAAAAAAAGTTTTTTCCTCACAGATGTTTCTATCCACAAAGTAAATGAAGATATCAAATGGATTTCTGCTCTCAGAAGCCCCATGTGCTTGTTCATAAGAATCTAAAATTTAAGCCGTTATCTTCAACCATTAAAAATTTTGTGTAAGTTTCTCCCAACAGAGGTCTTATTTTATATTAGATTTGTGGCCTTAAATTGATTCATTTGCTCATACTGATTGAAAATGTCCATTGAAAATTTCCATTCTATCGGTTGAATTTAATGTCAGTAAACTGGTAAAAAGGATTAATCATCGGTATGATGTTTATGGTTAATCTTACAGCTAAGCAGTGTGGTTCTGTGCCACCTCATAAACATACTTCATACAGTATATCTCTAGCTACATCTTTGTACACTTTGGGTGTGTGTCACTTAAAGACAAGCACAGTCTGTGTCCCCATACGCAGTAGGAGCCAGAGTCTGCATTTGGGTTGCTTAATGGGAAAAAAAAGTGCAAAATGATTTTTTTTCGCCTACCAATCTTGGCACTGAGACAAAGACATCCTTTTCCTCACGCATAGTTAACCTTTTCATTAAACCACATTGCATAATTATTGTGAGGACTGCCAGCATCCTCTTTTGTTGTTTAATTAGCCAGTTAATGTTGTTAGACTGTGCTGCAAACCATTCATTTGTCTTGCTTAAGGAGCCTCTCTTGCCATAACAGAAGGAAATTGAGTTTGTTATTTACTGTGAAACAGCGACTGTGTGATGGTTATTAAATTTTAATAAGCTCCATTTTACACTGTTGTATGTTAGATGACAGCAAAGACACACCAGTGAGCACTGACCAGCAAACCCATGAATCTTTTTTTCATCAGCTTATTTTAAAGACTTTTTTCACATATTACACAAACGCGTGCATGCGCTGTGGCATTTTGTGCATCACTTTATTGGAAGATGTAGTAGGATGGTACAGCAGGTCATATGTGAAGTTGCAGTCACTTATTGATCTTAGCAATATTCCTCAGCACTTAACCTTTACTCTAGCTGAACAGAATATGAAGTCCCTTATAGAATGTGTACTTTTATGTTCTCCATTTGTGACAGTCTTAATCGATAGCTTCTCTCCTTCATTAGTCAGCCGAGCTATAAGACTGCTGAAATTTATCTGCTTATGTCAAAAGAAGAACCAGGTGCTTGGCTTGTGCCATATGGATTTGTCCCTGATTGCTGTTTTCTATCTGAAAACATCGAGAGAATTAATCGTTCTGAACCGGAAACAGGAAAGTGAGCATTTCAGATATAAGGAGAGTTGCAGGAGGACATACAACTATAACAACCATACAGGACATAGTCAACCATCATATGATGATTACAAAGTTTGTATCTATTTATTATTATTATTATTATTATTATTATTACTTTGTAGGCCTATTTTATCTTTTTCAAAAATCTTCATCCTTTGTTTTGGAGACTGGGGCACATGAGATGGATGAAGGAAGCAGGGCATCTAGGAAGTGTTTGTTAATATAATTAATACTGGACAGCTCAAAAAAAAAGCTCAGATGTTTATTGGTACTTCTCCTGTTGTATTAGTGAGATAAGCACTGCTGTTTTGGTGAAGTTTTGTAGAGGAGTCCCTGCAGGTATGCTTGGGTGCATGTGCTGTTTTTATGCACGAGTAAAGTTTGCTATTTGCTATTTTCCGCTGTATCCCATGTAGATGTTACAAGTCTCAGAGGTCCATGATGAAGAGTAGGCTTTATTTTCCCAGGCAATAAGTGTGCTTGGGATGTGCCATGACACTGTTTTTTTTTTTTTTTTTTTTCTTCTTTTTTTTTTTTATTCCCCTTATGCAAGCAAGATGTTGTTGGCTATGTGCTATTAATCACTTCTGTCTACATCTGTTCGCTTGTACACCTCCACCTGTATTTCTACTACCTGGGCACGCTCCCACCAACCAAATTACATCCATCTTCGCTGCACAATCGCCTGACAGATTATCTCATTAAAATGTACAAAGAAAACTCCTTCTCTTTATCTGCGATAATCTAATTAGCATCAGGCAGATGGTTTAATAAGCGATATCGCTGCCGTTTAGCCTCCCAGGCGCCCAGGTGGAGAGCTGCCGAGCCTCTTCCAGTCCTATCTCTTTTCCCTGTGAATGGCTCTCCAGGGCTCACATTATTGCTTCCTCTGCCTGAGGGTAGCACAACTCCCACTTTACAGAAGCGAATAAAGAACGGAAGGCAAAGGGATTAAAAACTAGACAGAATTCTAATGATTTTCCCTATTAACCAAGTCTAACTAGCTAACAGATGTTAGACTTTGCTTAGTGAATCCTAATTTTCATTTATAGCACTTTTTTGTTCAAGTGGGGGGTAAGATTGTTTGTCTTGTTCACGTTGTTATTGGGGATAATGGCACTTTTGGAATTGCCTACGGCTGAAAATCAATATCATATTATACAGCAGACTCTTTGGCCTTGCATTTTTCGGCTTTGACTCGTGACTGCAAAGAGCAGGGGAGCAGAGAAAGAGTCAGACCATCATTAAAAGGGGGAAATGTCCAGTGTCCAGATTATATTACAGCAACATTTTGCTTTTTTTTTTTTTCTTCTGACAGTTCTGCTGGCTGATAATGAGGCCTTGCGCCCACTGTCCAGACATGAATGCTCAAGTGATGCCGCCACATCTGGAATTCTGGAATCTAGGCAAATATGAGCAGGGTTGGCTGTAAAGTGGAGGAGTAGATACGCTCAATTACCTCCCCAACTTTCAGCAGGGCTTTTCCTGCTGACTGACCGAGGGGAACTGTAATGAGAGTGGATTTAAAATAAAAAGATGTGCAAGATCTACAAAGAAAGCAGCCAGTGCAGCCAGACTGGGATTGACGTTTGGGAACAGCTGAGGTCAGAACTGTCGTGAAGCATCACCACGATCAACAGAGCTGCACTCTGACCCACAAAGGGGCATTTCCTCCACTTTGCTGGTGTCTTAACAAGGGCCTAATGGCTCTTCTTAACCTCTTAAAGCAGCAGTCATTATTATAACGCAGAACTGCTCGAATCACTTCGTACAGGTTAGACGTTGAGCAGGTTATCCATGTTTACACTTCGGAGAAAAGCACAACACATACTAATTACATGGTCTGTGGTTGTGTTAATCAGTGTCTGAAAGTCTTTCAATGGAAAAATGATTATTTCTCCATCAACATCATTTAGAGGATCATTAAAGGAGGCCTGTGTAAGCGGCCTCGGGTTAAGGATTAGAATTAGTGCTCTTGCTGCCAAATCTACACCAGTGCCAGCATGATCTATGGGAACCCCTCTATGGTAATTGCACTCAGCTGTGAATTGGAACAATATCTAATTGTGTGCTGGATTAATTACTGGCATCTGCAGTGTGCATTTTTAGACAAGAATCCCATAAATAACAGCAGGTACATTCACACAGATGGGGATTCTTCCAGCAAGCCATCATTTTATCCTGGGAAAACTGAATGTCACCAGGTTCCATAGCGTTCATGTTTTCACTCTCTCTTCCTGACTTTTGTTTTACTGCCTTAAATAATTACAGTGCAATTACCAGGATGTTTTTGGAACGTGTAAATGTGTATAAAGCACTGTTTATATATTAAACTCAAACCTTTCCTGAAATCATAAATGTAATTAAACCTCCGAACCATACAGGCAACCTTTAAATGTTTGTTTGTTCTGCTGAAACACTTTCTCCATGCTGTTTTACAATCAGGGGAAAAAAAAAGAAAACAGATTACGTGTCACTGCTTTTTAACAACTTTTCTCCTTTATGGTCCTTTATGCATTACGCGCTTGCAGGAAATGCATGCCAGGTGCTCGCAGGTGTGTCACTCGTGACGCCATTACAGGCCTTCGGTCAAAACTATGAGCATGTGTGCTTGAGGTTTGCATTCAAAATATTAATGCCCATATTAATTTTGTATTGACCTTTTTGGTCGGCTCCATCCATGCAGTCCAAACAGAGAGAGGGGCTGCTTTAATTCCCTGCCACTGAAGACACACACGGTGAGCCAGTGATGGCTAATGAAAAAGGCAGTCAAACAGTGAAGCTTTCACAACATATTAAAGCAGCAAGATCAATAGCTTACTTTATAATTATCATCAAACATTCCATACTCCCAGGCTGCTCATGTGCCAAGCAATAGTATTGCCGCTTTCTGCTTTCAGACTGGGTTAGGACTAAATTATGAAGGGAGAAAAAATAACATTTTTTTTTTTTAGCTGTTATTAATGTTTTAAGTGAGAGCATTGCAAAAAACATGAGGAAGCTTTATGAGGAAGCATCGTAGTTAAACACTGAATTCACGGATAACACGAGAAAGCCTTTCGATTTTCTTAAAAATATTATCAGCACATACTTTATACAGTGTCCTTATTGTAAAATACGTTTATTATTCTAAATGATTTGCTTTAAAGCTTGTGCCTCCTGTGCTTAAAGTCTATTAAAAGCCCAATGTGGTGTTGTTGAAACATGAAAGGCAGGAGGAAAAAAAAAGAAGTGAAAAGGGAAGGCATTAACACTCACATTGTGTTTTTTGATAGTTGACTCTGTGCGTAAAGATCACTCAGGAGAAATTACATTTCTGCTTTGATTTAATTAAAGCTAAATATTGGCCAATCATCAGTGGCCGGCCCAGTGGATGCTTGACACAATAATTATCTCCTGAGGTGCTTTGTCTTAACGCCTGCGCTGGAGCATGAAACCAATTCTAGTGCTCACTCATCAGGGGCGGCGTTTTTTCGGCTCTGTTTGCTTGCGCTGTCCTTAAGTTGCTTTTTGAACTGTGTTCCTGGATAAAGGGCCTTGCATTGTGACTTGCACTGGTCAGAAATTCTGTGGAAGTCGGCTATTAATGAGCAAAAGAGTCGCTTGGTTTGTTGGTCTGCGTTTCCTGTTCTCCGAACCACAATTAGTTCCATATCGGTTGGCGATGGCAGCTAGATGCAAATGTTAGCAGACGTGCCAAGAGGACAAGTATTGTATAGCGCTGATGTAAGCATTCAATGAAGCTTTTTGCTATATTGTAACTTGTACATGATGCGCTGTGTTGCTTTTGATAACACAGCAATATGACAAGGAGCTGGTATCCATCCATATATACCATCTAGCATTCACCACTGACTTATCCGCTCTTGCTTTATTTCTTTTACTTTCTTGTGTTTTTTTGAATTATTGAAGATTGTCACTGCAGTGACCCATTCCTTGTCAGCAATCTAGTACATGGAACTATGGCTATGGTAATAAGTGCTCTCTCTCTCTCTCTCTCTCTCTCTCTCTCTCTCTCTCTCTCTCTCTCTCTCTCTTTCTCTCTCTCTCTCTCTCTCTCTCTCCCTTCTGTAATTTGTGTTAGTGACGGCAGGTTGATGGCTGAACAGCACTGTGTGTGTGTGTGTGTGTGTGTGTGTGTGTGTGTGTGTGTGAGGAAGGGCCTTCTCTGTCACTGCCATGTCACTGTGAGGAGCCTGGAGGAGACAAGGCGAACGTTTCTTCGCCTGGCGCTCTGCAGCTCACAGCTGCGACTTGTCACATTAGTCAACTCAAATTTTAAGAAAATCAACTCTAAACTGAAATTCTCTCGACTCCCACGCCTGTTCCTGTACTGCTTCTAGGCCAACAGCACTCCCCCTCCCTCACACACGCCCTCATGAAACAGACTCCCAAGGGGCACAAGTCATCAATCTTAAATCACATCCTCCAAACTAATGGCAATCTACTGAGCTGGTCTGCTAAATTGAATTATTAGTGGATTGTCAAAAGCAGTTTTATTTATTTATTTATTTATTTGATTTGAAGTAGGTACTGAGTAGCTTAATTAAAGAAGATTGGTCCAAGTCGGTGTGTGCCAGTTGTGAACTTTTGATGTGTCTGGTCATTTTCCAGAGAGCATCATCTCACTGTACTGTACATAACCGGCTCATAGGGACAGCTTTTAGTATGTTTTTATAAGCTGTGTGTGTGTGTGTGTGTGTGTGTGCGGGTGTGTGTTTGTGCGTGTGCGTTCTTGTTCATTCCAGTGTGCTGCTGTGTGCGCGACACTTGAAGGTGATGGATGAAAGTTGTCCTCTCCCCAGGCGTAGTGCTGAATAAAAGTAAAAGCTGCTGTTTATTCCCCTGTGCTCCAGCCTGCGAATGGCGTTTGTTAGCGATTGATTTAAGCCAAGGGGGGTCCCAGTGTGAGGAAAAAGCCTGCAATTTCCTCTTGATGGAAAAGATTATTAGATTTGTTTTGTCTCGCTATTCCTTTGCTCATGTCAGCAAATCAGATCAATGCTCTTCCTTGTCAACATGTGCTCCTTGTTGAGCAGTCAGAGCTAATTTGTCTGTGTGCCACTCGTTATTTTTTCCCTTTTTTTCTCTTAATGCGCACCGGTTACTTTTTTTTTTTTTTTTTTTGGTAAGAAAAACAATGTGAGAATTGTTCACTTGGAATTTGATTGGAATTGGAGCTGAAGGCCATGTCCCGATTGATGTGGAATTTGAAACAGGAATAGGAAAAACTCATTTCAATGCAACGTATAGAATTTAAGCCATTCACACCACCTCAACGCCATTCACATCTAAAATATATTTACTGATACTGTACGTCTTCAGTAACCGTATTAACTCGGGACCTCGAGAACGCTGAGCCTGTGGCGGGAATTCACTCTGGATGGCACACAGTTCATCACTGTAGGTTCATAGCTATAGACCACAGAGATCTGATAAAATCTGAAGTAAAATGAAGTGGTTAACCTGACCTCTCTCACATTTCTCTTCTGAGGGAAAGGCCACAGTAATCTCTTAATATCATCTTGTGAGTTTCAGTAGCAATCTTAACAAGCATCTCATGCTTTCTCAGGTCTGCTAAGATGTTGATGTGTCAGGTTCATTCACATATATATATTTTTTTTTACCAGACCTGTTGCATACATCCTAATGTAATTGCAGTTTACTTCTGATATGCTGTTAAATCCTAAGTGAAGTGCACGTGTTACAGTGTATATACTTAAAATGTAAGAATACGTAAAAACAACTACACTAGTATACATTTTATATGGTACAAATATAAGTATACTTAAAAACAAGTGCACTAGTATACATGTTATATGGTACAAATATAAGTATACTTAAAAACAAGTGCACTAGTATACATTTTATATGGTAAAAATATGAGTATACTTAAAAACAAGTGCACTAGTATACATTTTATATGGTAAAAATATGAGTATACTTAAAAACAAGTGCACTAGTATACGTTATATGGTACAAATATAAGTATACTTAAAAACAAGTGCACTAGTATACGTTATATGGTACAAATATAAGTATACTTAAAAACAAGTGCACTAGTATACGTTATATGGTACAAATATAAGTATACTTAAAAACAAGTGCACTAGTATACATGTTATATGGTACAAATATGAGTATATTTAAAAACAAGTGCACTAGTATACATGTTATATGGTACAAATATGAGTATATTTAAAAACAAGTGCACTAGTATACATGTTATATGGTACAAATATGAGTATATTTAAAAACAAGTGCACTAGTATACATGTTATATGGTACAAATATGAGTATATTTAAAAACAAGTGCACTAGTATACATGTTATATGGTACAAATATGAGTATATTTAAAAACAAGTGCACTAGTATACATGTTATATGGTACAAATATGAGTATATTTAAAAACAAGTGCACTAGTATACATGTTATATGGTACAAATATGAGTATATTTAAAAACAAGTGCACTAGTATACATGTTATATGGTACAAATATAAGTATACTTAAAAACAAGTACACTAGTATACATGTTATATGGTACAAATATGAGTATATTTAAAAACAAGTGCACTAGTATAAATGTTATATGGTACAAATATGAGTATATTTAAAAACAAGTGCACTAGTATACATGTTATATGGTACAAATATGAGTATATTTAAAAACAAGTGCACTAGTATAAATGTTATATGGTACAAATATGAGTATATTTAAAAACAAGTGCACTAGTATACATGTTATATGGTACAAATATGAGTATATTTAAAAACAAGTGCACTAGTATACATGTTATATGGTACAAATATAAGTATACTGTATGTGATGTATTTGATGTATTTGTTTGTTCTTATTTAATATTCACATTAAATTATTCATTAGCTTTTTGTGTAAGGATGTTTTTATTAATAACTCTAACACTAATCTGTTCAGTATCTTCAACAAGAGTTTGAAATGATCTTTTTAAAACCCTCTTTTACTGCGATTTGGGATTTCTGGCCAGCACTCCAGTTAAAGCTTGACTGATAATATGAACTGTAAGTCAAACAGTGAATAACAGACAGGATAATGTCAGAGTTGTTTTCTTTGTTCTTGTTGATTGTGTGGTGTCTCTTACAGTTTCTTATACTAATTCCCAAATAACGTTCCTATATGAATCAACATACTTAGGCATTAATCATCATTCTCATCATCATCATCCTCAGAATGACTACTAATCAACATCCTTTGTGCCTGACTATATATATCGTTTCTATCTCTCTGCAAATAAAACATTTTTTATTTGTTTTCTGAGACAATATACTGAAGCTTTTTTTTTCCTGCTCAACACTGCAGGAAATCGAGCTGCTTTTGCCTTGTAGCCTTGCCTTGAGACTCAGTTTTGTCAGTGAAGAGATCTAGGGTGCCAATGAAATTTGTAAACCGAAGACAGATTTGCGCTCGCCAGACATCTTTCTGTTCTTGACTGCACATCTTAAACCCCAAACACATGCTGGAGTCTTGTAGGATCACTGCCTGCTATCAGTCTATCATCAGTCTGTAGGCTTTGTAAACGAATGCAGCACTTTCCACAGGTTTTGCAAGCTCCCATAAGAGCCGGACATGGCGTTGGAGCTTATCAAAGAAACAGCCTCATCATCATCTTTAGCTGACTCTTCCAGCAGGTGGCATAGGCAGACTAAAGTGTCCTTCCAGAAGCATGGGAAGTTTTTGGATTGTTATGTTTTTTTTTTTTTTTTTAATTGATGGACCAAGCTTGATCTGTGGCATCACAAGCCACAAACAGTAAAGTATAATTTCTCCCTGGTGGGAAATAGACCAAATCTCTGTGACAGAACGTTTGAACATCACACCTTGTAGTTTTAAATATATAGTAGATATAGTATAGTAAATATATAATACAGTATACAGTGGTAGAAGTTTTCAGCATCTGATGTATTAGAGGTAAGAGATTATTTACAGTGGTACAATAGGAGAATGAAAGAAGCACTTCTAGCTGAGGTTTCTCTGGGAAGGAACTGAATTCTGTTGTGCTTTTTATCTCATGTCACTGACATGAGCACTGAAAAGACAAAAAAATCTAACATACTTCTCTAATAATAGATGTTTTATGTATCACTATTGGATGATCATCATGTTGTCCAATGCCCAAGGTTGTGTGTATGATATATAATTATTAAGTTTACATCTATACCCATCAAAAGCAGACCGTATCACATGATTCCTCAGGCTAATATCACTGGACTTCTGATCAGCCTTACCTGTTCAAACTTCATGAAGTCTTACTTCAAGTTTAGCACTGATGGTACTGAGCCTGATTAATCTCTTTTAATATCATTATTTCTGTATAATAGCATGCCTTTATGTTAGAGTAGCCCTAACCCAACAGTCACTTGCTCTCCAGATTGTTAAAAAAAAACACAGCAGCTTGTGTGTCACCAGCTAACCAGAAAGTTTCAACTCTTCTGTCCTGAAACCTCTCACGTGAAAATCATTGAACGTTCAAATCTCTGACACCGGAGACTAGTTCCATAATGAAACTTGCATTAAAATATCTATTACTGTTACTGTGTTTGATGATATCTTTTTTGATTGTTAGAAGTCCTTGTGAATGTGTTTTTACTATATAAATGAGATCACATTAGACCTTCTAACAACACAGTGGTATAAATTCATGTAAATGTTTTTTTCACTTGTTTATTCCAGTTTCATTTGTTATATTCCAATTTCTGCTTCTTGTTTGCCACATGCTGTTTTTCACCTCTTAAATATGAAGGGAATTTGGATATAAGACACATTAAACTGCATAATCCTAGTGTCTTGCTCTGTGGGTTGAATTTTCTGTTGCTGTTTCTGTCTCGATTCTAATTGGTGTAATGGGTAAAGTTGTATGGAAGCGTCTTTTTCTTGGCTCCGGAGAAGTGGGTTGTCAACTTCTTGCCTTTTGTGCTGGAGTTGTGTCTCCTGTGGGGAAAAAGGGCTTCTGAGTTGTTATTCATCACTGGTGGATCTGTTCCAGCTCGACAGTCTCCAATGGCAGCAGTCCATCTCACTATCATCCATCATTATCCCAAAGACGTCAAAGAGGGAGCTGGGTATACCCTTACATCAACATTGCAATTAAACCTGCTTGTTTCATACCAAGTTCTAATGCACATCATTTGTGTAAGTGGATCAAATATGGTGTCAGAAAAGTAAGAAATCCCCGGGTTTCCATGTGTCTGAATATAAAGTTGCTGAAAGACTGGAATGTGTCTTTCAACGGACTCAAAACTGTTTGCAGTCTCTCCAGGCGAGGATGATCTGTCCAGGCTGTTTAGGACTCTTTCGCTGTCCTTCTCCTCACACTGCACAGGACAGAGAGAGTGGCATTGCCTATTACTGTGTGTAAACCTGTGTGTGCGGGCTGTCCACAGGAGACCTGTCAATACTCTGAGCCATATAGGTTCTGGCAGTCTTTCTTCAGGGACAACATTTGCCAAGAAGTACTGTCTTTCCTCATCTTCAATGTCAGCCTGCGGGTTAGAAGACAACATATGTTCTCTTCATGTCCTCCAGACATGGCTGAGCCACTCGCATAGAGTGTTTTAGGACTCAAGCACTTTGTATCGCTTTCTTTTTTCCCTTAGTTAGAACAGATGGTGCAAATTACCATGGTGGTGATGCTCAAATGTACTTTGACAAACATAAAGCGGCACCCCTGTGTTGCAACGACAAATTCATTAATTGGATTTAGGTAAGCTGGTGATTTTTTTTTTCGAGTGCCTTTGCACAGCATGAAGGCCTGTCTGCAAATCACAGATGTAAAAGATTAATCTGTCGCCTTCAGGTAGGTGAGATGAAAATCAATACCTAGGATGAGTACCCCTTACTGTTTAGAGTTTTGAATTCTCTCCTCTTTAAAACGAGTCGAGAAAAAAAAAGAGCAGGCAAAACCTACTTTGTCCTTGAATTGGACCGTGCGATGATGACTCCTCTGGCTACAGTAATTATGGCAGCTTGAGAAATGGCCTGTGACATAGTGATACATCTCACTCATCTACTCACCATATGAAGTCATTGATTTCACCACCCAGGAGATTCGCTAAATGCAATCAGTTTAAAAAGTTCCACTTCAGTGCAGATCAAGGCTTAAATTTTGTATTCGTGTTGACTAAGTTGGAGTGAATTTAGAGCATGGAGCAATAAATAAATAAATAAATACTGTATATATTGTAATTGGTTCTGCTTTTTTTTTTTTTTTAAATGACATAAATAATTACAGAAATATGTTTTTGCTTTCTTGACCAATTAAGATTAGCATTGTTTCATATTTAACCGCTGTGTGCAGGTTTCACAGTGGAAGCACTATGTAGGCCAGGCAGTTTTTCTGATTTGCGAATACTCTGGTGTTTAGCGGACTTTTGTTCGTTCATTTGTGATCCCGCTCACTCCTCGCCCGTGTGCTGTCCTCTGCTCTCCTCACTATTCAAAATGAATCCCCACCTCAGCTCTGAGGGCACTACTAGATATTAACACAGCAATAAGAGGATGAATTTTTGATGGAAGGCATTCTAAAGCGTTAATATTAGACCATTATCAATAAGAGGTCAAATTAAAGTGATATGAGAATTTTTTTTTTCCAACTTGCCTCATAATCGGATATTTTTATGGTCATCACTGCAGGAAATGATTTATTTCCATTTGTCTATATATGTATGTATGTACATATATATATATATATATATATATATATATATATATATATATATATATATATATATATATATACTGTATATATATTGTCTGTTTAGTTGTAATAGCATATGTATATAAATTGCACACGCACAGTAAATTACATATATAGTAAATTGATATATAATATTTCATTTTTTATACTTCATAATATGGCTTTAATCTTTAATTAATTAAGTACATTGCAATATTATCAGAAACATATGACATATTAACCTTAACTAAAGGATTACATGTTCCTTTCTTGTCTTCTAAATATATAACAACCTTCTTCCATATTTCTGTCTTCCTCTTCAAACTCTTTGCTTTCTCCTTCTTTTTTGTATTTTCTCTCCATTAATCTTTTACAGAGGTACTGATATCATCCATCTCCCTGGTTGTGGGCGATTCCCGTAGGGTAAATTACTCCAGAGGCCCACATGGCCTTGCTCTGTATCAGATTGACCTGCGTCTTGTTTGCCATTTTGTGTATGCTGCTGTTTATTTAACGAGCAGGAGAGTGAGAGGGCCTTGCAGAGATGCTCCTCTGATGGTAGCTTTGACACACTGCCTGAATAATAACCCTCATTATGGAACAGCTGACAGCTCCTGAAAAAGCTGATTTATGAATATGCTGAGAGCAGAAGCCCAGTGTCTTCCCCTGCTCTCTGTTCTTCTCTAACATACACGATCACGCAGATTCTCTTCTCTTCTCTTCCTCTTTTCTCCTCTCCTCTCCTCTCCTCTCTCCTCTCTTCTTCTCTCTCTCTCCTCTCCTCTCCTCTACTCTCTCCTCTCCTCCCCTCTCCCCTCTCCTCTTCTCTCTCCTCTCCTCTTCTCTTCTCTTCTCCTCTCCTTCTTCTCTTCTCTTCTCTTTCTTCTCCTCTCCTCTTCTCTCCTCTCCTCTTTCTCCACTCTCTCTCCTCTCCTCTTCTCTCCACTCTCTCTGCTGTCTTTCCTCTCCTCTCCTCTCCTCTCCTCTCCTCTCCTCTCCTCTCTTTCTTCTCCTCTCCTCTTCTCTCCTCTCCTCAAAACGGATTAGATTATTTGTAATTATTTTCACCATGATAGTATTTTTTGCAAACACACAGACTCACTTTGTCAGGTGTTTTTATTCACACGCTGACTTTTGGATTGCACAATGCTCAGAGGCAGCATTAGAGAGCAGTCTTTCTTTTACTTGCATTTTTTTGGTCAGTCCTCCATGAAATTTTAAACTTACCCATGAGATTAACCCAATACATATTAACCCTTTTTAGATATTGCCCATATCAAAGGGAGCTTAAATAAAAAATGAGATGTGTATTTCACTTTTTTGGGTGCCCCAGCAGAATCAATTAAGTGAGCGAGAGAGCGGCTCTAGTGGAAGGCTGAGCGCTCGGGCAAGGTCTTGACTTAAGCAGGGGGTTGTGAAGAGGGTTGTAATATTCATCTGCTGTGCATAAACAGTAGCCTAGATTAATCAAAAACAAACCTTCAGATAAAGCTATAGTGGCCTGTCAGCTTCCTGCCATGCTGCTGCTGCTGACTAGCCCAGTGAGACTCTATGCCAAAGCTACTTCCTGACCAGTCTACTACACTAATGCATATGCAACGATTGCACAGACAAACTGTAATAAGGTGGTGTGTTGTGGCCTGAACCGCCTGTCATTTCCTGTCTGCTGAAGATTAAATGGAGGAAGTGTGTTTTTCTCCTCCATCTAATCTCCACCTCCTCGTGCTGTTTTTGCACACACACACACACACACACACAGCGTTGTCGTACTGTCCTTGTGAGGGATCGTATTTTTTATTTATCTTTTTTTTTTGAAGCTACACATTTAGTTAGAAAGTAAAGACATCATGATATGAAACAACCTCTAACCCTCCTTCTGGACCCCCAACAAACAAACCAACACACACAAAGTGATACATGGCAGTACATAACTTTATTGCTCAGCGAGCTCTCAGATGTCCAGCAGCTGAAACTACAGTCTTTAAACAATACATTCGATATTTTGAAAATCATATACAAGCGTTATTATTATTATTATTTTTTATTTCTTGGCTAATCAAGAAAAAACTGCAGCTTTACTCCTAACATCCAGCAGCAGTGAAAATCACCTTTCTTTTTGTGAGGATGTGTGTTGTAGAATGTGTGGCATGTGGCGTGTTTTATTGCTAGTGTTATTTGCTGTTAATCGTAGCATATTAAGGGTATATTTCTTCAAGCTTCCCCGTCACCCCCAGTCTCTGCTTTAACTACATTGAAAGTGGCAGGCCAAATGAATAAACAGCATGTATTTACCCTGCATTATCACACTGTCAAGCGCACTGTTGTGCTAATGCCTGCCTCTCCTCTGCTGTATTTATGGCACTCATCTCGCGCCTGTTATTTATTATTAGTCTCATCGCTTTTATTATCTCACATCCTCTCACTAGCTCCTGATGCATGGGTCCTCCTTTGAATTTTAATTTCAGAAATGTGCGATTATTTCTGCCAGGCTCCTATCAGAGTCTGTCCTTCATGCTACACTCTCAATGATGGATTAACACTTGGCTGCCTAATGAATGGGCCTCATAAGATGTTAATGCTGTTTTAAGGTGCAATTTCTATTAATTTTCTACTCTGCAATGCCCCTTTCCCTGCCCCTTTTTTAATTTTTTTTTTTAATTCCAGCACTTATTTTTCTCACACATCATATTATCAGTTGTTTCAAAATCACTGCTTTTAATTTAACACCTAAAGTGTGAGAATGTATTGCAGTTTGTATAAAAACCAGCGCTAGGCCTGTACAGAAAGAGATGTGAAAACATCTGAAGCATTCATGCCACAATGGGCGCCTGAAGACTCACTCGCTTCTCCTGCGCACGACTCGAGCGGAATAAACATTTTAAGAAGTAACAACCAACTTGTAAACTTTATGTTACACAACACAGACCAATTTCTGTGTTTTTGTTTGGTAAGCTTGCTTCTGGATTTGATTCCAGTGCATTGGAAATAGTTCATATGCAGGTCAGAGAAGCCTTGTACTGCATCGATATGATATTCCAACGGAAAAGGTTTAAGCCCGTTATTCGTAAATACTGTAATCTTTTCGTTCCAACAACAAATACCACCCATATTTAAGTTGTCTTGCCAATCCAGTGTGAATTACAGTACAGTGGGCTAAGCAAAAGCTCTGGTTATAAAGTGCCATGCTTCAGAACGCCCAGGCGTGATAGCTAAATTACTGCATGCACAAATCCAGGTGTCTGAATCCAGATCAGAGATGCACCGTCTTCCTGCTTCACTGGATAGATTATTCTTAAGACATCACGAGCCAAAGAAGAGGATTATTATATTCCTGTGCAAATAGTTTGCAGTTTGGAAACTTCCCATGAAATCATGTTCATCATGACAATAATTGTAGGATCAGTGTTTCAGTGAGCTTGTATAGGCTAAGCAATCGCTCCCTAATGAAGAACCCTACCAGCTGAAGGTTAGCAAGGTCCTGTCGAAACTTTTACCCTCGTGTAGCACTCTGTATGCTTCGTCTCTCCCTTTTTTAATAGCTTCCATCCTGATTGACCCCTCAGAGGCAAGTGATAATTGTATGCAATGTCCTCTTCCTCTGTCTATTAAAGAGGTCAAAAGTGTGAGTTAAGAGAGTAGCGTTGACCTCTGGACCAGCAGACTAAAGATAGACTCTATGCAGCAACCTGTTGTAGGCAAGAGCTCTTTTCACTTGTCTTATTGTGTTCACCTTTGCTCTACACTCGAGTGCCTTCTATCCAGCGTTAATCTGGTGCTGAGCTAAATTTCCATCAGCGGGTTGTGTTGAGTGACTTTGAGTTGAGTAAATTTACTACTGAAATTGTATTCGTAACCTACAGGTTTAGGCATTATTCAGAATTGTGTGAGGCTTATTGGTTTGTATTGAAGCCAGTGCTAGAGTTTAACAATTTGATGTAACTGTATGGTAAAAACCTATGGAATGTCATTTGAGTTTGATATCAACAAAGGAAAAAGGATTTATAACCCTAGACATTGCTTATCTCACGGTCTGATTTTTTTTATGGTTACATTTCTAAGGATGAACCCTATTTTTGATTAATCACACCTAAAATAAGCTGTAAGTGTATCAGCAGAGTGCTGAGTTAGCTTGTCCTTCCACCTATGGCCATGTTCTCTTTAATCAAAATAGCAAATTAAAAACGATATTATTTTATTATATTACATCGCTTCAAGTTGTGCACATGTTCTTCTGTTAGCGTACTGTCTAAAAAATAAATTGCTAAATAATAGTATGGTCTAATTGATGAATGCCTGTGAATATTGAGGGTGGAAGTCATTTTGTTCAGTTAAACTAGATTTGGCGTTGACAGTGATGATTACAGCTAGAACAGCTCATGCAGCGAAATACTAGCAAAACACTAGTATTAGTCATCGGTTCATTCCTAGATCATTATATTAGTGTTTATATATATATATATAATTATTTATTTATTTATTTATTTTTTTAAATTATTTGTAAATGCTTTTTCAAAGTTTTCAGTGTGACAATGAAGAAGAAATATTTATATATAAATTTCCTTTTTCAGTTCATATGTCATATGTCATATGTCATATTGATTATTTGGAAACTTAAAGACAAAGACTTGCTTTTAAAGGCTGCGTCTAGACATTAAGGGAAAAAAAAATAATCACAAACAGACACTTTTCCTGTATATCTGTACAAGCTAAAAGTCTTCAGCTGGTAACTCGTTTCTGAATATGCAGAACATTTCCTGGATAAATATTGATGTAACTTTAGGACTTTAGGAGCCTTTACTGAATATAGGCCCTGTGCTAAGTGTTTCCTGTCTATTTAATTGTACAGACTGGATGTGGGAACTTCCACTGATGTTAGTGAGAATATTGTATGTGGCTTTTTTTAACGTCATGGGAAATAAATGCTTTTGTGCCTCATTCAGCAGCAGTTTAGCAGACAGGAACCATCCACTCTGGTGTGTGTGTCAGGTGAGAGGGTTTCCTGCCATACGTGGTGGCTGGATATACCGCAGCAGGGTGCGCTCGCTGGAAAAGGTCACACGTTTGAAGGGATGGCCATTATGTTTGTGTCACCGTATGATGATGTATCACTGCAGCCAGGCTCTACCTGACACGCGGCGGGCATGAATATGATTTCAGAGAGCATTAAAAAATCAACAGGCTTACCTAATTATACTCTAATATTCAGATGTGAGGCTGCACGGCACAGCGGCAGCTTATTTGGAATCAATTCTAACGTTATTTGCTTTGAATAGTCAATAAGGTATAAAGTGTGAGATCTGACAAGCAAAGATACAGCACTTTAATAATGATCTTACATTGTTTGTGCATGCTTTTCTGACTAGTGTGCCATCAGCTCTGTATGCGTTTTGCACGTATTCGCTCAAGTCGGCTAATTTAGCGGTGCAGCTGTTGTGTAATAAGTTGTTTCGTTTGCCATGTGTGGCATGTAAAGTGAGCCGAATCCTTATTTACAGTCCCCGTCTTGCTGTAGGCCTGTGGCTTTCACTTAAGACACAGAGAGAAGCTGGGATTACACTCAAGATAAACACTATCTCTGCGAACAGACGGCTTCAGAGTGGAGCGCTGCGCTTCCCTGCATTGTTCTTCAGTTAAATAAATTCCCTCAGGCATTCAGCTTGCCTTCCCGAGCCCACTGATCAGGCCCAGTTACAAACAGCTATCATTTGCATGAGAAAAACGAAGCTGGAGCAGTGAGTCAGGCGCATTATCAATATTACAAAGTGTTGCAGGTAGCTCCACTGAAGTCAACAAGGAGCAGAGCTTTTCATGTCTTTGTGCATTGATTTAACGCTCCTTAAAATGAATTGCAGATCAATTGAATTACCTAGAGGCAGATTTAATGAGCTCTACACCACCGTGGATGTTGTGGTCTACCGTCATCTCTACAGAGAGACCTAGTTTTTCTTTGGGAGATCATTTTCGGATATGATGGTCATTTTTTTTTACCATGGATATTGCTCTAAAGTAATTGTAACTTTTCTATGAAGAAAAGGAAAAATCTTCATTTTTGCTTCTTTTTTAAGTCGCTCATAACCTGTTCATCCAACGGTTCACTTTTAAAAGTTGTGCTTTTTGTGAGAAAGCTTCCTCATTCATGGTTTCCTTCAACGCACCCACATACACACTGCAATCTGGTTCTTTAACACGACTATCAGTTCTCTTTCTGCCATCTTTCCAGGATGTTTGCACAACCTCAGCTCATCCTGGCACTTTTATACCCTTTTCTTTTACTTTTACTCTTATTACCCCCCCATCAGTGCAAGAGCAGGATAAATAAGATGAACTTTATTTAGCTGTTTCTTTGATTCCTCCTTTAAGAAAAAAAGGAGGAATTCCAACACCTTCAGTTCCATGTGAATAAATTGAGTTACATTAACACAATTTGTTTTTGTGGAGTTCAGGCCAAGCTGCCAGCTTGTGATTCTACACAAGATTATGCTTTGGTTTTGATTTATATCCGGGGAAGCAGACCTCTGTGGCAAGATATCGTTATTGCACTGAGCTTTCGGTCTTTTCCATCATGCAGGGCTACTACTACAAAGCACAGGCTAAATCAGAAACCAAAGAAGACAGAGAAAGTGAATTCTCTAGTCGAGTACATTTTCTCATTCGTGTTTTCAATTGGTCAGCTGCCAATTCCCATCCATCAGCCAGCTTTAGCCATCACACAACAGCTACTGTACAGAGAGGGTAAAGGCTAACACATGAATCTGAGCCAGTCGAACACAAACACAGGTCAGTGTAACACTCAGAGGGAAGTGGACTCTGGAGCTGCCCTTACATTTATAACATATGGCAGATTTCTTATTCTTATTTAATTTCTTATTTATATCTTACTTTTTTTTAATGCCTTGTCAGGCTTTTTAATCGTTTAGAGTTAAAGTAGCTTGTGTTATCAATTATATTATAAGAGCTATAAACTTTCATTCCCTCACTTTTTTTTCATTTATATAAAAAGAATTGGAAAAATGTCTATTATACCTTATTACATAAAACCCCAGGAAAGCAACATGTCGTATTGTGTTACTCTGATGGTGTGTAGTGTAGCAGGTTGTGTATTGTGATACTCTGATGAAGTGTAGTGTAGCAGGTTGTGTATTGTGATACTCTGATGGTGTGTAGTGTGTAGCAGGTTGTGTATTGTGATACTCTGATGGTGTGTAGTGTAGCAGGTTGTGTATTGTGATACTCTGATGGTGTGTAGTGTAGCAGGTTGTGTATTGTGATACTCTGGTGGTGTGTAGTGTAGCAGGTTGTGTATTGTGATACTCTGATGGTGTGTAGTGTAGCAGGTTGTGTATTGTGATACTCTGATGGTGTGTAGTGTAGCAGGTTGTGTATTGTGATACTCTGATGGTGTGTAGTGTAGCAGGTTGTGTATTGTGATACTCTGATGAAGTGTAGTGTAGCAGGTTGTGTGTTGTGATACTCTGATGAAGTGTAGTGTAGCAGGTTGTGTATTGTGATACTCTGATGGTGTGTAGTGTAGCAGGTTGTGTATTGTGATACTCTGATGGTGTGTAGTGTAGCAGGTTGTGTGTTGTGATACTCTGATGAAGTGTAGTGTAGCAGGTTGTGTGTTGTGATACTCTGATGAAGTGTAGTGTAGCAGGTTGTGTATTGTGATACTCTGATGGTGTGTAGTGTAGCAGGTTGTGTATTGTGATACTCTGATGATGTGTAGTGTAGCAGGTTGTGTATTGTGATACTCTGATGGTGTGTAGTGTAGCAGGTTGTGTATTGTGATACTCTGATGAAGTGTAGTGTAGCAGGTTGTGTATTGTGATACTCTGATGGTGTGTAGTGTAGCAGGTTGTGTATTGTGATACTCTGATGAAGTGTAGTGTAGCAGGTTGTGTGTTGTGATACTCTGATGAAGTGTAGTGTAGCAGGTTGTGTATTGTGATACTCTGATGGTGTGTAGTGTAGCAGGTTGTGTATTGTGATACTCTGATGATGTGTAGTGTAGCAGGTTGTGTATTGTGATACTCTGATGGTGTGTAGTGTAGCAGGTTGTGTATTGTGATACTCTGATGGTGTGTAGTGTAGCAGGTTGTATATTGTGATACTCTGATGAAGTGTAGTGTAGCAGGTTGTGTATTGTGATACTCTGATGAAGTGTAGTGTAGCAGGTTGTGTATTGTGATACTCTGATGGTGTGTAGTGTGTAGCAGGTTGTGTATTGTGATACTCTGATGGTGTGTAGTGTAGCAGGTTGTGTATTGTGATACTCTGATGGTGTGTAGTGTAGCAGGTTGTGTATTGTGATACTCTGATGGTGTGTAGTGTAGCAGGTTGTGTATTGTGATACTCTGATGGTGTGTAGTGTAGCAGGTTGTGTATTGTGATACTCTGATGGTGTGTAGTGTAGCAGGTTGTGTATTGTGATACTCTGATGGTGTGTAGTGTAGCAGGTTGTGTATTGTGATACTCTGATGAAGTGTAGTGTAGCAGGTTGTGTGTTGTGATACTCTGATGAAGTGTAGTGTAGCAGGTTGTGTATTGTGATACTCTGATGGTGTGTAGTGTAGCAGGTTGTGTATTGTGATACTCTGATGATGTGTAGTGTAGCAGGTTGTGTATTGTGATACTCTGATGGTGTGTAGTGTGTAGCAGGTTGTGTATTGTGATACTCTGATGATGTGTAGTGTAGCAGGTTGTGTATTGTGATACTCTGATGAAGTGTAGTGTGTAGCAGGTTGTGTATTGTGATACTCTGATGGTGTGTAGTGTAGCAGGTTGTGTATTGTGATACTCTGATGAAGTGTAGTGTGTAGCAGGGTGTGTATTGTGATACTCTGATGAAGTGTAGTGTAGCAGGTTGTGTATTGTGATACTCTGATGGTGTGTAGTGTAGCAGGTTGTGTATTGTGATACTCTGATGGTGTGTAGTGTAGCAGGTTGTGTATTGTGATACTCTGATGGTGTGTAGTGTAGCAGGTTGTGTATTGTGATACTCTGATGAAGTGTAGTGTAGCAGGTTGTGTATTGTGATACTCTGATGGTGTGTAGTGTAGCAGGTTGTGTATTGTGATACTCTGATGGTGTGTAGTGTAGCAGGTTGTGTATTGTGATACTCTGATGGTGTGTAGTGTAGCAGGTTGTGTATTGTGATACTCTGATGAAGTGTAGTGTAGCAGGTTGTGTATTGTGATACTCTGATGGTGTGTAGTGTAGCAGGTTGTGTATTGTGATACTCTGATGAAGTGTAGTGTAGCAGGTTGTGTATTGTGATACTCTGATGGTGTGTAGTGTAGCAGGTTGTGTATTGTGATACTCTGATGGTGTGTAGTGTAGCAGGTTGTGTATTGTGATACTCTGATGAAGTGTAGTGTAGCAGGTTGTGTATTGTGATACTCTGATGGTGTGTAGTGTAGCAGGTTGTGTATTGTGATACTCTGATGAAGTGTAGTGTAGCAGGTTGTGTATTGTGATACTCTGATGGTGTGTAGTGTGTAGCAGGTTGTGTATTGTGATACTCTGATGGTGTGTAGTGTAGCAGGTTGTGTATTGTGATACTCTGATGGTGTGTACTGTAGCAGGTTGTGTATTGTGATACTCTGATGGTGTGTAGTGTAGCAGGTTGTGTATTGTGATACTCTGATGGTGTGTAGTGTAGCAGGTTGTGTATTGTGATACTCTGATGGTGTGTACTGTAGCAGTTTGTGTATTGTGATACTCTGATGGTGTGTAGTGTGTAGCAGGTTGTGTATTGTGATACTCTGATGGTGTGTAGTGTAGCAGGTTGTGTATTGTGATACTCTGATGGTGTGTAGTGTAGCAGGTTGTGTATTGTGATACTCTGATGAAGTGTAGTGTAGCAGGTTGTGTATTGTGATACTCTGATGAAGTGTAGTGTAGCAGGTTGTGTATTGTGATACTCTGATGAAGTGTAGTGTAGCAGGTTGTGTATTGTGATACTCTGATGGTGTGTAGTGTAGCAGGTTGTGTATTGTGATGAAGAGCACTTGCCACTGAATGAAACTGAGCAGCTGTTGAGACTGTTGTCAGTAATCATGTCTGCATCCACCCAAATCACACAACAGCACTGTCCTTGCTCGGTCCACCCCCTTTGTTGATTTGATTAAGGTAAGTAGTATTGGTTCAGCACCCATACACACACATTGCACTTTCTACACATCTACACACATACACACACACACATCTACACACATACACATACATGCAGCACAGCGAGTAAAAGAGCTTATGAGTATGGCTGTGAATTCAAAACCTAATAATTGGGCCAAGGTGCTTAGCCTGATTTTAATGTGTACCATGCATGCTAAAACCCCACGATTATGCCATGAGGGTCCATTTAAAGAGCACTGCTGCTCCAATGATGAAGAAACCCACGTCAACAGCACATGTCGTACCCTTCCATTATCGTTTCTGTCCCCACTCCTATCCTGCTATTTGTTCCCATTAAAAAGCCCACTGGAAGGATTGCAATTCATTCTGTGCTATTGTATGGGTTAATGTACACTACTAAGTGCCAGTATATCGAAGCAAACCTTTGATTAAATGTATTTGAATCACAAAGAAACAGCCAGATCTCTCCATTGCCTTTGTTAAGGAGGGCTTCATTGTGCTACCTGCACATGCTGACTTTTATTTGTGCTTTCAGGAGGCCTTTTTGTACTCGTTCTCAGAGCCAGTCTGTGCAAATAGTTAATCAGATCAACTTGAATGAAAGGCTTTCCTCTTAGAGTCAACTTTTTTATTCTAATAATAATAATAATTATAATAGTAGGAACATGCAAGGACTTCTTTTCACAATTCACAATTTCACAATTTGCATACTTAGATCAAAAGATTTTAGAGTCGTATTTAACGCTAATCAAAAATAATTAAAAGAAACTTACTTCTGTATGTGTAGTATAGAGTACATGCTAAATTTATAACCATAAGATCAAATGAAAGGTGACTCTTTTCCTTCAAGACTAACACAAATGGTCCTGAGTCAATCACAATTTTGCTCGTTAGGTAAACCAGAGAGATCTGTGTAAATAATTGTACTGCTAATAAGGAAAAAGGTTGACGTAAAAAAAAAAGTTGCCTTAAAATCCCTACCAGTGAATACGGCAAATTCAAGAGGATTGTTCAGCCATGCCAAGAAAGGCGTGCAAATCTATGTAAGTATCACACTGTTTGCATAATAGATTAGAAATTAGCATTTTTGTTCATTTTCCATGTATGCACAGCACCCTGGAAGAAAAACGCTCCATGCATATCAGATCAGCCTGCCTTCCATTTTGCGCAGTATATTATTTGACAATCTAAAATGTGTAATTTGCATGAAATTGCTTAATTAAAACACAGTCACTGGGGGTATTAATTTCTTTGTCTGCCGGGCGGAGTGCAGAGCAGGCAGATGTAAAAGGCTTGTCAGAGAGGACTGTCAGCCTGGGAGAAAGGCGAGATTGTGGCAGTACGGCGTGTCAGTGCTGGGGAGGGCACTGCGGCTGCTTGGCATGGGCACGCCTGGTAAACTCAGGCCACTACACAGGAAAAATATTGAAAGAAGAGAGGTGGTGAGAGGACTGGCACAGTGCCAAGACTCGCACTCTGAGGATGTGGGGTAGAGAGAGACGCAGACGTAGACATACGCACTGAGACCACAGTAAAAGCCCAAACTACTCTCTCAGCACACTCTGCTTTTCTGTCCCTCTCTCTCTCTCTCTCTCTCTCTCTCTCTCTGTCTCCCTCTCTCTCCCCTCATCTCTCTTCCTTTCTCACCACCACTCCCCCTTTCCATCTCTCACCATTTCTCTCTCCCTCCTCTGCATTTCTCTCATTCTGTCTTTTTCTTTTCTCTATCTCTTCAATCTATTTTCATCTCTCTCCCTTTGTCTCTCTCAATCTCTCTTTTTCCATCTCTCTCCCATTTCCCATTTCTCTATCTCTATTTCTCTTTATGTCAATTTCTTCAGTCCCTTAACATCTCTCTCCCCCTCTCTGTCTTTCATTCTCTCTCCCTCTCTCTCTCTCTCTCTCTCTCTCTCTCTCTTTCTCTTACACACAGACACTCACACACATAGAAAGTATATTATCACGATCAAGATTTACTTTTTATTTTTCTTCATTATTTTCGACATTTAAGATATAAAACAATAAAAATGGGTTGTTCTAAAGCCTGCATGAATTACTAATGACCACTTTAAGTGAATAACTGAAAAATAAATAAATAAATAAATAAATAAATAAATGCAAGTTTGCTTAGGCTACTAAAAAAACACACACACATATACACACACACACACACACACACACACACACACACACACACACAGGGATTAAATCTATCAGCACAGGACATTGTCAGATGAAATCTCACATTTAGAGTTTGTGGAGTGTCGCTGTAGCTTCCGCTCTGTACCCTTTTGTCTTAAATATCAAAGCCAACACAGTCGTGTTAACATTTTAATAATTTCTCAGCTTCATAAGGGGAGCGTGTACAATGGGGTGGGAAAAAGGGTGCAATGTAGTGAAGTATCGAAAAGAAAAAGCCCCCTCCCTCATAGACTTTTATTCTCTTTCCTCTCTCTCTCTCTCTCTCTCTCTCTCTCTCTCTCTCTCTCTCTCTCTCTCTCTCTCACACACACACACACACACTCACATACACACTCATACACACTCTCACTCATGCTCTCTCACATGGGTGACTGGTGGGGAAGGGGTTCCAAATCACAGCCCGTGTACCATTCAGCACATACAAAAGGCCTGCGTAGGGCTGCGCAGACAAGGCCTAATTAAAATCCTTTAGCAGACTGAGTGGGAGAGAGAGAGAGAGAGCGAGAGAGAGGGAGAGAGAGAGAGTTGGGGTTGTAAAGGGGGCCTGTCACAGTGCTAGGGAGTCGACAGCCCTACACGCACACATACACACACACCTCTTTTATGACAGCTCTCCAGAGCAGCGTCCTCGTGCACCATTTGCACACAGGGCCTTAATTGGGCCTTTGATGCCCCTTAGAAAAAGTGGCAGCGAGACAGAATGCTCTCATCCTCCACCGTCACATTATTGTCTCAGAATGTTTATGACGTACAAAAGAAGGATTCCTCTCTTGTATCCTTCATTATAGTGTTATCTGGTTCGTAGCAGGGTAATGGCATCCCTGACATATGCGCGCTAGTTTATTTTTCTCTGTGTATGTATCTTAGAAATATGATGGCAGTATGTGTGTGTGTATGTGTGTGTATGTGTGTGTGTGTGTGTGTGTGTGTGTGTGTGTGTGTGTGTGTGTGTACGAGTGGAGAGGGATGAACTCCTGCTGCCACTGCTGATCAAATGGAACAACAAGGGCAACGCCTGCTAATGCAGGGAGCTGTTGAGCCCTGAGCTTCCTTTTGAAATGATGATGATAATGGATTCAGTCCGCTCATTAATGGAGTCCGAGTGCTCGTTAGAGTGAACAAACAAGCCAGCCTGTCAGCACTGGAAATGCCAAGTGCCGGCAACTGTCTGCATTTTATCTGAGGAGACTGTCGCCATTTACCCGTTTTACCCTTTACACACACACACAACATCAAAGTCAGTAGTCAGGCTCTGCGCAGCACACGAACAGCTCTCTCACATGCTTCTTCCATCCAAAGTGCCAGGAGGTCAAGAGCATTGAAATCGATTCTTCCTCTTCTTGTGCCTGTGTCCTGACCCTGGCTTTAGGCTTATACACACATGCGCTAAAGTTACAGAAAGGGAGTGACTGTTTCATTAAGCTGCTTTAATAAGATATCTCAGCGAGTGTTAATTGCTATTAGTAGTAATCTTCTCAGCGTTTTCTTCCAGCTGATTGGCATGTTATTCGATTGAATCCAGAAATTTCTGAGCGCACAGAATAGTGACGCAGTAGAAAGACCTGCTTATTGACACGTTTTACTTTTTCTGACAGGTCTGTACTCATAGAAACAAATGCCACTGTTTGATTTGTGTGTTCTTTAATTAAGCAACGAACACTGCTCCGCTGTATGAAATGCTGCTAGAGCCTTTAGTGTCTTTTTCTTTTCTTTTTTTTCCGCAGAAAAAAATAAATAAATAAAAGATAAAAAAAGCATCTTGTCAGTAAGTAGAGAGATCAGAGTAGTGTGGTTCCACTAAGGACTGTGATCATCAAATTCTAGCTTTAAAACAAACAAACCAAAAAAAAAAACCTTTAACAGTATATACATTCTTTAGGTAACTAAAGATCTTTTCTTCATTTACCGCAATTCTGATAATTACGATAATCAACTCTGTAACCTATAATAATCGTGTAATGATATAGAAGCTTTGTGACGTTGAGAATGCTACCAGAAAGCACAATACGATTTGGATGATGAGGGGGAAAAAAAAGGGAAATCTCTCTCCAATGAAGAGTCATTTCTCATTAAAGTCAAGCAAAATTATCAGGCTTGCATTAAGAGGCTTTTAAAACGAGAGATGTATCATGCATGTGGATATGCATAAACATGACCGAGGAGCTTAAGTAGAAAATGAGATCTGATGCCGTACTGAAGACGAGCCCGTGCTTGGAATGCATTTAAATTTAAATATTCATATCATTATAATACTGAGGAATATGTAACGACTGTATGATATTTTATTGAGGAGGTTTTAAAAATGAATGCTGTCCCTACTTCTTAATAAAAATCCTGCCCGAGCTCTTAGTAGTCAGACTGAAGTCATTTCTCTTTGGTGCTACTCCAGTCAAGGCTGCCACAGGTCCTTGGGTACACACACACACACACATACACACACTATAGCCAAGCTTTCAAGAGACCCTTGACTTCCAGTAGTATTTGCTTTTGCTTTGAATCCCACTATTGTTTTGTGTGTTTTTTGAAAATCACTGACTGGGACTCAGATGCACGTTGAGTATACACACACGCACACACACACACCCACACGCACACACACACTTCTACCTTTCATTATATGCACATCCACAGACGTGTGTCTGTTCAGGCATATAGCACTCGCTGGCATTTCCTTTACACGGCTCTTGGGCTGGTCATTATATGGAGAGGTGTGATTCGGTTGTGTGAGCGGTGTGAGGCACTGATTGTGTAGGAACAGAGGCAGATCTGCTGTGTGCTGTAGGATGTGACAGCTGTCAGTATCTGGTCCTGTTCGCATCATTTTCACTGGCTTTGTCAGCTATCATTTACACTGCATTTGAGATCCAGAAAAATAGGTTTTAAAAAAAAAAACAGCCAAGGTTGTGAAATACCACCTAGAACGGGCGTAGGAGTGTAATTAGCATTTATTGTGTGTTCGGCATTTATTTTTAGATTTGTAACATAGTTAGGTTTTACTCTGATAGACTAAGGACTATTGATGTCTACTCGTATCCGTTGTTTTGCCTTATTCATTTCTCCCTGTGTATTTATTCATGTCCATCATGCTGGAGTTGATAACACTTTTAGTAAATTAATTTAACTTCAATATTAATTTAATAACTTAATCGTGTTCATACGAACTCATACTACACCGTAGCTGTGTTGAATTCTTGTTTCTGATTGGTCAAAAGTCTGTTGGCTTTAACAGCTTTTAATTAATTCTCAGGTTTATATTTGTGTTTCTAATCTGTCATTGTTTCTATAGTAACAGCTCACTTGCAGCAGCTTTTACAGTAAATGATCCACATCATCTAAGACTAGTAATAAGTGGGTAACAAATGCTTAATTATTGTTTTGGTGACGTTTTCTGCCCGGAGGTGTTTAATTAAACATTACTGTTAAATAAAGGAGTCTCCAGTTTCAGCATTTTACAGCCAATACGCTTCTGCCATGAGAGTCTTCATCTTATATATAGATCTCCAGCTCATCTCTCTATCAGTGGATCTGAAAGCAAAGCCCAAGAAGCTTTTTTTTTACTCTTCTTCTTCTTTTTTTCCCCTCAGTATCAATCAAGTTATAGTTTTGCATCTCTATCATTCAGACTGGTTCGGTGATTTCAATGTGTTTTAATTGAAACCTCGATAACTAAAAAAGAAAAAGTCTCGTAATAATAAATAAATAATAAATAATAAAAACTACTCCGGTTTCCTCCCCCGGTCCAAAGACATGCATGGTAGGTTGATTGGCATCTCTGGAAAATTGTCTGTAGTGTGTGATTGCGTGAGTGAATGAGAGTGTGTGTGTGCCCTGCGATGGGTTGGCACTCCGTCCAAGGTGTATCCTGCCTTGATGCCCGATGACGCCTGAGATAGGCACAGGCTCCCCTTGACCCGAGGTAGTTCGGATAAGCGGTAGAAGATGAATGAATGAATAATAAAAACTTGCATCTAGTAAAAATTTTTATGTTTTAAAATGTGTTCTGTGGAAGGAAAGACATTTTTGGCTCCAATAAATAAATAGTCAAAATATTATACACATTTCGAGATTTATATCACATTATACACATTTTTTTATACACAAGCATGCTCATGAAATAAATCTGTTGTGCGTAAATCTGTGGAATTTCTTTTATAGGTTAAATGACTGGCTACAAAATCTTCCTTATAAATTCCTCATCTCTTTTCTGCTCCTAGCACTTTTCTACACACTTGCTAGTTTTAGACAGAGTAAATTCAGCCTTTTTTGTTTGTTTGTTTGTTTGTATGATTATTACTTGTCATAGATTGACGGGATGATCTCTGATTGAATTCCGCATGTGATCTGAGAGAACGTGTTCTAGGACTATACAGTGAAAGTCCTCCAACGATACGGGAGCGATTAAAGAGCATGACTACGCTACGCTGCTTATGTCATGAATCAGTGCAGAAAAAAAAGGGCTGTGTAAACAGACACATTTTTTAAAGTAAGCTTAAGGGTAATTGTAAGCATCACAGTTAAAGTTGTGATAGTAGTTGTCACTGCTCTGGGATTTTAATGAAAGATTTCTGAGCCTTTCGGAACTTGGCTGTCTTCAGTCACCCACTGATTCAGGAGCACGTCACATGGTTCTGAAAAATTCGTTTAGAAGTGAGTTTTGTCTGCGATGGCAAAATAGAAATCAAACAGTCTAAAGCCAGCTTTCCACATAAAACACCCAGCATCCTTTGTCTCATCATTCAGTGTGTTTCACCTTTATATTCTCCAATGTGACCGCGTTCTGTTCTTCTCTATCTGTAGATCATCGTACCTTAATGCAGTGCTAATGTCTGCCCAGAGAGAGAGAGAGAGAGAGAGAGAGAGAGAATAGGAGGAGGAGGGGAGGAGGTGAAAATAAATTGCATTCCCCTCCTAACAGGGAGCCCTCACTAATTATGCTGTTTGAGGACTTGCAGAAGCAAAGGCTGCTAAAAGGACCTGCGCTCAGTGAACCATGAGAGCGGGGCTCCTTCCTGAGCCCAGCCGAGCTCCGCTGCCCCACTTCCTGCCGTTAATTATCTTTTGTTTGCCCTTGATAATCCGCAGCCCGCCGTGCCCATAATGAAGGCTCTGAATCATCAGTGAGAGGAAAAAACAATGGCATTGTCATCACCACATCATCAGCACATTATAAATAATGAATGAAACGTGCATTAAGCAGCGAGAGGCAGAGTTTATGAAAATGACTTGTGTGAATAGATTAAATTACAACTATTATTACTTCTCCTTTTGATGTAGTGCATCAGAGTAATTACAAAAGTGTGAAAAAAAAAAGAATTCTATCCTTCATGGAGGAATCATGCCTTGATTTATTATTTCAAATAATTCTTTCTTAAAAATACTCACCATGTTCACAAGAAGATCATTAGTAAGTATTAGTAAGAATTCGGCAGCCATTTTCCACATGGTGAAGCAATATGAGCTCTTTGTGTGTGTGTGTGTGTGTGTGTGTGTGTGTGTGTGTGTGTGTGTGTGTGTGTGTGTGTGTGTGTGTGTGAGACAGACAGAGACAGAGCGTCACACTGAATAAAATCCAGGGGTGTGATAATCTATCCATTATAAGTCACCTATCTTCGTACCTTTTTGTCCCTGATGCCAGTTTATGATCTCCATAAATCTGTTGCTAAAACTTATCAAGTTGCAACATTAGACGCTGTTGGATCATTAGTTTACAGCACCCACCTTGTCCTTTTTTTCCCCACAATACACACAAGTCGTCACTGGTTATAGATTGCACATTCATAAATCAGTTTTTTAGGTCTACGCTATTACAAATGCTCCATACAAAATGACTGTAAATCTTTTAATATGCCCACACTCTGGCCTTCATATATCAGTCTTTCAGCACAGTTATGCATGTTTTTACAGATTCCTGCTAGATGCACTAAATATTCAGCTGATATTCTTTGTATTCATGTACTCTGATGAATGCCAATCAACAATAAAGTGTTTCATTTGTTTACAGCACATCTGATCTGCATTTATTTCAAAAGCAAATCTCCAGAAAAGCCCAAAAGCTCACAGCGGAACATGAACGGTGAACATGTGCCTACTTACTCCAATAATGCAGCTCAGCCACTGCAGCTCATCAGCTACCACATACACTAACTAACCCTTCCTCCTTTTTACAGCAGTAAATAGTATTCCTAAGTGAATAGTCAGTCTCATTTATCTTCAGTTTTTGTCTTTATTTTGGATTTCTTTGTCACAGGTCATTAATAAGAAATCACAGTTTAACACCTCATTATCTTTCTGTTCGCTTGATAGAAACCTGCTACAGAAACATCATTTCTGCATAAAAATTTGCAGCAACTCATCAGATTTCACATGAATGAGTCTCCTTATAAAACAATATAAACAAACTCACCAGCTCTTGTTAGATACAGTAGTTTAACCCGGATTGTCTTGAATACCAATTTCCTTGTGGAAATGCTGCTACGCTACGTTTGCCTCGCACGTCCGGGGATGAAGGATTTTATTTCCGTCTATTCTTTGTGTGTGTGGAGTTTGTATGTTCTCAAGCTTTGGGGGTTTCCTCCAGGTACTCCGGTTTCCTCCCCAGAACAAAGACATGTGTTGTAGGCTAACTGGCATCTCTAAGTTGTATGTAGTGTGATGATTGTAGTGTGTGTGTGTGTGTGTGTGTGTTCTTTTAAACAAACACCCCACTTTGAGTTCTGAGTCCCTAGGATTGTCTCTGGGATCCCTGTGACCCTGTGTAGAATAAGCACTATAAAAAAGGATGGATGGATGGATGGATGGATGGTTGAATGCATAGTGCTGTAAAAAATTTATGAATAAATTGGTTCATGTCCTGCTTGATAAATGCTACAGAGTATGTACGTCAAGCTGATTACCTGTAAATTAGAATGTCTCTATGTTCTCAAGCATTACATCTTCATATTACTATTAACATGTGTGTGTGTGTGTGTGTGTGTGTCTAAAAGAGATGAACGAGTTGCGATGTAGACTGACATTTTCTCATTTGTTCATGGAAGTTTTCAAACTGTGGATATGATGTTATTACTTGTCGGCAGCATTGTGCTGGTGTAATGTGCTATTTGCCATGCCAAGCCTGGGCTTCGCAAATGGAAATTAAGGGTTGAAATTGCCACTAACTACTCAATTACAGCGCTTGATGGTTGTGCTGACCTCAGTTGGCAGCAGTGGCAACACCGGGCCAATCATGTCGCACAGATGGCATTAAATTAGAACAGGAAAAAGAGGACGACTGCATATATCTATCGCACAAAGACATTTGAATTACCTCTGATGCTCTGGATTCATATTGAACAATTAGGTGCAGCAATGGGATTTTATGGGATATTTTGAAGGCAACGTGCATATTGGATTCAGATCGGTTGAAAGGCGAGTTATAGAGAATTTGCTGTGGATTTATAATCGGTCAATTAAAGACTCCTTATTCCACTACATGTAATAATATTTCTATGCAATAATAAGAAGAAGAATAATAACAATAATAATAAAAGTACAGCTGAAAAGGTACTGGTATATATTATGAATCCTGGACTGACTTTCATAAATAGCAGATTACCCGGGAGATGTTCAACCACCTTATTTTAATCGAAATCAATTATAGACCTCAGTATTGAATTTCTTCATTCCTAGCCAGACATTTGTTTGTATTCTACCTAGAGTGCAGATTACATCATGATCTGTGTATACACCATATATTATTTATATCAAAATTCTGTGTAAGGGCGAAAAAAAATTACAATTACTGAAGGCACTGGACTGATTAATTCCATTGGATTTCTGTCTGTAGTCTTGAATGAAACCTATCATTTGAAGCCATTTTCTCAGAACTTTAATCCAAGTTGATGAAGTGACTTTGTGATAAGCGTTATGATTTAGTTATTGTGCTATATCTGTTTTGTATAACTGTGTGTGTGTGTGTGTGTGTGTGTGTAACAAATAAACTTTTTTGCAGTTACACGACACCCACACACACACACGCACAAATGACAACTTTCAAAGAAGTGCTTTACTTTACACGTTTTATCAATTAAATGCGGTGTACACACCTCACCCACACTCCTTCTGCCCATCTGTTTCAGCTGCTGTTTTTAATGATGTTATTTTATTGTTTAATACAGCAATTAAATTATATTTTTAGATTTTTTTTCCACACTAATCTGTTGAATATTGACTTGAATATTGAAGTTTTTCATTTCATATATTTGAATTAAATCAGGGGTAGAATACCAATAATATGAAACGTTTATTTTTTTTCTTTCTGTAATCTCATTCAATCCTGTGATGTTTTTATTAATAAAACAAACATTTAAAAAAAAAACATATATTAATTTTGGCTTTCGATTTCAGTCTGTTGTGGGGTTATTACTGGACTTTCCCTTAACGCTTTAAGTCCTGCTTGTATGATTCCTCTTAGGAATTCAGTATATTCTTCATCATGTCTGTAAAGGCCTCAGTCTAGGCTCTGGCTCTGTTTATCTTCTTCTCACACAGAGATGTCCTTTGAATAACATTAATCTGTTACTCCAGGCAGCTATAAAGCCTCAGTGAGGTCGATGGCCATAAATCTTTTGTTTATCATCGGATCAACTGCACTATTACAAAGGGAAGGAGATAATGAGCTAATTAATATTTGAAACTAATGACCGTAGGACTGTGTATGTATACAGCATTGATTTACAGAAATGAAAAATGATTTTGCTTCAGACTGATTCTGGCTAGCTGCTGTAAGATCTCACATGCTGTGTATACAGAATTTACTGTGTATATATGTATAAATGTATATGTATGTATGAGCTTAACTAGCTTTAATCAGATCTCAGGTGTCTGCTCTTAATTCCTCAATTTGTGTATTGGGTTATAAAGGTTTCTTGACAGTGGAAGTGTGGACTGTACAGATTTTTGGCACTGATTATTAGGCATGTGTGGGATCTGTTTTGTAGTATTTGTTCAGCACTCTGTATCACTATTAATGGTGTCTGGGACAAGTAGATGTATTGGGATCCCAGGACCACAAATCCCAGGACCACCAAGCTACTCGGCCCAGAGTAAAGTCCTTACGGCTCCACACTGCTCAGTTTTATAAAAACAAGATCAAATTGAAGTCATTCTGGATAAAGGTGTCTGCCAAATCCCATAAATGTACTATCTGGGCTGATAGTTTTAAATAGTAGTGTCTCAGAGTATAAGTAGGTTCAAAAGCCTAAAAGAGAAATAGTACTCCTTATTGGCTTTGGCCAAAGCAAAGTTTCCATTTCATTAAATGAACACTTTGTGATAATGTCGCATATCATGATGCTCTAATTAGTGATGTACTGTTTGTTCTGAACATCAGTGCCTGTTGCTGTACACACATGAGCCGAGGCACCGTCTGCTTGACGGTAAAAGGGTTTTATCATCTATTATAAGGATTAATTAGCATGTACCGTTGATAGACTACCTTTTCAGAATCATGCGGGTCAGTAGACATACTGACATGACCGAGCAAAATAAAATCCAAGTGCAAAGACATCAATTAACTCTCCAGTCTCCACCGTGTGCTTACAGTTAGTCCCATTCTGTATTCATGCACTTAGCTTGCTAAACATCTCATATAATATATTATTGAATTACTTGATTTAACACATTTTAGCCTCCATGTGGAGCGTTTACCATCATGAGGACAGAATAGGGTCAAGTCAAGTCAAGTGGCTTTATTGTCATTTCAACCATGTACATCTGGTAGAGTATACAGTGAAATGAAACGGTGTTCCTCCAGGACCACGGTGCTACATAAATCACTGGTGTGTTAGCTATATTCTTGTATCCGGTACGTGTATAACCACTTTGCATTAAATCTAGATTCAGCTATTCTATTAAAAGGAGGACACAAGCACTTTAGAATGTTAGAGCTGTCATGGGACGGTAGTGTCAGTGTCTGATTTTGAGGTACAGTAATTGTACGTGTCATTTTTGGTCAGAAAGAGAGCAGTGCTGAGCCTCTGAAGATACTGTATTGTAAGGATTTTCAAACATCCTAGCAGCAGAGGGAACTATTTTAAAGCAAACTGCTTAGAGATTATCCTGAGCACCTTGAGATCTCGTCTGTGTGAATAAATTGTCTGTGGACACACTCTGAGAGAAGGTAGCATGTTCAGCATGGCTGCTGATCAAACGGGACAGAGGCTGGTGGAGATGGAGGGACTGCTGTGTGGAGGTGATCTGTTCAGACTGTGTGTGTGTGTGTGTACAGTATGTGTGTGTGTGCGCGGACAGAAGTTTTCAGAAGTGCTAAAGGCTGAGTCCCCATAGAGTCTATTAGACCCCGTCGTATGGCAGCCGAAAGGAGGGGGTAGAGAGGGCAGAGTGAGAGGAGAAGTGAGAATCCTAGAGTATCTTACTATCTGTCTGTAGCTGTTTGATTCTGGGTAATTAAATACACAGCAGGATTCGGTTAACAGGTGGCTCAAAACAAATAACTTATATTATTGGATTGTGTGACTGGAAATTAAGTAGCCGAATTGCTGAGCTTTCTCTTTTCGGGAGAAACAAAGCTACATAATTTTAAACCTGATGATGAGGTGATTTAGACATAATCAGAATTTTGTTTTATTCTTCTCCTTATACCTTTAACACTTACTTAAATTTTGCCCCCTGAGCCTGCTTTTATGACGAACTCCAATCACTGCCTTTCTCCATCAAGTAATCAATATTTTACCCAAAGCAAAGTGGTCACATCATTGATCTGCTCATTTAGATGCATTTCTCTAAATTTCCCAGGAAGCTTAATTCAGAGTAATTGTATGGTGCTGTATGATTATAGTTGACAGCAGTGCAGCGTGATTCTATAGTACAGCGGATTACAATCAAGAGGAACGTCTGACATTTTCACTTGCATTTTTCAATTTGCTCAGACTCTCTCGCTCTCTCTCTCTCTGTCTCTCTCTCTCCCTGTCTCATTCTCCCCGCTTACTCTCTTTCTCTTCCTCTCTCCAATCTCTACAACATTACCTCTTAAAGGTACATAATTACAGCTTACTCTAGCAGGTAAACAACCCCTAAGCTGCACTCGACATCACACAACAATGCATGCAACACACTCCAGATCATATATGTAATTATGCTATTGAGTCTGATGGGTACAAGCACAATTGCCAGAGAGCCGGCGAGGTGGGCAGAATTAGAGCTGCCACACTGATGTCGATGGGGTAGGGCTGTAATGATTGCTTGAAGCTGTTTAGGCCTGTAGCTGCAGCTACTTTTAAAATCCACAGATTACAGTAGTGAGTGCCCTTATTCTCTTATACTCTTTCTCTCTCTCTGTCTCTCTCTCTCTCTCAATCATTCTCTCTCTTTCTACATGCCGCTGTCTATATAATGAAAAAACATAAACTAAAGATACGCTGTGCTATTTTAAACCTCCCTCTCCACTGGAGCCATGACTAACGGCTTTGATTAAACAGCATGATAAGCTTTCATTTCTCTTCTCGAATGCCATTCAGAGTCCGCTTTATCGCTGCTTCCTTAATTGGAAAACACAGTAGAAGCTTTTATGTGGCTGCTCACTATTCTTTTGTATAATCATCAAGTGCAAGTAGATTTGAACTTTTTTGTGTGCATCAGGATTGTGTTCTGTACTTCAGGACTTCTTGTATTTTTTTTTTTATCTTTGTTCAATCTATCATTTTGGTTGAACATTAGAACGTGTGTTATTTTTGATGTAAACCACAGCACTGTTAGTCTGATTGGTCAGTGTTGATTCGTTTTCTATATCAGCAGCTGCGGCAGTAGTGCCAGCTACAATAATGTGCTCATGACGTTATTGAAAGAGCTAAATCAAGTGGAATGCCAGGCTCGCCACATAATCTAAACCTAATATTAAACACATTTAAAATAGGTTTTATTAATCCTTGATGTAACACAATGATAAAATGCCAACATGTATTGTAATTCGAATAGAAATTAAAACATCATCTTTTTTTTTTTAAGTTACTGTAACCTTCTATTGATAAAAATACCACCAGACTACAGTGAGTGTTCAGTGACAGCTCACGCACTGCTAACACAAATGTCTTAGACAAATGTACAGATTTCAGATGTTTAATGAGTTGTAGCATGCCATAACTATCCCTTTTGAAATCATTTACTTACATAAAAAACACTTACCAAATGATTGTTATGTATTTGAAACCTTGTCAAAAATCAACTTTTTAATTTTCATGGTTTATTTAAAGCACTTTTGAAAACTGGTCATGACCTATGTATAAATAAAAGTGATTTAATGAGCAGGTTGAATGACAACTTGAGTGAACAAACTGAAAAAAAAAGCAGAGAGAGAGAGAGAGAGAGAGAGAGAGAGAGAGAGAGAGAAAGAGAGATAGAGGATATGTGGAGACAGAGTTAGACCTGGATCAGGGGCCTGTCATGAGCAAGTGGGCGACAGGAATCCACTGCATCACCGGGAACATCACCACATCTGACTTTGATTAATTGGCACACTTCTTCTCCAGCTCTGCTCCTTCTGACCACTGACATGGCCAATCCGTGAATGTACGAGCACAGTGGAGCACAGGCCATGACACTTTTCAAGAGCGGTGGCATATTCATTCAAAAGGTTTTTATACTGTCTTACTGTATAATATGTTTTCTCTCAGGATGTGTTCTTAAATCCACATCCGTGCCGAGAGAGAGATGAGAAGAGAAGAGAAGAGTAGATGTATAAAAGATCACTAAAAGATGGAGTCCAGATGCTGAAGCTCTGGCCAGAACAGATCATGCTGTAGTAGTGAGCCCTGGAAAGTCTGGCAGCGGAATTTGTTTGACAGTTCTTTAGAGTTTGTGTGTCATCTAATTTAAAGCATGCCACAGCTCATGTCTCTAGTAACATGTGGAATAAAAAAAAACAAAGCCATTTAAGTTGAGTAAGAACAGAGCAGTTTATTTTAATGCAAATCGGTTTGGTGCATTAAATCCAGAGGAGCTAATGTAAGAACCTAAAGGATTGTAATAGCTGATCCAGATGAGCTGTAATAGAGGAATTAAGAGAGAATGCTGGAATTGCTTGCACTGTGCTTTTCTCAGAGCTGTTTAACTGTGGCTCTGTTGTAGTAGGTGACGTCAGCCATCAAGCTCCTGCTCTGTTCTGCTTTCTCTGACTCTACTACCTACTCCAGCTGCACATTAAGCTTGGATGATCCGCAGGCAGTGGACGTGCTCGACTGAAATTAGCCAGACGCAAAGTCCATTCATAAGCAGAGGAAGCGATGTCAAGCTGCTTTCCTGTCACAATTTCAGACGTACTGTATAAGGAAGATGTTGAAGAACGGAACATCTAAACTGACCTCATCTAAAAGAATTATGGTTTTCGATGAGACCTTAAAAGAATAGGTGTTGGTTTGGATTTGAGATTTTTTCTATTTATGTTCAATGTCTTTGACTACCTTGATAACGTTTGATTTACATTATTAGATCCACACAATGCCTTCTTGCAGTTGTTATGCCTAATGAATCAGCGGTAGTATCTTATTAAGCTGCAGCCCTCGTTTACAGAGTCTTGTCTAAGTATTCTTGCCTCTTGTTACTGCTGTACCTTGAACTGAAATGGATTTAATTGGAATTATATGAATGTCATGTATGTAGACAACATAACCCATAATATTCAATACCACGAATACACGGAAGAAAACGTGTGCTTTTTGAACAAACTGGTTTTAAACAAACCAGTGAGTTATCGAAACAAGTAAAAGTTTTGAAACAGTATCAGACATCCCTCAAACTAACAATAAGTCGTTATTGAAAAATAGAAAGTATATAGTACAGCCATGACTCTGCGTATAGAAGGAAACTGTTGTACTGTAGCACCAATGACAAAGTCGTTGAGGCGCTGTATGATTCAGGCTTTTTTTAAATAAATAAATAAATCTTTGAGTGTAACTTTGTTTTTTTTTTTGTTTTTGTTTTTTTTTTGTTATGAAATATTTTAGAATGTTATGTCAACTGTATATTAAAAGCTTTTAGATTCCTTTGAGGGGGGAAAAAGCTAACCTGGAAACAAGTTGTAGTTTCTCTCTATGGGTGTTTAACTAAGCCCAATTTGCAGCTTCAATGAGACAATACTTGTGATCAATGCTTAATGGCACCTTATTAACCTCAATTACCACAATTAAGCCCGACTGCCACTGGGCTGCTTTGATGACTTAATTAATCTGATTCAGTGAAGAGGCCACAGTGTCCCCCCGTAGTTGCCAGCCTTGACCGACCATGTGGCCCTGTTAAAAGCACATCTGGTGGAACAAAACATCTCCTTGCTGGCAGACAAATGCCTACACTCTGTGAATGAAAGGCAACCCTCTGCTCTGTGATGTTCATAATGAATGCTACAAGCCCCTTGGCACTGTGCCTTATTGGGTGGCTTGGATAGCTGCCCAGTTTGTTCACAGCTAATTGCTTAATTGATGCATTGTTTTTACAAACGATACGGATTCCTCTCATTTCGGCAACAAAAGGCATTACACCCTATTAGCGAGTCGTGACTCTCACAGCCAGCTGTATTAAAGATTTAAAGCTATTGTTTAGCGCTTTAGATTTTATGCTTCAATGCGATTAGTAAAGCATGCTCTTTACAAGAAAAAAAAAAGAGAAAGAGTCACACACTGGGTATAAATCATGGCGAATTAGTGTGCCGTGTTCTACAAACAGACTAAACATGCCATGCACAGCCTGCAGCGGATAGAGATAAATGCTCCCTGTTTTCTAATTTTATTATTTATAAAGCGTAAATAAACTGACAGCTCCAGCAGTTAGCGCTGGCTGAAGATGCTCTCGTGCTGCAACCCACCCCTCTGTTGGTATTTACATCTGCCCGCTTTGCTGTTATAGGAAATGAAGAGGCATTTGACTCAGACGTTTAATTAGCAGACTGTGGGTTAATAAGTTCCTCCTCAGGCAGCGGACTATTTCCTCAGGAGAGTTGGCACTTCCATAATGCATTCTCTTTCCTGTTATTCTCCTACCCCAACACACACACACACACACACACACACACACACACACACACACACACACACACACTTTCTCTCTCTCTCCTCCCTATATATTCCCACTGAAGTCTTGGATAAAGAGCTGTTTTCCCCTCTGTCTCTGCGGTGTGTTTGTCCCAGACCCTCAGAGATTGGTGCCAAAAGCTTGCTGCCTGTATGGAAGCAGAGGAACTGGAGGATGAAGGGAGCGCCGGCCACATGGAGACACACTGTTACTTATTCATCAGCCTTCAGTGCTCACAGGGAGGAAACAAGGCCTGTGTGCTGTAAACACATGCCGGCACAACAAACAGACTGAAATAACAAGAGCTCAGCCCAGCACTGGGACTGTCAGAGTTGGGTGCCAGGCAGGATTGGTATTGTGTATGTGTGGAAGAAATCCCTTGATTATATAGGGCTTTTGATACGCCAGGCTGTTGTGGGAGAAAGAATTGATACACATTGCATCAAACAGACTCTGTTTTCATCAGGCCTGCTTTCCTGCAGCGAATGTGACAAATCCTGCTTGTGAATACTTTAAATATGAAGAGACCGGGTGAAAATGTCTGCTGGGGGTGATTCCTCCAGGACGGGGAGTAAAAATAGCATCGTCCTCTAAAGTTGACGGCTATTATCTCAACACGCTTCTTTTCCCCATGGCATGAAACACAAGCATTTACATGAGACATGTAGACAGGGAAATTACCTACATTTTCGATTTGTTTGGCTGAGTTTACAGCACAGTTGTAATGTTGCAGCAGGGGGGAAGGAAGATGCGGGAAGGTTTGTGGACCTCTCTGGGCTTCACTTCACCATTTCTCTCAGCACAAAGCTGGCAGGTGGAAGTAAGGGGTGAGGTGGCCCCTGGAGAAGACGTAGGACCACACACATTCTTGTAGTGTGCCGGGCAGGCAGCGTTTGTGGTCGAAGGTTATTCTCTGGGGAGCTGGCGAGTAACAGATGTACCACAAAGCCTCCATGTAGGCATTCGGATTCAATCAGTGATTTGTGCTACGGCAGCACAGCAGAGCGCAGCAGACTGTACCACCACCAGCTGCTCCTGCCACCGCTCAGTGTTACACCAGAGAGCACACCTGATTTTATTAGCCTCGCTTAGATATGCTAAATATGCATTACAATCATTTATTCCGGTCATAAGTAAAAAAAAAAAACACAAAACAGAAACAGTCCTGATCATGTTTTCTTGTCATGTGTAACTTTTTAGGTAATCAAACGTACAGTGACATGCATATATATATATATATATATTTTCAACACTCACATTAACTCTTTAACCAGTCATTGACTTTGTTGGATGACACCATTAAATAATTGCCTTAATGGTGCTGGACAGGATGATCACACTTTCTGATCCTGGTTGTATCTTGATAGATGCTTAGACTTCATGATGCTGTTTGTTTATGAAGGTTCTCTAACAAACTCTGGTCTTCCAGGAACTGGTGTATTTGCAGATTATGTAACACATTAACTGCACACTAGTGGACTCCATTCGACTAATGGGCAACTTGCACAAACACTTCTGCATTATAACCAGGACACCCCTTCTGCTCCTGGCTCGTATGTTTTAATGGCCGTGCCACTATTGTATACCCAGTGACTACATGAGCTCTCTATGTTTGTTATATATACATAAACGTCTATAAAACAAAGAAAATACATGTTACTGTTAATAAATTTTAACCCCCTACTAGCAGTAGGCCAAAACTACGACTTTATTGCACAGCTTAAAAAAACCAACCCTAAATGTTAGATGTTGCTGTTTTGCTGTACTGCTTCGCTGCAGTGCTAATGGTGATGTTACATTCCGGCTATTTTAAAACAGAAATGCGGTATAGCCCTGAGAGCATGTAGCCCATTACTAACCCCCGAACGAATACAGTTTACACTTAGGGGGTGAATACTTCTACAATGCCAACTTTTTACATTGTAAGTCATTCTGCAGACTGTATTGATTTCCCCTAATTGATTGCCCCTCTGTTGGTATTTACATCTGCCCGCTTTGCTGTTATAGGAAATGAAGAGGCATTTGACTCAGACGTTTAATTAGCAGACTGTGGGTTAACAAGTTCCTCCTCAGGCAGCGGACTATTTCCTCAGGAGATTTGACACTTCCATAATGCTTTCTTTTTGCTGTCACGCACACACACACACACACACACACAAACACGCATACACACACGTGTTCGCACATTCTAATTTAAGCACTGTTGACAATTTGGCGTAAATTCATTACATACAGTATAATCGCAGTGAAGTCCATTTCAGCTCCAGGTTTGTAACACTCCAAACTGTAGGAAGGTTCAAAGGGAGGGGAATATTTATACAAGGCACTGTAGCCTTTTTATACAAGCATCATAGAAAATGGAATAGTAAGTGCAGTCTGTGTGTTGTGATGGTGTGTGTTTAGGTTTAGAGGAGGTGATTTGTTTGAGCAGGCTCACCAGCACACCCACTTCAAAAGGCAGTGTAGGACAGAGCAGCGCGTGATGCAGCCGCTCTGGTCTGCGCTTTGTGTCGGCTCTAACCGAGAGGGTCTCTCTCGCACACTCCTCATGCATTATTTTCTCAGAGTTTTGCTAGCTGCACAGGGATATGGCAGCACTAATTGCCAAACCACGCCTGTTTCTCTTTCCTCCTGTCTCTTTCATTGCCACAGGTCTCCCAGTGAAAGCGCACATTATAGATGTGAACATGCTAAAAAAAAGCTTAGTGAAATCTGCAGGCTGTTTGTATGGGCCTTGGAGGCTGAAATCCAGCGAAACCATCATCTGTTGTGGATGCTGTGTGAACAGGTTCAGAGCATGTAGCGCATTTGTGTGTTTAGCAAACCGTCACAGTCAATTAGTTAACAAGATGTTGCGGCTTGCGTGTAGTTGTGGAATCAGCTTTAGGGGGCATCAAAGGGGAGGTTTTATGGGTAGTGAAATATTCATAATGTTTGTTTAAATGCTTTACACATTGCATTAAACTGCTTAGAATTTCTAATCTGGAGCTTTGGACTCCTACTGCCTTATTTTTTTTACAGCTAGGATATGCAGTGATGAAGTACAAGCCTGCTAAGCATGCCTCGTCACACCTCTGAAGTGCAAATGAGCTTTTTCATTAAAAAAAAAACACTAAGTTATGATTTTATGAAATGGCAAAATTAGCAGCATTTATTTAGCATAAGATTAATAATGTGCTAGAGATATATGTTATCAGGAAATGTTCCTTTGCTGTTTTGATGTTTTGTTGCTTATTTTCCAGCAGGTCCAGAGGTGAAGAGCGAAAGAAGTGCTGCTAGCTCAGGACTTTAATCTCTATGAAGTTCAGTTATTTATAGGAAAAGCGTATATTATTTTTTACTAAGAGAAAAATTCACATTTTTATTGAAATATTTGTGATTTGTTTTTTCGTCTTGAAACAAATTTCAGTCTTGAAACAAACAAGCACAAGATATTTTTCCAGTGAAATCTTAATGAGAATTTCAGCATTATGATAGGAATCTTCAGAAGATGATCTTTACAAGATGATGATTTGGAAGCTGATCTGTTTGAGCAGTACAAATGTGGAGGTGTAAGAACTGGACAGGTTGTATAATTAAAGCCCCGCTGCATCAATCTCTAACTGGCACTACTATTAGCAGCTAGTGAAATGGCATTGTGGGAAACCAACATGCTGATGAAAGAAGGTCAAACTTAAAAAGTCACGTCAGAAGGTTGTTAGAAAATCAATATTGAACAACACGGAAGCATGAGGTAGAGCACATACAGTATGTTGAGAAAATCGTTTTGGGGTTGTGGGGAAAAATATCCACAGCACGTCCTTTATCTTCATCTCTACTGTTGTAGCAGTTTGAGCTAGCATGATCTGACTTCTTGGTGGTAAGGGTTGTTAGCCTTAGGAAATTTGATTTGATCTGTCTGATGTGACTCGATTAAGATAGTGTCATAATTAGTGATGCATGATGAGATTTATAGTGTTCAGTCCAGATCTAAAAGAAAGAGAGAGATTAAAACATTTCTAGGAAGTGTGTGTGTGCGTGTGTGTGTGTGTGTGTGTCCACTGATGACAGGTGGGCAGTCCACGTGTCAGTAACTCACATGTGTGACTGCTAAACATTTCACATCCTGTCACAACGTATACACTGCTTCACATGTAATGGGTGGAAGAGATTTAGGAGCTTGCACCTGATCTACAGGCCTGGCTGATTAGAGTGCAGCGCTCAATTACGCTTGTAAGGCTTCATTTAGAAGAGCTAAATGAAGTTACGTCGGTGCAAACTGTCACCTCGATGGAACATATCAAGCCTGCTTGCGCTGCCTCGCTGAGTTGAATTGCTTCCCCATCATCTCATGGGCATGTCTCACCATGCCACACAAAGAAAAGGAAAAAAAGCCTTGTGGCTGAAAGTTTTTTCCTCTTCCACAGTGCATTATTAAGGATTGCACAGTAGAAGAGACGATAAAGTAATATTCTGTGACAAAAGCTAATATGATGCGGGAGATATTGGCAGGGCCTAGTTAGGACAGTCTGTTTTTTTCTCCTTGTGCTGTGTTTTAGCAGAAAAATAATTCCTCGCTCTGACATTTTCGACTGGAGCCCTCAGGGCACGATAGGGAATCGGACCAGGTAATTGCACCAGGGTTTCCCCCTTACTAAATTAACCTCTGCACAGAAATTTATTGGCCTGCTGTTTTTGAAAATTATTTAAACTTGCGCTTATTTTCGGATGGAGCCTGTTTTTTTCACCAGGGACTGCCTTATTTATTGCAATGAGGCCTGATTATATTGGAGGGGATGTTTGCGAGAGACGACAGGCTGGGTAATTCTTATTGGACAGGCTTCAGTGTGGCAACATTTTTAACTCCTCACCTGTGGAAATATACATACAGCCATGTAGTCAGGACTGCTGAGTTAAGTCAGCATGTGCTCATGGGTCAGTTTTACTTGTGACTGATATGTACAACAGAGTACTGCAGTTTTCATATTACTAATGTCTATCCTACTTACTTAAGACACTCTGTCCTCACCTCCTAGTGCCATCAACAATACATAGAGAGTTCTGTTTGAATTTTCTGTATATTTCGACTCTCTTTTGTTTGCGACCCAACCTCACATTACCGACTTTGTCATATCTGACTGCCGCAGTCCTGACTATTCTGTTGTAGCTTGGTCATCTCCTAGTCGCGTCATGTCTGAATGAATGCCCTTTATGGCATATTAAAAATGAACCTGTGGCAGGATGCTCACACTTGCGAAGGAAATGAAGACATCCTGAGCCATTAATTATCAAAACTAGAGCCTTGCTAAACTTCTCTGACAATACTTTTAAATATAGGTTAGATAAATGATGGAAGTCTTAACTCTCTTCCTTTTTAGTCCTTCTAGCATATTAAACAGCCTTTCACTCTGAGCGTTGAGAGTAATGACAGAGGGTCCATTTTTGGGCTCTGGTACTGAAATATGTTGGCTGGCTATTGAAGCAAGGCACTTTGAATAAACATCAATCTCAGGCTCTTGCGTACGTCGAGACAATTGTCCAAATCATGCAGCGGAGACAGCCTGCAGGAAACTGACAACTAGCCAGGAGAAGCTGTGGAAACGGTCAGCCGATCATGATTTACATGCTATCTGGCATTTTGGCCAACTGACAGAGTAAAGTATCAGTCAACTATATTGACTTTTTCACCTCGTCCTCTGACAGGCCCCTGAAGTCATCCTTGTCTGCCTGTCTGTAAACGGCTCCACTTTTCTTCCTTTCCACGCATCTATTTTTTCCCCTTTTCACTTTTTCAGATTGTTATGACCAGGGCAGACTCTCTCATTGCACCACTTCCAATTTATCAGTGCAGGCCATGACGAGGAGACGGCAGAGATGCAGCATGTTGCGCCGTTCCGCTGTCAGAACTACGAGAGGATGTTGCGTGAGCTCCTAGAACCCTGTTCTTCACTGTACATCGTAACAAAAAAAAAAAAAAAAAAAACACCACCGTGCCAATTTGTGAATCAGCTTATGTTAATAGCAGGCTAATAATGAAGTGCTGATATTGAAAACGGAGCATCTAGTACTGCGCTGACCTTTCCGCTGAGAGAGTAACGGCCCCTCATAATAGGCTCTGTTGAGTAAGCAACTTACAAGGCAAGGTTATAGTCTGGGAAAAATACAAGGCTGTCCTGAATGCGATTTCACAAGTCGATAACCTTCCTCGTGTATGAGTGCGTGCGGCCACGGCCGATATGCTGATGTGGAGGTTTTTAAAGACGTAGGGGAGTGGGATCCCTGCAGATATCCGTAACGCATCAGATGGGCGAGCATCAATCTCTCATGGCCGCTACCCCAAATTTAACACGGCCAGAGGCAAGAGCGAAAGAAACGGCGATTAAACATTTTATTCCTAAGTGACATAGAGGTAAAACACATACAACTCTTATTGACTATTAATCTGTCTTTCATTACTTTTGTTTTGTATTTCTTTTACTTTCTGTGTAATTTGTTGCTCTTTGAAAACTTTACATCATAGCTGAAATGTTCCTGTGTGCGTATTTTCACAAATTTGGAGATTATGTGAAATGCCTTGTCTAGACCATTTACACTCTTTGTTGGATTCTGAGTCTGTTGTATTGTTTACATTATTCAGTTTAATCCCAAACTCAGACCAGAGTCATTTTAACACCTCTGTGTCCAAACTAATGGCAGGAAAACAGAGCAACACTAAACATTTTAAACTTCGGCTGATTAACTTCGGTTGTGAGTAAGTGAATTAATATTCCTACAATTGATATTTGAGGGAAATATTAACAGCCTCACGTGCACGTGAAAAAAAACAGACGGTTTCGATGATGCGACTCTACACATGGTTATTGATGTGATGTGTCTGCTGAATTTGTTCCACGATTATCAGTTACAAAAATATTCATTCATTCATTCATTCTTCATCCGTAATCTCACAGAAGATCATGTTGCTGAGTCTTTGATTTGATCCTGAGCTCAGGTTCTATCTTTTGCTTGTCCTCATGTCCACATGGTTTCTAGTTGCTTTGCAGTGGACTGGTGTTCCTTTGTAGTGTTCTATTCCTTCCTCACTCCCAGTGTTCCCAGGACAGGCTCCATATCCTCCACAACCTTGGCCTGTTACAAAAAGCCTTGATTACAGTGTTTTTGCTTCTTTTTCCTCTGTAAGCGTGTTGCTTTGTGAGCACACAGATGGGAGTCCAGGGATTATCAATCTTCATTTTGTAATTTATGAAGGTCTGCCTGTCAGGTATCCAGCAGTGAGTGGAACAGCTCATTCTGGCATGCTGTGGTGGAAGGAACCCGAGGGGATGGCCACCTCCTGTTGCCCTCTCCTCCACCGTGCTGCTGTCAGCGTCGCACTGAGCACGCTCGGTGAGCCGGATTAACCCTGCACTCCCCACACAGGTGTGCGCACAGCCACGCATCCTCTCTCATTAAGATACCTGGCTGCCGCAGCCAACATGGAAACATGCGGTGCTTGTGGTTCATGTCCAGCCCAGTGGAACCGCATCCCTGATGACGAGAGCCAGCAGCAGCTCCTGTTTTCCACACTCTGCTTTCTCGGCCACATGGCTAATTAAGCAGTGATGCAAACACACCTGAGACACCATCAAAAAAGCGTTTGGCAAAGCGCTGCTGCAGGATTCTGGAAGTGATGGCCAGATTCAGTGTAAAGAAACATTTGCAGTGTTGTAGTCATGGATTGAATAAATGTTAAAATACTTAACAGTTAAATCAAGTCATATGGATCATTCGTAGCGCAGCAGTCAGTGGCACAGAATCAGAGATCTTCCACTGATACAACATGTAAGCCTTATAAAGAAATGTTTCTAACATCCCTAGACTTTTCAGGTTACCATGCCTCATCTAGCTTAAAATTATTTAATGGCATAAGCACATATTTGATAGCCTTTAAGCTGTATCTCCAATGTCATGGATGATTAAAAGCAGTTTTAAAGTGGCTTACATCATCAAAAAGGTCAATTACTTTGCTTTTCACCACTAAGACATGAAGCCAACTTAATTACCCCATGTACCCGAGTGAAGTCGAGGTCTGATTTTAATAAATCAATCATTAATAAATTCAAATGCAAAACTCTGCAAATTTAAAAACCACTTTGATCGTGTCTTGCACTCTTTTTTTTTTCGTCTTTTACCCTTCCTGTCTGTCCATTAAAGATTGAGACATGCTTTTTGAGGAGCGTGCAATAAAAGAATAAGGGTACATTTCTGAGGAGTAATTCACTCTCCTAAGCAGCTGGGTCGGGTCTGCTCTACAGCCTTTGATATTGGGGAGTGGTGCCGATTTGCGAGCGATAGCCCCAGGCATGCGGCCCTGGGCAGCCTGAAGGGATGAGACCCAGCGCCCGAGCCCTTTCACCTCCCCCAGAGCTTGTCCAGCTGTCCCATCGAGTCAAGCATCTTGTCTTTCTCTCTCTCTCTCTCAGTCCGTTCTCACCTTCATAAACCCCAGGATGAGGAAGGATGTTTGGCTGGATTCTGGGAGAGCTGAGAGATCATGGCTCTGATGCTCTGCCAGTGAAGGATCCATCTCCTCAGGCTGAAATTTGTCACTCGACCTGCCAGGAGCCTTGAGAAAATCCACACTATACACTGAGAAGAGAGGAAAGAAGCTCTGTGCTGTGGGCTAAGACTATCCTTTCTCTCTTGCTGTGTATTTCTCTTTTTTCACCTCTGTTTCTTCTGACTCTGATTGTGTGAAAACGCCGCCACAAGTGTCTGGTGCAATACAGCAGAAATGATCTCTAGCTCATCCATGGAGTGTATAGAGTGTGTAGAGTGTGTGGAGAGTGTAGAGTGTGTGGAGTGTGTAGAGTGTGTGGAGTGTGTAGAGTGTAGTGTGTAGCGTGTGTGGAGTGTGTAGAGTGTAGTGTGTAGAGTGTGTGGAGTGTGTCTCACAGGTCTCACAGGCTGTCTCTCCCTCTCTGTCATTCTCTCACTGTCCTTCTCTGTCTATATGTCTATATTTCTCTCTCTTTCTTTCGCTCTGCCAATCACTGAGTTTTCGTTGTGCTTTATTTAGCAGGATTGTTGCAGCATTATAGTATTGAAGCGTTGAAATGACATTTTTATAGAAACCACAGTAAATGAAAAGAAAGCAAATAATAACAATAAAACAGTAAAAAACATATCCATGCAGTGAATATGTCTATAACTCTCTCTCCCTCACTGATTCTCTATCTATCTATCTATCTATCTATCTATCTATCTATCTATCTATCTATCTATCTATCTATCTATCTATCTATCTATCTATCTATCTATCTATCTCTCTATCTCTATTAATATATATCTAAATCATTATATATATATATATAATTTTGTGTGTCCCCTTTTCTCTCTCTCTCTCTCTCTCTCTCTCTCTCTCTCTCGCTCTCTCTCTCTCTCTCTCTCTCTCTCTCTCTCTCTATTTCTTCTCCTTCACTGCTCATCAACCTCCCAGCTCCAATTTATAGACAGGCATAAAAACTTCCGGCTCCTCCGTTACAGCTGCTGCTTAGCACTGGCACCACAAAATAGGACACATGCTGTTAAACATGTAAAGGTCTTTTTCTTTTCTCCAGTTTTCAAAACACTCTGACACTCTGTTTCTTCCAAAACAGCTTGTAGTGACTGCTGGATGTCCATCTAGGCCTTTTCAGTATGAAAGATGCATGCCATAAACACGTTCTTCTCTCAGTATGGAAAGTGTTTTAACTTATGTATGAATGCAGCCGTTTCAATAGATCAGACGATGCTTGTGGTAAAACTTTTAGGTTCTTGGTGAGCTCCAAGGACAAAGGCTTACACAAGCTCAAACCAAGTCACACACACAGCATGGCGCTCCTTTGACTCTTACCAGCCGTATCTAAATACCGCCTGTCCATCTCAATATAAAAGTCAGCATATTTTAGATTGAAATGAATTTTTGGTAACAAGGAGTGTCCTGCTTTGCCTGAAGCTCACGTCTTCAGAAGGAGAAGATAAAAAACACTTACGCAATCAACATCTTGTCCTTAAGCGCTCTTTTCTTTTAAAAACCGCTTTTATTATTTATAAACGTTTGGAGTGTTACAGCACTCCGATCTTTTTTCATGAAACTGTGGTTGGAGTTAGATGAAGCCTGCAAAATCGATTTGAAAAGCATAAAAATTATTATCTGCTTCATATACTGTACATTGTGCTTCTGTATAACCCGAAAACTTTGGAACAGCAATTTTTCTCTTTTTATCTCTCACCCTTTCTTTAAACGTGCACGTCTGTGTTAGTGGAAGTGATTAAGAAATCTTTTTTATTTTTTATTTTTTTTTTTTTAACACTGAAATACTATAAACAATTTTTTTTTATCTTAAAATGGAATAAAATTAATTTTAAAATATATTAAATAATAACATCGTTGGATTATTATGAACAATACTTGTAAAGAAGTGTATAAATAAATAAATTGCTAGATTTAATTAATGAATGGTTTTTATATCAAATTTTTTTTTTTTTTAAGTTTTGAAATTGTTTATTTCTTTTTTTTTTGTAATATATAAAGAATGAATAGGGTAAAAAAAAAGATGCCCAGTTCGGATTTTTTTTTTCTAAAGGAAAGGAGAAAAAGGTGTGTGTGTGTGTGTGTGTATGTGTGTGTTTAACACATGTAATGCATTAACCATCGTGTATTTTCAACACAATGCATATTTCAGCAGTGTGAAACCAAACACCGTGAGCTGAAGTCCAGGGGTCAGTGAATGCAGCTTAAAAACTTTTTCTGCCTCTCTACAGGTTTTTTACGCTGCCTGTTTCTCTCCTAGAATTTTAACAGTAAAGAGAGAAACAAAAATAAAGACAAGAACAACTTAGACATGCATGTCAGGAAAAGAGGTCATCTCATGGCAGTGGGATGTTAATTCTCCTCTATTACTGAAATTTATCCACCTCACTGTCTGCTCTCTTCAGAAGCAAGGGTCCTCCTTTAGGGGGGAAAAAGGGGGAGATTGAGGAGAAGGAGAGGGATAGAGGGATTTTTTTTTCCGCACAGATACAGAGGCAGGCCACAGGGGGCAGGGCAAAAGTAAGAGAATGACAATCGTCAGGTGATTAAGAGGACTTGCAGGCTAGGTAGACCTACAAAATGAATAACCGTGGACCCAAAAACCATGCCATAAGGCTCAATGGTTTGTGATTTGCAAGTTGATAAGACAAGAAGATTAATAATGCTGCATGATAATGGTTGGCTGCGGCTCAGCTGGGGAGATGGTAATGATGTGATCTTGCTGCAGGAGCAGTTCAGCACGCCACACTGCTGTACAGGCAGCAGGAGGAACAAAAAAAGGAGGGAGGGGGGCAGAAACACTCATCCCAATTGGCCCTCAGGATATGGAGAGTTTGAAAAATGAGAATGCAGTTATCATTTTAATTAGATATAAAGTTTTTTTTTTTTTAAATAATTTGCTGAAACGAGGACTTCAAAGAACATATTTGCAGCCCGCTGCAATTCCTGAGTGACAGTTTTTGGTTCATTTGCGAAGGAAGATTGAGCTCTTCCTCTAGGAGAGGATAGTGAAAGGAGAAATGCATCTACCTGTCTCTCTCTCTCTCTCTCTCTCTCTCTCTCTCTCTCTCTCTCTCTCTCTCTCTCTCTCTCTGCTGTATAGGTATGAGTGAGAATAGAGAGTGTGAGATCTTGGGTGGATGTGAGTCGTTGTCAGAGCCAGTTCCCTCAATTATAGGCTCTGTTGAGGCAAACTCAGCAAACTTTTGATGTTTTGTGTATGGAAAGGAAATGTGTTTTTCAGGCACTTCTGCAAAAAAATAAAATAAAATGGTGCGTTAAGTGTATATAAAAAAAAAAAGAAAAAAGCTTTAATTGTTTCTGCAGATGCATGCTGTTGTTTGCCTCGCAGACTCGGGTGACAGTAATGATGTCATGTACGCCTGAGGTGTTGATACAGCACTTAACGTCTGCGAGTAAACAAATTGCTTGTGAAATGCAAATCATAATAAGTTTGTTCTCGGCAGTTTTGACGGATGACACTGTGTACGACATGTGTTGACATGTTTGTGTGTGTCTGCGTGTGTTCCTGAGTCAGGAAACACACACACACACACACACACACACATATACACACACAAATCCTTCTTTACCCCAAGTGCACTGCTTCCTTATCCAAAACTGCAGAGCTCATTTAAAACAATTCAAAGAATTAAATCCTTTCTTTTGTTTCTTTCTTTCTTTCTTTCTTTCTTTCTTTTTTTTAGTGAGCCATGGCTGACACACACTTCCTCCATTTATATTTTAATTTGAAGCACTCTAGTTAATTATTGCAGCTGGGTTGTAATGACGAACTGCACATTTGCATAGGTCACAATTAAATGAATGAATTTTCGGGAAATATTCCACCATTGAAGTGTCAACTTTGCTAGAGGTCACAGTAGCTCCAAATGCTCCCCCAACGCCCCGTAATGAGTTAATAACTGCTATTAAACTCTAATTAAAAGGCCAGCACTGGGTGAGTGAAACAGTTAATAGAGCAATAGCTCAGATGTTTCTCTTAATGCATAGCAAAAGCACAGATTACCTATTCAAATTAAACCTGCCACGGTTATTGTATGTGAGATCAGGCACATTCTGACACTTTAATTATAGTCAGGGCTAAAAGTTGCTTCTTTTTTTTTTTTTCGAGAAATGATTTGCTTGGACAGGATTCCCTGCATCTCTCATGCGCTTGTCCTATAAAGTGATCATTTACACTAATGATACATATGTATCACCGTTACTGTTAGTGAGCGAGGGATGTGATGGGAATGATTTAGTAGAGTCCTCAGCTCTGCGTGTGCTGTTAGAACATGAGCTGTTTCGGTCATGCTTGTGGTCGCGGGATATTTGCGATTGACATCCATTCGAGGCCGGCGAGCTGTCAGCTTGAATGAGGCATACAGTATCAGACACACACACTACACTCTCTGCCCATTTGTGCTTTTAAGCAACATGATGCAAAGCAGTAAGCAGCGATAAGTGACGAGAAAAGTGACAGTGTCAATAGCGATAATCTTCTCAGGGCGAGGAGAGATGAGCCGTGTCAGCTCAACATGCCTTCAGTATCCGCTAATAAAATGAAGTGGAAATACTGAGGAAAAAAATAACAATCAATAAAATATTGAGAGATAAATGCTAAATTGATATACGGAGTGTATGCGGTGGCCTCCTAGACAGCTGACAGATCACTGAGAAGAGCGAAGGTCCATTTGTATGTAAATGCAGGATTGATTATATTTATTTGCAGGCTCATAGGGAAGCCATGGCACGGAGACAGGCAGCGAGTTCCCGCTTCTAGCTGTGGGGCTTGTGTCTGGAACGCATGCTCCCTGGACGCCTGTGTCTGATTCCTGCACTGGCTAAATGAACAAATTAAACTCATCCTAGTCTTTAAAACCAAATACAGTTTAACCTCTATCTGAGGTCCTCTCTCTCTCTTTGTACCAGTTAATTATTTATTAATCATATTCCCTGAAATTATTTCACTACATTCAGACTTATATGGCATTAATGCAGACTGACTGTGGATTTTCTTATTTACCAATTTTCCATTTATCAAAAAATTATTAAAAAAAAAAAAATTAGAAAAAATGTAAGGTGTAGCAGATTTTTTAAAATCTTGCACTTCCGCTTTAATTCTTAGTGTACATCAGTCCATCATTCCTGTCTCTTCCAACCTATATATAGCAGTAGTTGTAACCTGCAGACCTCACTTGGCTCTTTCTTGTCGCTGTGTCAGTCCTGAGACACACACACACACACACACACACACACACACACACACACACACACATTGTGCTCTCGCACCCAACCGCTCTCCAGAACATTCTAATTACCAGCCCTTTCTTATTATGTATGCCATGTCATTGTGAAAGGAAAGACCGAGGAGGAGAAAAAAAAGAAGCTTCAAGTGGTGTGGACCAATTCTGTAATTTCTTAATCACTTTTTTGGCAACCTTTGCATGTGCTAGGGTTAATATTATAAATTGAAAGTTGCTTTGGTTTCTTCCTAAATAGGCTATCATGCCTTTGCCGTGGTGCTTAGCGAAATCTATTATTGTAATTTGCATAGGCCTTTTTAGCGTACAGATCCTACAAAGGCTAGAAGAACAAAGAACTCATGAGGGGGAAAATAGGACAGAAATGATCCAGCGTGGGCTCCAAGTGTGACGTCAGCTCCCTAATGAAATCTTTTGACTGAGACCATAGCAAATGGTAGAATTCATATCTGACACTTAATGGTTTGCATAGAAATTAGAAAGCCCCTGTCACTTGATGTCCCTGATTAATTTACAGCACTTTTGTTATGTTGGCATCACTGAAAATAAATTGCCGGGTATAGATAGTAGAGACTGGGTGGGGGATTAGGGAAGAAAAAGAAATGCAATTTATAAAAAGGAAAAAAAAAAAAAGAGATAGGATTAAATAAAATACCTAATTGCCAGAAAAGTCACCAAGCACAATGCTGAATGCCATTTGGGAAAGCTGGCCACTTGATTTCCTATGAAAATTAATCGGCTATCAAACAATCTTCTTCTGCCTAGGATGATTATAAAGCAGGGAGAGGGAGAATGCCCTTTGTGTAGGTGAAATGTGTCGGGGACTGTCATCGTAATATACCTCAGTGAAATGAAGGTTAATTCTGATGTACAGCCTGCATGGCAGTCATTATCAGCGAATCATGAAAATAAATTAAGCCACTGAAATAGATACGTCCTCCTCGCACACGCAGCAGGGATCCTGTGAGGGATGGACGGATGAACTTTACAGATTATTATTGGAAAATAGTGCCAAATTCAATTAATGCACCTAAAAGACACCTTTATAGAGGGCAGCCATAATTTAAATGACAGCAGGGTGTAATTTTGCTTGTTATAAGTCAAATTTGCCGAGTTTCATGTTCCACATTTTTCATTTTTTCCCTCTCCTTTCATTGCGGCCCCCCCCCTAATTTTTTGTGCCGACTGAAAAGAGTGATCTCTCCGCTTCCCCCGTTCTGTCTTAACTGAGACATCCGCAGCATCGGCAAACGGAAAAATCCTTTGAACGTGATGCGGTGTGTGTCTTCGGGTCTTTTGTATGCGCTGTAATCCCCTATGGCAGACTCCACATGTGCTGCTCTCCTCTCGGCCCCAGCCAAATGAACCCAGAGGAGCGTCTGCCTGCGCGGCCTTTATGCAGATCACCTGCACACACTCTTCTGATTGAGGGCCTGGTGAACGCAGTAAATGGTTAACCTTTCACCTCTCACCAATGAAAGAATAGTGGGAAAAAAGGAGAGGAAATCTCAGACTTAATCCATGCAGGCATCTGACAAGCCTCGGTTAGACTGGAGTCCATATCAGTGTGACCCCTGCACACAGAACCTTTATCTGTTCATCTACACCTCTCTTAACAGCCTGCTGAATTACCAACCCGGCATGAGGGAGGCTCTCCGATTAACACACATCGGCCCCAGAGTGGCACAAACACACATCTAACTATGTGTGTGTGTTCTAGACAACCTCAGCACCTGTCTTCCACAGCAGTGCCTCAGCTTTTGTGTCTAAAAAATAAGAATTTATTTAAACTGATAAAAAAAAAAAACAATTCATAGATTTCAATTAATGTTGTTTTTTTATATAATATAATAATTTCTAAATAACAATTTCACAATATTATTTCTGTAATTCTTCATGTAACCTGACATCATATTTGTAATATCCCAATGTTAAAAACGACACTTTTTTTCTGAAGTAGGAAGCGTCGAGGACAAGAACGATTTCATATATTACATCAGAATGAATGTGTTTAATCTGAAGATGCTTTTTATTTGCACATTAATAACATAAGAAAAATCTAACATTTTAAAGAACCTGTCATAGATAATGAAAATTAATTCTAACATCATTTAAATGAAACATTTCTCACCGTTTTTCCCATCTAGAAGTGTTTTTTTTTTTCTTTTCTTCTTTTTCTCTTCCCAATTCCTGCTAATGAAAAAGCCCCTCACTATCATTATGGTTATTGAACTCATATGTGAGTGAAGGAATTGGGAGCGGATGATCACTCATTACACCTGATAGTAAAATCAATAGGCACTCGCATGTGTGTGTGTGTGTGTGTGTGTGTCACTGAGCAGTAGGTTGTATAAGAGAAGGATGAGGGAGGAATGAAAACTGAGGAAGTGGGGCCACCTTTTGACAGCAACAACGCACAGTCATTCAGGCTTCCTCACACTCTGGCTTGCTCCTTCACATCCAAATGTGCACACACACACACACACACACACACACACAGGCACATGCACGTGCCTGCTTTCACGGCACTCAGACAGAGCAAGGGCAGCTAATTCTAATGAGAGCTAAATCAATCAAGTCTTTTTAATCACCACTCCACTTTTATAGTGTGGTAGTAATGATGAAATTCTACGTAGGGTGATCCCCAAAGAACTAAACGCACACACACACACACACACACACGCACGCACACACATCCTTCCCAGATGCATATTTAGTACTCCAGGCACTCACTCATCTCTGATGATTTTCATTTTTCAATTACATTATCTGGTTAACCAATCAATTGCCAGCCTTATCAATAATTAATGCTTCAGTGACTATTAAAACTCCTAAATAAAACTGCAACACGCCCTGTGACATCGTTTAATGATTTTAGTTCTCTGACATCTACACACACGCATGCCTAATTTGCTTCATTCATAACCAGACCAGGCACATGGAATATTTCTGTATTGTTACCATGATGGATGTTACAATATAATTTATTGCCTCAGTTGCTTATTTAATAATACGCACACAGTCTGTCAGTCTCAGCCAGTGTTATTTCATGTTGACTTTGTTGTCGAGCCGGACACATGCACTGAGGTTCTTAGTGCATGTAATAGAGCTGCTGTAGCCACGGGCTGATGAGCAAAGGCCGGCGCTCAGAGGGGTGTTAACGCGCCGCCGCTCTGGATCGATGTTTTACTCTGCTTCCCCCGGCTACAGCTGCCGCTCCTCGCAGAGCACGCCTTTGTCTGAGCTCCAGAGAAACTGCTGTTTACAGACAGCTTTGGCGCCGACAGGCCTTGATCTGACTCCACCTCACAGCGGAGACAGCTTTGATAGAGCTAATCTAGGTGCTGAACTCTCCTCCGGCGTGCAGGTTGTGCTCCAGTCTGGGGCTCCAGCTCTCACTGTCATATACGTTTAACAGGTTTGTTGTTGTTGAACTCTGTGTCAGGATCCTTACAGTGGACCAGAGTTTGTTTAAGGCTCCAGTTTTGTGGAAAGTGTAAGACTAAGAGCATATGTGTGTGTTTGTAGAAACTAACATGTGTATATGTTTTGTGGGATTGATTAGGATAGGCATCATGAAGGGGGAAAACAGGATAGGATGGTGGCACGGGTGATTATAAACTTTTACCATGATTGTCAGTGTAGGAAACTACAAGGCAATGTTTCAACAAAAACCAAGAGCTTTCCAGATGTTAGAGATGGTGCTAAATGGGAGGGTGGAAGGACGAGTGCAAGAGAGAGAGAGTCAAGGCTGAAACATCTGTCAGCACTCAGCAGGCTCGGATGAGGAGACGGGCTGGTATGCGGCAGCCGAGCTCAGGAATCAGCGGGGCCGGTGAACTTGGCAGCGTTGCGTTGTTTATTTGGCCTGACCTAGCGTTCGCCATGAGGTTACAGCAGCAAGTCGCTGAAAGGAGCTTTTGTCCTCCAGCAGAAATCTGTTACAAATATTTACCATGAGGGAATGCAAAGGCCTGGGCCTCTGCCAGCCAGACAGGGGCTATAAAATTCACTGCACATTCTTGAATTAGTCCCCTTTCAAACCGCACTAAATTTACACTTTCCCTTTATTAATGAGATCACGCTGTCACTGGTTATTAGCCGTTTATGCCGTCAGTGCTGCGGATCTCCTGATTCTTTTCATGTAAGAGACAGAGCACCGTGCAATAATTTAACACTGAGAGAGGAAATACATATGTGCATTTTTAACCTCTGCTCATGACTGAAATTGTAATGTTTTCTAGCTTCTTGCTTGGTATCATTTTTTTTAATTCAAAGTGTAGTTTCTTTTTTTAGAATAAGAAAAGAAAACAGTTCACATCCCCCACATGTGTCAGAAAGAACAAATTTCAAACACGGCATAATTTCAACACAGGGACTCTGTCCTCAGTCTATATATATATTTCTCAGAACAGTTCCATACCAGCGCTTTAACTCGAATACATCTGCTTTAACCAGCGAGCGTTGACTTTTACCCTTGCAGCCAGACCTTGCCAGCAGCCTCACATGCACACTGACATGCAACAAAGCTAATGGTGCCCAATACAGGAGGGCCTAATCTCGACTAACTGACAAGATTTAAATTGAGGAGACATCTTCCACTGATTAGCTCCCACACCCACAATTATCCAACTGGGGTGTCAAGCAAGGTTTAACATCTCCACTGATTCTGCTCTCTGGAGAGATCCAGGAGGAAACGCAATCGCTTTTAATAACTGCCGTCTCCTCCAGCAGGCTGCTCCCTCAGCTGCACCATTCCCAGCCATTCAGCCTCCCTTCAAAATTAACCTTTCCAGCGAAAATATAATTCTGCACAAAATGAACCACCAAGCCATTTTTTTCTCTCACTTCTGTCTTTCTCACTCCATCAGTCTTTCTCTTCCCCTTCTCTTATTCTCTCTTTTGCCTCAGAATAATTTATTTAAATTGCCTATCTCAGAACAGTGAAGCAATCTGGACCCCTGATTGGACCCCTGAATTCAGATTGTATTCTTGAAAAAGGACAAAGTATAGCGTATGTACTTTACTCTCTTCAGAGAAACAAGGGATGTGTCTTAATTGTTTTCACATCTTACTAGAACTTATATTGTTAGTATACTGATAGAATTGACCAGTCTGACTAATCTGATTATTGCATAAATTTGCAAAATGAAATAAAAAATGTCTACGTTTTGCTTCATTTTTTTTTTTTGCCGTAAATTGCCCCGTATGGTCATAAAATATCTAATGTTAATTTGCTCATGCCCACAAAAGGCAAAATCTCACAGAAAGCTGAAAACAGCAAAAGACTAATGTGTTAATACATCCAGTAATGCAGCTCAGCCACTGCAGTGCATCACAGTGCCCCAGACAACGAATAACTCTTCCTGATTTTATAGAGCCCTAATATTTAGGCTTTTTTGTTTAAAGGCATTAATATGAAAAAACTGATTTCACTAACATTTTCTACATTTCTGTGAATAATTAAGCAATTTAACATTGTCCTAAAAGGACACGTTCGTGTGCAAATGCTTCTTTTAAATGATTGTGATAATCAAGGCCCATTGTTAGTAGATAAGGTTAAAAGCCTCTGTGACTCTGTTTGTCACCTGACCTCATTTTTCACATTCGTATTATAACAAATTCACCATCACATAGGAGGTCAAACGACGTGATAGGCACCTCAAATAATCTGAGGCTCCGGTTTCTTCTCTAAAGCTCTCTTAACATCAGTGTGGGTTAAAGCTCCAATCAATCACCTGCCTGTTGTCGGCTAATGAACTGTTTTTCGAATGGTGATGAAACCAGGACACAAAGCATCATGATTAATTATTTACTGTTTAGTTTTACTAATTGATCTGTTTGGGGAGCGGGGATAAAAGTAGAGGTGCATCCCCAGATCACAATGCTTTCATGTGGCATTTATGCACAAGTGACAGCATGTTCCCATAAGATGCATAATGAACTAAACAAGATCAAATAATTATCACTGGGGACTTGGAGCACGCTGGCTACAAACAGCAGAGTTTACTGTCGTGCTTCACTCCTCACACAACAAAGTTATAGCAGAGTAGCAGAACTGTTTAATCATAAATACACTGTTAGAGGAAAAGGGCATTCTGAGGACAGACATGTCTCAGTGTGACATGCTTTCACTGTGCTGGAAATCAGCGTCCGTCTGCCTGCACATAACTTAAAGCCTTTAAAGCTGTTCATTTCTTATAGCATCGCAATGTATAGTGCATTGAAACAAATTACAGACAAATTTTCTGTAGAAACAAAATCTGCATATGGTTTTGAAATAAAATCAGAAAAGTGCACTCATATACATTTGTCTCCTCTAAACCTATAGGTTTAACTAGGTACATTCGGGTGTATAAGGGACTATTCTTAAAATATTTCAGCTTCTCTATAAGCTCATGTTTACCCAGCTTTACCAGCATCCATACACTTTCTTAGTAATATGTTCCAAGGTCAGACATTAAGCCCTTTCTCATGATAAGGACATTTCCATATTTCTGGTGCACAAGGCTTCTCTGGCTTCGAGCTATTTGCACCCACCTCTAAGCAATGAGCACTAATTTCAGAGGGAGGGGAGAGCAGAGATATGAGTTCCTCTCTAGCAGGGCAACACCGAGGGGGATTAATATGAAATGGGATACATTTCACTGCGGTAAGACAAGGTCTTAAAGAATGAGGATGAAAAGAATTATGTATCGAGACGTTCATCTCTGCATGCTCACGGATGAGAAACGCTGCACTAAACGAGGGGGTGCAGTGTTCAGCTCCAAAGCATTAACACCTTCATGAATTTTGCTTACTTTTTTTTTCATGAATTGGTATACAATCCAACAGAGGCGCTTTAATATGCTTCAAAAACATTGGGAAATCTGCAGGACCGTGCTTCTAATGAAAAGTCTAGATCATTACGGTTTTGTATTCTTTTTTTTTCCAGTACTTTCTGTACTTTTTTCATGTGTAAATTGTATTATATACAATGTGTAACTCCGCCTACTACAAATTTACAGAGGTTTTGGGTGAACTCATCTTTCTTTTGACATCTGTTTTTTTATCTGCCTTAGAAGTGAAGTGTGTTCACCAAATACACTCATCAAAGAGCCGTAATTGCATGGCAGCCTGGGAAAATCTTACACACAATCAAATTCGATCATTTTCTCTTATCAAATTTATTATATACAAATCCCTATGTTTGACTATTAGATCTATATATTTCTGTTTATAAAAATATTATTACTTGTTTATTCTATACATCATTTACAATAACTGATCATTTTCTATCGCCCTGACTGCAATTTTTTATTTATTTATTTTTTTGTTGTTGTTTTGTTTGTTTTTTGTATTTTGTATACAAGGGAATTGCTCTGTAAGGACTGCTTTAATTTCACTGTATTCAGTGTAGTGACAATAAAAGAATCTTGAACCTGAGGTAAAAATCACTTATGGCATTTAAACACAATTCCCATCTCTGTCTTCTCTTCACTCCACTGATTTCTCTTTAAACTCACATCAGCAAAATAAATGAAAGTATTACTTTCTATTACATTTCTATTACAAGTATTACATATAATAAATGTATTTTTTTTTTTAAGAAGACAGCACTCTTATTTGTTGTGATGATGACGTGACTGTGCAGCAGCATCAACACACAGCAGAATTTAACAACCGACACTTGACATCTGAGGTCATTTTGCTGTGGACCATAACAAACCTTCAAATACCTGGACTAACTGAATTGACCACTGTTTCTGTCTTATACCAGCTCCTCACACAGCATTATCATCTGTTTGTGTGTTCAGATTGTATATTTATGTTTTAAGTAGAGATTTAAAAGATTATCGCTGACAGAAAACTTACATTTTTGTCATTTTGGCAGTTTTCCAGAATAACAAACCTGGACGAACAAACCTCCACACTGTTACTTGCTGGAGAATTGGTCAAGTTCGATCTTAAAAAAACTAACAAATATAATCTCAGGTAAATTAGATGATTTTTTTTTTTTTTATTTGAGCACATATGAATTGTTTATGGAAGTAATACGATGAACCAACACAGAGGACCATAAATCTGCAACAGACCAGCATCAAAATCTAAACAACACACATCAATAGTTCCAATTTGAACAAAGAGCTCTGTGTAAGCAGCTATCATTAGCGACAATCTTCTCCCTCCTCCCTCTCTCCCTTTATCCCACTCTCCCGCTGTCAGCAGCCTGTGTTCTGTTTCAGATCACCTGTTTTACCTTGCTGACGGACACTGCTGATGATAAATGGTAAATGAGTGAGGAAAAAGCAAAGGGCTTGTTGATGCAGCCTGTGTTAATGATCATTTTTGTGCTTGAGGCACTTTGGTGTGCGCGCACTTGCATATGTGATTATTCAGCCTCTTCGCCAAGATTTATTTCATTCATAATAGATGTGCGGAAACTCTGGCTTGTGTCTTTTCTGACAGTTGTGTGTTCTTTTTTTTTTCCTCCTCTTTTCTCTCTCTCTGAAACTGCCCTAATTTTCCTGCTGGGAGTTGTGAAGAATGTCCTCCGACTCCACAGGCTTTTCTCCCACATCCCAGTCACTATGTCACTGTTACAAGCAGCTCTGAAAACATGACAGAATTTGGAGCTAATGGCTCAAATGCTCATGCGTTCTTATTCAATTCAAATTTCAATTCAAATTTATTTGTATAGCGCTTTTCACAATGGACATTGTCTCCAAGCAGCTTTTCAGAACACAAGAAACATAATACAAAAAGTTTAATACTATACAAAGATTAATATAATACAAAGATTCAAGATTCATATTAGACATATATATTTAGATGTGCTTGTATTTATCCCCAATGAACAAGCCTGAGGTGATTGAGGTGACTGTGGTGAGGAAAAACTCCCTTAGATGGAAGAGGAAGAAACCTTGAGAGGAACCAGACTCAAAAGGGAACCTCATCCTCATTTGGGTGACACAGAGGATGTGATTATAAATATACAGTCCGACAATTGTGTATTGATGAGGAGGTTGTTGTCCTCAAAGGCCACATGTAGTTAGCATCTCCTCTTAGAATGTGCCTATGTTATTTATTAACTGCACCTTTATTACAGTTAAAGTGATGATATTTATAAAAGAGCTAGCCACTATTTCTCACTCGCTTTATTTCATGTTCAGTGTCACATTAATGAAAAATCCAGTGTAGAAGTAGTGGAGAAAGAACATGTTGGACTGCATCTGTATGACAGCAGAGACTCGGCTCGGCTAGTTAGAGATCTACGAAACGACGAGTGTGATGGTGTTGACTGTGCCGTGAAAGCGTTGAAAGCTGACTCGTTTGAGTGGTGAGAGAGCTGGACATGAGATATAACAGGACTAAAGCTCTGCTGCATCAGGTTCTTTATGTAGCGGTGAATCATTTCAACTAGTGTTACAATACAGGTAGTAGAACATGATGGACAGCATTAGTCCGTTTCTTTACAAAATAAATCTTGGATGCCATTAAGATCACATATTCATTAGTGATTACAGATTAATATGCAAATTGTTCACGGTGAAAAAAATTCTTTAACTCATTGTAAAGCTCAACTCTAGCAGTGTGAATAAGTTGGTGATACAGCCCGGCTGCATCAGGTGGCAGAACCCAGCACCACACAGCTCATGCTCCCACTTAGCCCTGCTTATTTGGATGCACTCGAAAACACAATGGAAGTGCATTACTCGCTCTCCATCCTCCCAGCAGCTGTAATTTCATAGCAGTTACTGCATGCATCCTACTTGACACACAATTCACTCTCTCTGGGAAAAGAGCCAAATAATGGGATTTAGCCTGGCTGCTAGCGTGAACATGCCACCGCTCCCCTAATTACCCTATCCAGACACGAAGCTTGACACTGTCAGCCCCGCATTGGCACCAGCGAGAGGTCAAATCTGTTTTTCAGCACAAATGGACTAATGGATTGATATTTCCGAGGCCTCTCTTCCCTTTTTTGGTGGCTTTGGGCTGGACTAAAAATAATGTGATTTTTTTTTTCTTTCTGGTGTGTGAGCTGGTTACTTGTGAGTAGGAATATTGGAGAAGATGCCGCTATGTGTAAATAAATCAGAGTTTCTTTTAAAGTTTCATCTGCACTATTTATGGCTGTGAACATCCTTGTTCATCTCAAATGTACAGTACAATGTCCCATAAGACATCTGTCTTTTATTCCACACATCCTCTAGGCACTATGAAATAAAACAGGCTTCTTAAAGTGCTAGTGTGCTGCATTCAGTATTAACACCATTACAAGTTATAGTAATAAAGAAAAAGTAGAAATAAAGAAAAAATACAAATTTATAAACCTAATCATTGAACGTGGCATGGCGCATGGAGGGCTTCGGAGGAATTCATTTATTCAGGTCGTCTGCGAGTCTTTAATAATTACAGTCAGCAGCATGTTTCTCGTAGCCACCCAGCTACTGCAGTGGAGCTGTCAAAAACACGCTGGAACAATTTCATTTGCTGGTGAAAGCGAATGCTTGCCTGCTCTCTAATCAGCCTTTGGGGTATTATTGGCTTGTTTATTTAGTGATATGAGGAACAGTAATGCTGCGGCAGGCCTTTGTTCCCGCTCTGTGACTGTCACACGGCATCCAAAGGAAAAGATAGGGTCAAATAATTAACCAAATTAATGAGTTTATTCTGTGAGCAACTAAACGCAGGCAGAGATGAGAAGCGATACCTCTGTGAAAACTGCACGTGGATTGCTTTGTATTTGTGTTGGGAGGGAACAGGACACACATCTCATTAAGCCTGCGAGCTGTTTAGAGTTATCAATTTAATTGCAAAGTGTATTAAAAAGTGGAGTTCTACTAGGGTTCACTGATCAATAGTGGAATATGAAGGCTTAATGCTCTTGCTCTTGCAATACGTAATTGTTTTTCCTCACTTCCTCAGATCAATAAGTGGATGAAAAGTAAACAGAAATGAAGCTGAAGACTGTAAATGAGTGCTGGGTAGTCTGTTCATTTGCAAGATAGTCATTAGGCAGAGGTTTATGTGCACAGTATATGATGTGAGGAATAAAGCAGCTTGCACAGGAACATATTTAATAACATGGATATTTAGAACCTTGTAGTTGGTTATATTCCTGTAACAGCATTCCAGTTCTATTTTATTCCTTTCAGACCAGAACAACAATTAGAGATTTTACCAACAATTAGAGATTTTAATTTCGGACTCTACAGCTTACTGTGCATTTTGTCTATTAATAATTTGTGTAACATTTGTAAGACAAGTTCCTGTATTCACACACATTATAACAACTATGAACACTCGTCCCTTCACCTGCACATCTGTCTTAATATGTCTCCTGTCTTTCTCTGTCTTCTGTATTATATTGTCTCCTGTCTTACTATGTCTCCTGTCTTACACTGCCTCATGTCTTGCTCTGTCTCATGTTTTACTCTGTCTCCTGCCTTACATTGTCTCCTGTATTACACTGTCTCATATACACTGTCTTTTGTCTTGCTTTGTCTCATGTCTTGCTCTGTCCCTTGTCTTGCTTTGTCTCCTGTCTTGCTTTGTCTCCTGTCTTGCTCTATCCTCTGTCTTGCTTTGTCTCCTGTCTTGCTTTGTCTCCTGTCTTGCTCTATCCTCTGTCATGCTCTGTCTCCTGTCTTGCTCTATCCTCTGTCATGCTCTATCCTCTGTCTTGCTTTGTCTCCTGTCTTGTTCTGTCTCCTGTCTTGCTCTGTCTCCTGTCTTGCTCTATCCTCTCTCATGCTTTGTCTCCTGTCTTGCTCTGTCTCCTGTCTTGCTCTGTCTCCTGTCTTGCTCTATGCTCTGTCATGCTCTGTCTCCTGTCTTTCTCTGTCTCCTGTCTTGCTCTATCCTCTGTCATGCTGTGTCTCCTGTCTTGCTCTGTCTCCTGTCTTGCTCTGTCTCCTGTCTTGCTCTATCCTCTGTCATACTTTGTCTCCTGTCTTGCTCTGTTTGCACACATGTACTTTATGTGAAACTGGGTTTATTATTTCTCAGCCCTTAGTTCTGTGTTGTTTTATGCAGCTTTATGTCATTATGTAGCACCAGGGACCTGGAGGAACATTGTTTCATGTCACTATATGCTGCACTAGCTGCATTTGGTAGAAATGACATTAAAACCTCTTGACTGGACTTTTCTAATCTCTCTCTCTCTCTCTCTCTCTCTCTCTCTCTCTCTCTCTCTCTCTCTCTCTCTCTCTCTCTCTCTCTCTCTCTCTCTCTTTAGCTTTCTTTCATAAGTCTCTTCATTAATGGAAAACTTGCAGATTGTCACAAATTGCTGACACTGGAGACTCCTTCCACATCTAAACATAACATCTCATAACAGAAAACGTCATATCACCGATTATACTGTATGTTTTTCTGTGTTAAATAAAAACGCATTTTTATTAGCCTCAGATTACAGTAGCACCTGTCTTACACTGAGCCCATGAATTCCTCTGAACACAGCTGCCATAACATTAAACAACACCTACTGCCTCATATCTGAAAATTCAACAGGACTGTGGTATAAATAAATATAAATATGTAAATGCTCACCCCATGAACCTTTTTGAAACGTGTGCATGTTTGATGCAGATATTTAATGAGGAGCCATTTTTTGTTTAGAGTCGCTGCTAAGGGCTTCATTAGTTTTCCTGTGCCACAGAGAAACAGTGTCACATGTTCCCAGCAGAGCCCACTGTCCTGGGATGACACTCCAACATTGCAGAGTACCTACAATAGTTGGACCTGTGTGTGTGTGTGTGTGTGTGTGTGTGTATGAGTGTGTGTGTGTGTGTGTGTGTGTGTGTGTGTGTGTGTGTGTGTGTGTGTGTGTCGCATATAGCCGCTGCAGGGTGACACCTCGGCTGTCTCTGATCAGCGTATAATTACCTCGGAACAGGAAGTGGTGCAGTCCACGAGGGGTGGGCTATGATGAATGGTGACCCCTGCAGTTAAGATGGCCCCCACAGTGTCAGTGCACGCCACCCAGGGGGCAGGGCAGGAAATGAGGGCACTTTAGAGGACACTGCCACCATTAGGTCACTGCAGGTGTCCTCTCCTCTTTAGGCACATACACACACACACACACACACACACACACACACACACACACACACAGAACAGGTGTCAGTGAGTAGAAGAATGACCTCACTTTACAGAGTAGCTCTATAGCTCGGAATATAACTGTGCTATACCCCATGAACCTCCATGATATATCTATCTGTCTCTCTTCCCCTCTCTTTCTCTTTCCGTTTAACACCCCACACCCCGCCCTGTCAAGAGCAGACAAATATCATGTCATGAGGATGATGGTGCGCCTTCATGGAACGCTGCCTGTTTATTAGCGGCGGGCTAACTTTAAGAGAAACAGTGTTCATTAATGGACCGCATCCAGGCCTGATGAGGCGTCAGCGCTCGACCCGGGCAACATCAGCGCCATAATGGCACGTGGTAAACGGTGGCGATAATTGTCGTTCAAATTGTACAGTGAGGCTGTCCAAGGGCTGACAGTGACAGAGCAATTATGGCAAGCCAAGCGGGCTGTGTCAAATTAGCAGCTCTGACGAGCTCTCATTTCTCCTAGCACGCTGACGGAGACGAGTGATAGCGACTTGATTGTGAGTGATAGGCGAGACGCGGCTTGGGCACCCACGCACTGATTTGTCAGTGGCTAGTGTTGGAACGTACCATGCAGCCAGGTATTGAGATGTTGTAGAGGGGTAAGACAGTGACCCACCCGGTAGTCTTTTAGTGCCAAGGTCATCAGTCAGTGCTGCTATCAGCTAGAGATCACGAGGAGCCTGCAGCTCACAGACATAATTACATTTGACTGCGATGGTGAGATGTCTTCTTTTGTGGGCCTACAATGGCTGCATAATTTATAATTGACTGCAGTTAGGCAAGTCATGCAGCGGCCTTTTGTTTTGCGGCATCATGTTAGTTAAAAAGCTCACAAATCTTTATGGCACAGTCGCAGGATTCAGGACAGGTTTGTAGTGGTACATTTGTGAAATTTTATAGGAATTGTTCACAATAATGAAGTGATTTTTATTTGATCAGGTTTTTCTGTTCTTTGTTCAAATCCCAGAATTTATTATTATTATTATTCTTTTTTCTTTTTGTTTGTGCATGTTTATTATATTCTTCTTGAGCCCAAGTGTCCCCAAAAAGGTTGGAATGTTTGACAGTTTTAACCTTGTAGGGACATTTGTCTTTTTATTTAACTTCTCATTTTAAACTGCAGGTTTTAAATAAAATGAAAAAGCATTTTGGTTACTGAGGTCAAAGTTAAGGTTAGAAGTCTGTGTCGAATAGCACTAATACACTGCATTAATAATGAGGTCCTCATAAGGATAGTAAGGCAAACATGTGTGAGTGTGTGTGTAAGAATTGACATGCCTTAGTTTGAATTTGCATGCCCTTACTTTCTGCCATTAATGTCACTCTCGCCTCATCACTCTCAAATTATATTTAATAATGAATAGCTTTTGGCCATAAATGTTAATGCAGGACAGTGTTGGATTTTATGTCCTGGAAGTGACATCGTCTATTTAACTTCTTTTGGTCTTACATAGCAGTTTTATACGGTCATTATGAGGAAGAAACAATTTTTTGATGCTTCCTTATCACTTTTTGTTCCATCTCTTCCAACTCTAATACAAACATAGTAAATACATTTAAATAAAAAATTGATTTTTTTTCTTGTCTATGAAGGTTTAAATGTGAAGATTTCTACTATTATAAGAATATTGAATACATCAATGATCAGTTTCTCATTTATCAAATAAAATCAGGGTTCAACTGAAAACAAAGTGATAGAAATGTAAAAGATTTGAGGATATATACAGTATATATATACACTAAATGGACAAAAGTATATGGACACCCTTGCTTTTTCCGCAAAATATAGGAATATATGAGGACCAAACCTGTTCCAGCATAACAACACCCCTGTGCACCAACCGACACAAGCACACACCATCACACACCGTCAGTGGCTGTTCTCACCCATGCCCACAGCCACAGTCCCATATCTAGTGGACAGCCTTCACAGAAGAGTAGAAATTTATATAACAGTAAAGCAGGACTAAACACTTGTAAGGCTCTTTGAGCTGCGTTTGATAATATCACATGACTATAACATGACTATACATGACTATATAACTCAATATCTCAATAACTTTTAATCATTGTCTGTTTTTTATTGCTCCCAGTTTTAAACTCACTCATTTTTTTGGTTGATCTCTGTAGAAAAACTTTTGTAGTATCTTTATACTGAGAAAAGTACAAAAAAGTCCATAAAAATATTGTGACAGGACAGATTACACTGGAATGAACTCCTAGAGATGCTCTGGATATATTAACATAATCCCACCTATCTGTATAAAACTAATCCAGACCAAATAGGGGTTTAGTGACAGTTTTGTTGATCTTTCCTAAACACGTTCAAGCATCATTGCTTATCTGTATGAAAGAAAATGCCAGATTAAAATGGCTTGGCCTTTAATTATTTACACTGTTCTCCATACAGCCCTTCTTCTCAAAGTGCCTTCATATTTTTGCTGTCTTGTGTGTGTGTGTGTGTGTGTGTGTGTGTGTGCTTTACTTGCTGGAGATGCTGATAGCTAGATGATGCTCATTGATGACATGTTGGATTCGCTTTGCTTCAGATGCGTGTGGAATGTATTGGGAATTTAGTCAAAGAGCCATGAAAGTCATCAGCTCTTAGCTGGCTTTGACTCATAACTGTCTGCAAATGACTTTCCTTTCTCGCTTTTCTCACACATCACTGGCCATGAGAAAGGGGGGGTAGAGTTACTAAAAATCAGACTCTATTGTGTTCACTGAAACACATCCACTACCGGGGAAATGCTGTTGAGTTTGTGTAAAATTCATGTTGCGGTGAATGATTGAACTGAAGCACAATGAAACAGAGCTGCTTTAATAAGAAGTAGAACAGGTCCACTGCTTGTTTGTCAGCAGTTTTGGAGGTGGCACACGAGACTCTGTCCTTTAATGAGACAGAAAGAGTTTGACGGCGACATTTATTTAATTCTCCTCTATCTGTGCTAAGTGATGAAGTCTTCCTCTCTCTTTCTCTTTTCCTTTTCCGTCTAGTCCTGACAGGGGCACCATGGCACTTGGGATTTGTTTCTGTGGCCAGGGGTTGTCAAGCGAGACAGCCAATAAGCAATCAAAGTGGCGTGAGTCACTGAAACAATGGAGCAGGCCTTCTTTCGGAGGTGCGACGAGGCAAGTCTTGCATGTATAATTAAGTGAGGGAAAGAGCCAGGGCTACTTAATCTTCCCCCTAATGGCGATTCTCTCCATCACTGGCTTTCTCTGGGGGGCATACCCCATAGACCACTCCCCAGGTCACCAGTGTCCCCCAATTGTCATTGGAGAATCTTTTTTATCAGGCTGAGAGGTGTTTGCTTGCGATCTGGCATTAATCCATTCATCATTGCTTTGTTCCTTTAAGAATTCATAGGGCAGACCAAGGGTCTGTCGCACCAGTGATTTATCATCTGCAGAAAAAGAGAAAGAGATATACTGATATATATATGAGATGCATATTTCACACATGCACACACACTGCCGTGCAAGATTGTCTTTTTTTTTCCTTTTACTGTTTTGAAGGTAGCACTTAGGGAAGTAGAGTGTTTTGTATAGTGTGATTGTGTAGTGATATAGCTGTAAGGAAATGTACATATCGTCCCCTAATTAGCTCCACTCTCACTCTCCACACCTCACACATTAGATGTGGATGTTAATTAGGCTATTTCTTCTGACCTTTCCTTTGAATCATTTGCATGCTGTTAGGATCGGGGGGATATTTTAACAAAAGCCGAAAAAATGACCAGTGCATTAATTTTCTCATTCAGTCTCAATTGAATTTGTTTATTACAAAAACATTTTTTTGTTTTATTTGAGCACATATTTAAAGCAGCTAAAAAAAATTATCAGAAATGTGTTGTTTAACAGGAGATAAGTAATAGTCAAGTGCCACATGGCTCCATGCAGCCTTGGTGTTTGTTGAAGACCGAGATCAGTTCCAGCTGAACCCCAGGAGACAACACAGCCCTCTCTTTTGCACAAGTGTCCATGAACAGAGATGCTGACATACAGGACAAGGAGCAATGGCGGAGCCTGTGATTTAGCCCAAATGGGCTGCACTGCTGCGCTCTATAATACAGACTATTATGTGGTCTCACCACTGACACTAATGGGATGTTACAGCGATTTAAAATGATTTAATGGCTCCCAGGTTGGGCCCCTAATGGCCTTCTTTATACTGCAATGCGTATTATGAATGTGAATGACAGTGTTGTGAAGTGCCTCTGTTTTTCTCCTACATCTGCTCAAACAGTGTGACAGGTGCTGCTTTTCCGTTCAGGAAAAATGTCATGCCGTGACACCCTCAGACCCCCAGATCTTTTCCTATTGTCCATCGTCTCCAACGCGTAACAGGACTGGAGTTAATGTATAGCTGCCACGAGCCATGTTCACTCCCGCTGAGTCAGAAAAATAACAAATAAGGCTAGGACCTTGCATCCTGGAGGCAGTTGGACCAAAAATCAGCTCATTTTTAAATAATTCAGGGATGAGGAAATAATAAAGGCATAGAAGGCAGAGATTAAGAGCAGGGCCAGTGCAAGTCTCTCTCAATTTTGGAACAAAAAAAAATATATACACACACACACACACACACACACACACATATATATATATATATATATATATATATATATATATATATATATATATATATATATATATATATATATATATATATATATATATAAAACACTTTGACAAGTATGAACTTTTTAAACTCAACTCATTATTTTTTCTGTAATGTTGAAAGAGAAAAGCCTAATAACAACAATAAGATTTGAAAACAGATTATTTAACAAAGGCAAATGTATTATTGTGGATATGGGGAAATGATTTAAGCCTATGCTTATTTAGGTCTCTCAGGTACCAAGCAGTAATTTTTCCTCCATAGGAAAGTCTTCAGGACAGAGAACACTTTCTCATGACAAGCAGCAGACTTGTAGTCCAACGTACATACTCTAAAGTACTAAAACCACTAGCTGTTTTTAGATAAGATAGTGTAGTATAAGGGTTTTCAAAATGTTTGCACCTAAATAAGTAAAATCATTTCCGTGGTTTATTTCACATACATGATATTAATATTAGGCTTATTACTAACATGTGTACCATAGTTTTAGAACAATAAAAAATATTCCAGACCCCCTGGCAACACGTTACAGTACCCGGTTGCCCCCGAACCTCATTTCAAGAACCACTGGTATAGTAAACCTGTGGTAGTATCATACTTAAATATAGTTTTATGTTATAGTTACCATAAAGCACCAGCATGAATCCATGCTAGTTTTAAGGTTAAATTGATTAGTTCAATGCTCTATAGTATAGCCATAATCTTAGCATGGTTTAATATATGCTAATCATTGTTATTACACGATATTACAGTACGTATTAGTGTATATTCATTGACAGTTTTATAACCATTATTACTATAAAATAACAGAAAACACTTACTAAAATATTGTCCAGTTGTGTAATGGAGCAACCTTAACCCTAATGAGTTGTTTTTAACAGTTATGCAGTTAGAAATGACGTATTACTAATTCTTTGAAGCTAAAGTGCATCTGTGTGGGTTTGGGGAGTTTGTTACTGCTTTATATGTACAAGAAACAATAAATGTAGGGATTTATTTCTGAAGTATATTTTAGCGTGCAGTATAATTGTGTTATGAATTAAATCTAAACTCGGAATGAGGCGTCTGTGATGAACACTGACTACACATCTCGAGAAGCAGGCAAGCCCTGCAAACATCAGGGCTTCTCCAGCACAAAGGCTGGAAGTGTGTCTCCCAGTCATTACAGATGGTTTAGTGACAGGACGAGACCTATCGATCCGGTGTAGTGAGGGGTGGCTGTGGGGTTAAGCTAACTGGAACCAAAGTCCCAAATCATCTGTGTGTGAACTTTTCCACTCTAAAGTGACAGCCTTGCATTCATTAGTATAAACCACCCGAAGCACTCTCAAAACCGTCCATCAAACGGCTCTCCAGCTTCTCCTGTCAATAGAAGGGGAAACAGATAACAAATCAGTCGAGGTTAAGTGCCAATAGTGTTTGGTGGAGATTTGAAGCCGGAGTATAGGCGTATAACTGGACATTGGGCAAATACAGCTACACCTGCCACTCATTCGTCTCTTTTGCTTTTCTTGATCTGTCTTACAGCGTTTTTTGTTAGCTCCCACTATCCGCAGGCGTTTTAGAAAGAGGGCAAGGAGAAAAGCATCAGGATTGACAGCCATAGCAGTCATTACACGCTGGATTGAATACTAGATTACTTGAAAGTGGCTGAGGGTCAAGCGCCAGCGTGTTCCCTTTTGGCACTCAATGACTTTAATACCCAGCACTGTATTAGACAATTACTGCAAAGCCCGGTCCACACCCCAGCCACCACTCCCCTATCACGCCTGCTTTTTACAGCTGCCATTAAATTGAAAAAAAAAAGAAGGAGAAAAAGCCTGCTACATGGTGCTTGGCTCTAGATCACGCCACACAAACAGCAACTCCATTTTGAGTCAATCGCTCCACGTCAGCTGTCCGAGATGGACACCTGGAGAATCACCCACATCACCATTCCAGACGAATCAGAGAGCCCTGAGACGCAACCACTCCACAGTCCATTACAGTAGCATTCCTCTTAACACTCACTTCACTAAATTACCCCTGTGAGCATGACTCAAGCCCCTGCCTGCCTTTCTTTTTCTTCTGGGTGAGTGATATGACCTTTAGGTGCTTTGGTGACAATTATAGGAAGCGAGAAATTGAATTATTAGCTTTTTTGGTGCCGGCGGTGGCTGTGTAGGCGTAGTTGTAAAATGCAGTAATTATTTAGCTAAATTGGCATATTATATTTCTCCTCTTCTTTTGCAAAGTGAGTTACAAAAGAGACGACATGCTGCTTGTTGTTCAGAAGGGTCTGGATGAGAGTAAGTGATTTAAATGGTTAGTGTAAGCTCTGCTCAATGTTGCTTGTCAATAGGAACAATAGACCTGTTTTTTAGAGGTTACCGAGATAAGGATGGAATGGTAGAAAGCCGTACTCCACCACTCTACTGCTCCTTCACAGGGACCAGTTTTAGACATGGTGATTTAGCCTAATGCCTGTCGCTCTTTCTTTATATATATATATATATATATATATATATATATATATATATATATATATATATATATATATATATATATATATGAAAGAACTACAAAATAAACTACAATTAGCCTTTTCCTCTTCTTTCTTTCTCTTTCTTTCTTTCTTTCTTTCTTTCTTTCTTTCTTTCCATAATTATTTTTGCTTTACTAGCACACAGAGATGAGGCTTTTGCTTAGTGGCTTGTATCAGGCCCTGACAGCGCTTGGTTTGATTACTGTATTCCATGATTTAGCAAACCCTAAACCATGGTGTCGCTAATTAGGTAGCGTTGAGTGGAATGGATGACTACGAGGTCCTCTCAAGGTCATCTCTGCCTCACAAAAGCTTGGCAATAAATTTGAAGTTTGAGCACGGGGGGAACACAAAGGGTCCAGTGAATATGAAGATGAAAGTCCCTGGACTCCTCGTTTTGGTGCTCCGTTGCTCTTGCTGGGGTCTACGTGCTGTCATGTGTGCTCACAGATCTGCATTAACCTTTTCTTTCCACTCCCCCTTCCTCCTCTACTTTCTTCCTTTTTGGCCACATTTTTTGGTTTTGAACCACGCAGGCTGACAGCTGCAGCGGCAGGCTCATCAAATCCCGGCTCTCTGTTTGTACAAGTGCGGATGTCAGACCAATCTTCAGTGACGGTGATCTCTTTATGATGATGCAGTGTGAGAATACATGTGTGAATGTGTAAATGTGTGATGTGTTGTTGTTTATGGCAGCGTGCCTGGGTACGTGATGCACTCTATTTACATCCCAGGAGACCCAAATTCTTAATTAGCTACCAATCAGTGCAACCCCATATCGTTTTCTCCTTACCACCTAGAAAAGCTTGTCTAGCGTGAAATAAGATGCAATGCCCTTAACCTTTTTGTTTCTCCTTCTACAGGAAGACCAATCGTTTCTGTGAGCACCATGCTTGGCTGCAAGGACAGCCGGCTATCTAGAGGATCCTCGACACCCCTAGCCCATTTACTGTGGCACACATACAAGGGCCGTATCGTCTCCCTCTATAAAGAATTTTCCCACTATAATGGAGTCTTTTATTTCCATGCAATATAAAGAGCATTTACGGCTAGTGCACTTTCCAGAGAAACTTCATTTCACTTTGTCTTAATTGGTGATGTTAGGTAGTGTGTTAGGAAGATGGTTCTGAGAAGGAAGTACATTATAGTAGCTTCATTACTTGTTCCTTCATTTGCGAATGTTTTATCAGAATCTGCGCACATAATTATTGTTGAAATTCAGAAGACGCCGCTGCTAATAACTTGAGAATTCTTGAATATAGTTGAGATAATCAGTTTCCATATTGGCTGCTCTAAAGCATGTCACTACTTAATTTATGAATTTCTCAACTTAAGGCACTGGTTTTAAATCCAGCTAATGTATCGACTTTTAACTTTAGTTATGAGTACAAAAAAGTTTTGACAAAACTAGCGAGAAAGAGAGCGAGTGTATACAAACTTTGGAACAAAAGCATAGGAAAACATTTTAATAAAAGCATTACAATATGCACAGCATTTGAGTGTATTTATTTATTTATTTTTTTGTGTATTTATTTGTACTGATGGCATAGTCCGTACCTGCCCCCTGCTTTGTCGTTTTATGTTTTGTGTTTTATGTTTAATGTCTGTATGGATGTTGCACCGTTGACCTGTGAGACACGACATCTCGTTCCACTGCATGTCTCAACATGTAGCGAAATGACAAATAAAGAAACTTAACCTTGAACTTGAACATCACCATAAAATACACTGGCTAATCTTGTTAAACACCTACAAAGGCAAAATTGTGTAATGTCAACAGAAGGAAAGCCTGTAGATAAAGACAGCTACACTCGAAGCCAGAAACGCAGTGGAGAGTCAGAGGTAATTTAGTGAATCACAAAAAAAGTAACAAAGATTTTAGGATAGAAGGTATATATTAATGTATCAGTAGTAATGCTGTTTGAGACATTAAGCAGGCTCAAGTTTTGAAACTGTTGTTCCTTACAGAGACAAAACTAGGATACATCTGTTCATGTTAAACTGAGTCATATCGAATCAATTGTGAATCAAAGTGAAATGAATCAATGCTCGACATGAATCCCTTCTATTCAGTAGTGATCTGAAGTGAATTAATTGTTACTTGTATAACTGTGTCAATTGTATATGGATGGTATCATCTGAAAGCGGGCACTTCACACCCCTACCAGCTCATATGATTATGTGTTCTTCATCTGCGTTTGATGTGCACAGCAGCAGAAAATGGAAGGTCACATCCGCATGCAATGGGAGGCCTGAGGCTCAGCCCAGTCCAAATATTGACATGGGTATGTTAAACTCTGGGCAAGAAAACCAACAATGGCTAGCTTTAACCACCAGTGTTATTTCAGCATGGTGCTGTGTGGCCTTGAGTTACCACACAGCACAGGGGCCCATCTTCTGTTCTCAATAACTCAAGTGTTCATTTGAGTTGGCTCACTCTCTCGGCCAGCCTCGTCTCCACATCTGTGTGCATCTCTGGACATTTTGTGTAATAGGAGTGGCTGGTCTCACATTTTCTTACACCTTTTAATAATATCAATAATAAAGGCAATATGGGAGAGTTCTGGGTCTAAACAGCATGAGGGTTCATCTTTCTCCAAGGTCAGATGATGAATGAAGTATTATTAATTCATCAGGACTCAGTAGTGTTTTTTTTTGTTTTTTTTTTTAAATATGAACTGAGGCCCAGAGAATTTCTAGCAATCTGCTTGTAACCTTAATAATCTTTAGATCTTAAAGCCAGTTCACTGTAGAGAATAATATGTGCAGCATGAAGTTTGCTTCTGGTAGCTTTATTTAGGTGTTCATGCTTCACATTCATGAGACAATAGAAGCCAATTGGACAGATTTGTTGTCTCTCACTTTTTAAAAAAAAAAATGGAGGATCTGCTTTACTCTTTAGCACTCGCAATCAGTATCCTTATTTGTACCTGCGTTCAGAGCTCACAAAGTAACGTGGTTCTAGGAAGCGTCCATTACTCAGTAGTTAAGACAATGGATCTGGTTGTGAGTTCAAATGCCACCACCACCAAGCTGCCACTACTGGGCCCTTAACCCTAGACTGCTGTGTTGTACAGTATACTGTAAATGAGATTCATGTACGTAGTTCTGGATTCGGGAATCTGCCAAATACTATAAGCGGTGCTAACAAGAAGACGGTTTTGAGCAGAGAGAAAACCAACATTTTAGTACAACTCTCCTAGGGCATGTCACTGGACAAATGTTGCCTAATTTCAGAAAAACAAAAAACAAAAAGGTAGAAGCTGATCATCTATGACTAAGATTCTACAGGCTCAGGTTAATCTCAGATGAATGGAAAAATGGTACTGTAAGTCAAGAGAAAGAAATCCCTCTACACAGGCTTGTGTTTTACTTTATCATCCTGGAAATAGAAATCAGGATTATTTATGACTCGTTACGTTTTGAGATGAGGAACAAGGAAATAGTGATTGTCATGCAGAATTCAGAAAGCATTAAAGAAACTTTTTAAGCTTCTCACTTTACTGGTCAAAATCTTTTCTTTTAAACAAGAATCATCAGAATCATCTAACATAATATGCCTGTACTGTATGTGCATACTGTCACAAAGCAGAGGTGTCTTTTTTTATTTTGTTTGTTTTGCAGGAGGACGGATGCTTCTACATGCTACATGACACAAACTGGGCTGTTTGTCTGCTAGCACATGTTGTTTTTAGTTGAAATCTGATACAGGGAAATATTTGGATTTTCCACTGTATATTTGGGAGTTGAGTCATGAGACATAATGGGGAAAGAATTAAAATGCAGTTTAGACCGCACCCACTGAGTCTTTGCACGTGCAGATTTTTAGGAGAATAATTGATGCAGGCATGTTTTAGTGAAGAAAAAAAATCTTCTGTGCCGTAAAATGCGGAGAAAGTGTACGGAGATCATGCGTATGAAAGCTCATATTTAATCATTACAGACAGCCTTATCATGAGCACAGCCTGATAAGCATCGCACACTGAGTTTGCCATCCTTCATTAAGCAGGCTCAATGTAAACTGTGCATCAGGCCTTTGTTTGAATGCAAGCCAGGCTTATAATTTTTCCACTGAGGTGACATAACCAAATAAAAGAACCAAAGCATGAAGAAACGACTTCTTTTTTTTCGGTCTCATGACAAATGGTAACCTGACACCACTGAATTACCGAACTGTGTCTGAGAACTAATGAGAAAAGTTTCCCAAGGGAATCTTTATCTATTGCTCCTCAGAGAGCACCTTGGGGACTCGCTTTTCTGTCTCTCACCCATCCGCAACATGCATTTACCCCGAGTCTCACTTACCCCGAGTGGTGGGGTGCAGCCATTCCACTTTACACCTCACAATTAAAATGAGAGCAAGAGAAAGGGAGAGACAGATAGACAGACAGCAAGAGAATAGATCTGGAATAAAAACAAGAAATACAATGACTTTTGCACTAACTATAGACAACACAGCGCCTTTCTCTTCTACCCCTCTACTTTGGGGTGTAGATACATGTTCACAAACTGTTACGATTCCAGAGCCGAACGTGGAGACAGGTATGAAATTAATTAACAAAAGAAATGGCACGAGTGCCTTCGGCTGGAGCAGATAATATCAGCTCTTTACACCGTGCCTTTATGGTGGCACAGAGACGAGCACGATGAATAAAGAGAGAGGAAATGTAGCAAGCTGGATTTTGGAGTAATACCTACACTCATAGACTTGTGGGAAAATCTTTGCATTCTCTTAGGACAGAATCTGTATTAACAAAAAGAAATAAATTTGACATAACAAGACATTTAGTGTAGTGAGTTTCCATTCCGACGGTGAGTATAAATGTAAAATGCCTTTGAATATAGTGTTTCATCAACTGACTTATTCACAGATGATTTCTACTTTTTCAGTACGTTCTGGCTGGATTTTGGACAAACCACAGCACTGAAACTGCTCTTCTAAAGGTTCTTAAAGACATTATAAAAAAGGATTTTGGTGATGGAACTGATGGACCTCAACGCAGCCTATTATCATGAAACGCTCATAAATAGACCTAGAAAACTTAGATAGAGCTTCAGGAACGGTTATTAATTGGTTTATACAACATTTAGTCCACTAATATGATTGGTGTTCCCAAAGTGTTATTTATTCAAACCACATTCGAAGCACTCAGCTTTTGATTTTGTGCCTGTGAAGAATCACAGCTGATCTTCAGCATAGCCACACTGTTGCTCATTCAGTACTGCTGAATTGCCCCATACTTACATGATAGGTTGCTGCAATGGACAAATACTGTATGAACCAGAGTGGATGAGCTGTAGTGTGCACAGCTATACAGATTTATTTAGCACTTTGAACAAATCCAGATATGTCAGTGTCTTGAATATACAGTATAAGAAACATCCAGAAACTTCAAGAAACAGAAGAGATACCTGAAAACTCCACTTGTTTCTCAATACATACAAAAATGTTTACTTAATAAAAAAATACTTCACTGAAGGGGAAAGGACAGAGGATGTAAGACATACACGTTTTCGTTTGTGTAGTGATTACTTGTGTTTTGTGTAGTTATGAGGATAAGACAGTGTGGCTTCTTATTAGTAATTGATGACTTCACCGAACATTTGCTTAGCTGTTGCTTAGCACAGATATTTATATAATGCTGTTTCATACATTAACAGGTACTAGGGTTTTTTTTCTGTTAAAGTCAAATCTTGCTGGGATTTTACTGTTAGCAGTGTTGGAAACATCTGCTACTACTATCACCAGTGTGTTAGTTGCACATCTTTAAAAAGCTGCTTAACCATTAGAGAGCGGTGCTAAGATTGAAGACTGTGTTTGATCTCCACTGTTACTATACTGACCTCTGCAGGAAAGGTGTGTATTCAATGTGTGTTTGGGGTGTGTGGTGGGGGTGGGGGCATGTGGTGTGTGTGTGTGTGTGTGTGTGTGTGTGTATGTGTGTGTGTAAGGAATTACATTTTCAGGTAAACATGTCGAGTCTCAAGCTGCAAAGCTGCATGTAATAGCTAATGTCTGTTCCTAGCACAAGTGTTTGAAGAAGGTGCCACAAACACAGACAGGGACATAGGGATCATTGAGAAGAAAACACACACACACACATACACACACACACAGTCAAAGATCAGCACTGTGTAAACAAGCAGCTTGATTAGTATTTTATAACACTTCAATTTTTCAGTGGGCAACAAATTGGAATGTGATGGTCCACATGTTTGGCTTTCTCCAACACCAATATTGAACATGAATTATAAGTGTGTGAGCAGGAGGAAACACAGGGAAAACACATGTCAGCATCCTGTTACACCACAGGCATGTATGCTGTTTACCGCTTGTTTGTATGTTCAGACACACAGGTTTTGACAGTGGGCTAAATGTAAAAAGCCTAGCGTGTCACACAGAAGACTTTCCTGTAAGACTCTGTAAGGGCTTATCAGACACAACGGCTTTATCCTCATCTCTGTAGCCTTCTGCATGTCTGCTCACCTATGAGAGATTTAGATGTTGTCTGTTTTTGACACAGTTGTGTGAACTGGGTCATACATCACACAGAAGTGCCAAGTAACAGATTGCGGCTGACACTCAATGAATGGCTCAGTGATACAGCAGAGATAGTCACGATGCTGTCATGTAGCACGCCACCAGACACTTGAGCTGTGTATTAGTAACACTCCGTCAAAGAGTGCATCTGTGCCTAGACCTTAAGATGCTGTATTAGCTCTGGGTCTGAACACAACTAAGCATTACGGCTGGATAGTTAAAGGGAGTTTAAATCTCTGGGGAATCTGACTAAAGAAAATAATAAATGATTAGAAAGGTGGCCAAGTCAGTAGTCTGGACACCCGAGACAAACAGATTTAGATCTGATATCTGCACATATTCAGTCTAACATTCACAAAACACAAACAATCTTACTTGTATTTGACTCAGCTTAGGCACATAGCTATGATTAATGTTTACTTGCTGTATACTGTATTCGTCTTAACGCTGTATCTACAGCACACACTTCCTGATTCCTCCACCTGCTGCACTACCTACATGGACCAGGCTGTGATGTCTGCCGGTAAATCGTTTTTGTTTTCAGGCAGATTAATTATTGTGCACAGATGACGAATGACATTTTCAGGATCAGGAACACAGATGTATGTGGAAACACTGATGTAACCGAGTGAAAAGGTTCAGGGTGAAGCTGTCAAATGACTCTTGCTAGCACAACATGAAGTCACTTTGCGGTTTTAAACATGTCAAAAGAAAATAAAGATGATAGCCAGACTTGAATAATTGCTTTTACATGCAGTGCAAGGATCTATAAACCTCATTGCTGAAACTTTGTTGAAAGCCTTTTTGTTGAGAGCACAATGTGCTATGATAGAAACCCTTGATAAGGTCGCATTTGTTTCTTTTAGTCTGTACTAATGCTTGTAACTAACTAACAACCTTGCATTATATAGTTACCTTAAGTTAGCTGCCATTATTTAGGTTGGTCATTTATGTTTCCAGGCAAGAAATGGTGTGACTGGCTTGCACATTAGAGATTTAACTTGACTAGACAATGAATTTATGATATATCCACCCCCTGACTTAAGTAGATCCACAATATATATATAAAAATATAACATATTTTTGTTTGTTTATATATATATATATATATATATATATATATATATATATATATATATATATATATATATATATATATATATATTAAGCTAATCATTTGCTTAAGCTCTTCGTATGATGCAAACTAGCAGCACACTCTCTCTCTCTCTCTCTCTCTCTCTCTCTCTCTCACACACACTCTCTCTCTCACTGGGAGTTGGAGATTGGAGATTGCGGACAGTAGTGGTGAAGATGATTGACAGTTGATCTGCTGGCTGATGATGAGTAGCGCGTGTCCGATGAAAGCGGACATGATGGAGATTTGAACAGGGCCAGCGCTAATTTTTGCTCGGCGTAATTATGATAAATGATGAGCAAGGGCAATCACCAAGCAACGCACTTCTCCATAGTCACCTTCAAAGAACGTGTTTGCTCAACAGAGGACTCCGCTCTGCATCCCAATTAACCTCCTCCTCTACTGATGCAGCACTGTGCCTGCCTTCCTGCTCCTTTATTAAAACTTTGATTCCATGCTTTTGATTCTGTTAGCGAGATAGCGTATCGCTGTACACTAATGTTTTGTACATTGGTGTTAATTGAGTGTGTGCTGTATGACAGCATTACAGATTTTCACCACACTGATTGCTCTGAATAGAGTATGTCTCAGCTTATTACGCATGTTGAAGAGGTTGTATGAGTTATTCTCTGGACTCAATTAAAGCATATTTTCACCTGAGAGAGACTCCTTACGAATAGCCAGAACAAACAGAGACTCTTCTACGGGGCTATGAAATTTGCTTCCCTTTTTTCTCACTGGGGAAGCCCATGACACATTGTTGTGAGTGCAACTTAGATTTTCTGAAACTTTAAAGCTGGGCCTCTGGACCTGCATGGCCCTATACTATACAGTATATCTGACGCCGATACTTTATTTTTCTCTTTTCTCTTACTCTGTATAATCTCCATGTTACTCTGTTACTCTCCCTGTTACTTTGTATAATCTCTATGTTACTCTCCCTGTTACTCTGTATAATCTCTGTTACTCTCCCTGTTACTCTGTATAATCTCTATGTTACTCTCCCTGTTACTATGTATAATCTCCATGTTACTCTGTTACTCTCCCTGTTACTATGTATAATCTCTGTGTTACTCTCCCTGTTACTCTGTATAATCTCTATGTTACTCTCCCTGTTACTATGTATAATCTCCATGTTACTCTGTTACTCTCCCTGTTACTATGTATAATCTCCATGTTACTCTGTTACTCTCCCTGTTACTCTGTATAATCTCTATGTTACTCTCCCTGTTACTATGTATAATCTCTATGTTAATCTCTCTGTTACTCTCCCTGTTACTATGTATAATCTCTATGTTACTCTCCCTGTTACTATGTATACTGTAATCTCTATGTTAATCTCTCCGTTACTCTCCCTGTTACTATGTATAATCTCTATGTTAATCTGTCTGTTACTCTCCCTGTTACTCTGTATAATATCTATGTTACTCTCCCTGTTACTATGTATAATCTCTATGTTAATCTGTCTGTTACTCTCCCTGTTACTCTGTATAATCTCTGTGTTACTCTCCCTGTTACTCTGTATAATCTCTATGTTACTCTCCCTGTTACTATGTATAATCTCTATGTTACTCTCCCTGTTACTATGTATAATCTCCATGTTACTCTGTTACTCTCCCTGTTACTCTGTATAATCTCTATGTTACTCTCCCTGTTACTATGTATAATCTCTATGTTAATCTCTCTGTTACTCTCCCTGTTACTATGTATAATCTCTATGTTACTCTCCCTGTTACTATGTATACTGTAATCTCTATGTTAATCTCTCCGTTACTCTCCCTGTTACTATGTATAATCTCCATGTTACTCTGTTACTCTCCCTGTTACTCTGTATAATATCTATGTTACTCTCCCTGTTACTATGTATAATCTCTATGTTAATCTGTCTGTTACTCTCCCTGTTACTCTGTATAATCTCTATGTTACTCTCCCTGTTACTACGTATCATCTCTATGTTACTCTCCCTGTTACTATGTATAATCTCTATGTTAATCTGTCTGTTACTCTCCCTGTTACTCTGTATAATCTCTATGTTACTCTCCCTGTTACTATGTATAATCTCTATGTTACTCTCCCTGTTACTATGTATAATCTCTATGTTACTCTGTTACTCTCCCTGTTACTCCTCACTACATTATACGATCTCCATGTTACTCACCCAGTTACTTTGTATAATCTCAATGTTACGCTCCCTGTGACACCATGTAATCTTCCCACTACACTGTATGAACTTCATGTTACTCTCCCTGTTACTTCATACAATCTCCCCACTACACTGTACTACATGTCTACATGTTATTCTCCCTGTCACTCTGTATAATCTTCATGTTACTCTCCCTGTTACTCTCCCTGTTACTCTGTATTATCTATCTATCTATCTATCTATCTATCTATCTATCTATCTATCTATCTATCTATCTATCTATCTATCTATCTATCTATCTATTGCTACCTGTTTCACAAGGGTCTATCTTCTATTTCACCCCCCCGCTAGCTCTCAGTATGACAGGTAGTAGAAGTTAGCCGAAGTCCTGTTCTTCCCGCTGTGGCCGGTGTTGTGAGTCTCATTACCTCTGAGCCCATCTGACAAAACACACACGTCTGCTAGCCTCTCCTCTATGGCAGCTGCATTTACCCTGGCTTTGAACGCTGGACCCTGCATGTTTTATTGATTGCTTTGTTGGTTGATGCCGGACTCATGTTTTAAGAATGGGTGCGCTGTGCGATAGGCCCGCCAAGATGAAAGAGGTTCAGATGCAGCAGGAGATGAGGCGTTCTTCTGATGCAGCAGGAGATGAGGCAGCATGCTTCTTCATACACTTCTGTTAATTAAACTCTAAGCTTTCTTCTGTGCATTGATGAAAAAAAGATACTAGAATGTGCAGTATACTGTAGTTTTACCCATTTCTGTTCTGGTTGCATTGATTGTTGTGAAGATATGGTTAGAAACACGTAAATATGAGCAGGCCCACTCTTGAGGCTTTTTCAGCACATTACATACATTTACGACAATTATTTAGTTGAAGATTTATGCCTCATCATTTCAGTTTGCAAGTGGTACAAGTCAAAAGTTATTCATTGCCATGAACTAATCAGCAATAGATAAAAAGTCTGTTAACACATTCAGTCATGTTTATTTCCTGACCAAGGAATTTTACCCAGCTGTAACCTCAAACTTTTTAGTCGAATGTATACTGTGTTGTAAATATATGTTAATATCACAGATTTTAAACATTCATTCATTTTGATGCTTTAATAAAGCTGACAGAATTAAGAAGACATAAATTATTCATTCAAATGTTTCATTTTAAAATAGTCTTTTTTTTTTAATTGCTAACAATTAACGCTCCAAGCTTTCATGTGGTTTGGTAATGTGCAGTTGAGTATTTTCACACACTGGTCATGTTTCTGTGGTGTTTTCATGACATATGTCACACATCTTGGTATCATGCATCTGTTTCAACAAGATTTTCAGTTCACACATTAGAGGTGTGTAAAATATGAGCCTGGACATCACGACTGAAGTTACACAATCACACAGTGATCTTCCACCTAGGTTACATTTGTTTGGATACACATGCGTAGAGTAGCAGGAGCTTACAGACAATTCTGATAGAAAAAGAAACTTGCTATATTAAAAAAAAAGTCTGAAATTGTGATACTGTGATATCTTAAACCAGCCCACTTTAAGAAATACTTAAGTTAATGACAGTGCCAACATACACAATATGTATCACAATGTTAAGGTAAGTTCACCCCAAAAACATTTTTTTGTATCTTTAAAGTAAATAATATCAAACCTGCCTCTGCTCTCTGAGATGCCCCAAGTGCTTGTTCGTATGATTTCAAACTTTATCTTCACCCACTAAAATTCTGTGTATCTTCACCCACTAAAAATCCTGCCCCTTGATTTGGTTTATTCTTCACACGTTATTCTATATTTTATTTATTACTGCACGTGGCCCTTTTCACTATAAGATTTTCTATTCCGGAATGTCTGCAGGATCGTTCCTATTATAGATTGTTATGTTATAAGCACTAAAAACAATCCTTCTCTAACTACGCACAATTTTTTTTCTGTTTAAGTTAAAAGGCTGCTCAGAAAATGATTCTCCTTTAATTTTCCCTGAAGTGAGTGCAAAAAAAAAAAAGTGCTGACTGGAGACTCCTTCCATAAATGTTGAATAAATATCTACTAACAGAAAACTTTACCATTTTAATGATATTAACACTTACTATATATTAACGCTTATTTATCTAATTGTTTTTTGTCACCTCCGTCATACGGGTGTATGAGCTGTTACTGTAGAAACAACAATGCTTTAGAATAAGCACATTCATTTTAATCTTTCCTTGAATTCCAGCCAGAGATGTTCAGTCAAAGCCTTTCTTAATTAATTAACACCTTCTGCTTTAAAAATTCAACAGCTCTGGGGTATAAAATATCGATATCTTAGTGATATTTTATCTGTGACACTTAAAGTGGCAAGATAAATTTTCTTTTTTTCTTTTTTGGTATTCTATTAGTACATAAAGCTGCAACCCAGCACACGCTCTACATGAGCAAACAGCATCTGTTAGAGTATCTGAGCCACTGATGATTTGAATTATAGACACAGTCACCCAAGAGACAGACCCAGCGCAGTACAACACTGTTGCCCAAAATAAGTGAAGTAACATTAATTAGTTCTGGAGAGAGGTGAGTAGAATGTATTTCTGTGAAGCTGTAATTACATGCTTAGTTTAACCCCTTGACTCACTTCTATTTGTTATCAGGGGGAGGAACAGAAACATGCAGACGTGTCAGGACCTGCATTAACACCTCATATTTTAGAGCCTCTGCAAGTTGCAAAGTGTTATAAGCATCCTCCACTGATGGGGCCCTGGCTTGTTGTCACTGTGACTTTATCACATCTTCTCCCCATGGTATTGTCTGCAATTCTTTTGTTAATTTCAATAACGTGTCAGCTGAAAGGTTACATTAAACCTCTACACCTTTATCTTTTCTCTTCGCCTGCTTACTTTCTGTTTTCCACCGCACCTCCATCTCACTGTCTGTTTGTTTAAAAATGGTAATTGTTGGGACAGCGTTTTAGTCCAGACATCAACGCTAAACAGATGTTCGCAGTTATGGCTGACAATTACATATCGAGGAATCTCTGAGAAAGGAAAATATAGAAAGAGTTTATTTGACCAACACCATTACATGGGTTCCGATGGGATTTATTTGAAGTCAGGAGCCATTTTGCTGATACGAGCGTTTCTCTCCAGCGTCGCGGGTAATAATCTCCCCTCCTGTAGACTAAACACAAAATTAAAAAAGCACTTTCGTAATCAATCTCTCAGCCTCTCTTTCTTTCTTAGAAGTTGGCAGCGGTGCACACTGGCGACTTAACGAGATAAATGTGGCAGTAAGGGTGGGAAAAAGAGGAATACTTTAATTTTTTTTTTTGCATATGTTCTAGAGCTTGATTAACAGCCATGCCCACCTAATTATTTTATGCAGTCAGCAAACAGGAATCTCCCCCTTAGGGGATCTGGCATTAGTTGGAGAAAAGAGGCCAGCAATTTCTTCTTCTGCTGTGCTTTGACAGAGGGATGAGCCTAAGGTGTGGGTGGTATCAGCACATGGGTATCAATAAGGAGCTTAGATTGACACAACTGGAAAAAGGAAGGAATACAATATCTGAGCAATTTGCTCTGGAGTCCCTCGGGTCAATCGGCTTAACTCTGTCTATAAGCTTCTGCTTTTATCAGAGCTCCTCCTGTTTCCACACAGAGCTAGCTGCTTACTAACACTGAATTTCCCCACAAAAGCCATTTCTGTAATGCATACACACAACGGCATGCTCTTACTGCCATGATCTAGTTGCCCTTGCAATTCGAGACGCAGTGAAATATCGCCCGTCTTTTACATTCACCAGCCTTAAAAGTATATACTTTCATACAGTAAATTGCCCCTTGTTCCAATCTCCAAATGCTAAGGTTAGGCTTTAATTGTAGCACAAGGGGGAAAGTGCAGCGGTTATAGACAAAATAGCGATGCACATGTCACAGGACGTGTTGTGAATAGTTCACTTAATACCACTGTATACACAGTGGACAGAGAGCGGCCACCTTTGCTCCCCTCTCTGCAAATCTCTGAATAAGAATCTGACATAAATTCTGCACATATAAAATTAGTAAATGTCACTGTAGCTGTAGTTAAATATCACACGATTCCCTAGGGAGACCCCCTTGCAAGTTACCTTGGCCTATTTTGCAACAAAAAAAGAGGGACCAAAAGAGAGAGATGGGGAGAGAGAGAGCGCGAGATAGAGAGAGAGAGAGAGGGCAGGAAAAGGAAAAAGGTTGTGGCAAAAGAAGTTGTGGTTAAAATGGGGAAGGTTGCTGTTGTGTTTCAAAAAGGCACAGCAAGTGAGCTGTCCCCTCCTGACGAGTCATACTGAAACTATCAAATAAAAGGTGGTGTTAAGAAAGCTTCTATTGGGCTTCTCCTTATGGCTCATTAGGGGTTAAGTGTGGCCTAATCTTTTCTCTAATAAAGTTGCTTTGAAGTGAGGAAAGGGGGTGGGATGGGTTCTTCACACAGGCTACTTTGTAAATGAGCTCAACCAAAAGCTGTGTGTGTGTGCGCGTGCATGTGTGTGTGAAAACGTGGGTAGAACTCGGCCTGCTCACGCTGCTGCTTTGAACTGCTGTCAGGTTTAAAGATATACACTCCACAGTCATTCCCACAAATCTGGAATCTATCGGCATCCTCTGCTGTTAAGCTTCACTGATGCTGGCGCTACATGGTAGTTTTTTTTTGTCTTTTTTTGCCATGCCCGCCTGTTGCAATGTTGGCACAGTGCCAGGCACGGGCGGTGGGAGGCCCCTCATTAATTTACTCACAGATTGCTGTTAGCTTGCTTCACTCGGGTGAGAGGTGTTTACAACAGTTTAGCAGTGAACTGTCTGAGTCTGAGGCCTTAATGTAGCACCGTGTCACAGCACGAGGACAGCCTTGTTTGTTTTGCACTGTTGGCATTTTGCCTTAATAGGCTATGCTGGGTTTCAGCCAACATCACGAGCCAAAATGCAACAGGTTCTCTTCTTCTTGTTCAGAGAGAGAGAGAGAGAGAGAGAGAGAGAGAGATAGGGGATCTTGGGAATCTGTAGGGTAATGGGTCTCATAGCCAGGGGTCATAAAAGACAAGCCACCCTTATTAAATATAGCATATTCAAATAAGTTCTATATTTATCATGATTAGTCTGCTCACTTGTATTAAATAGGATTAAAGTCCAATAACAGAAAAGCATTAAATAATGTCAACTTGGACCTAAAGTTTTCTGTTTGTGGAAAGTTAAAGTCTAAATAGTGCTCTTTAGGCCCAGAATATTTTGGTGCACAATTAAATAATCAGCTTAATAATTAAATAGTTGGATTGTGTGGATTTTTTTTAAACAGCTAAAGGCGTTCTTGGCTGCACACGTTTGGAGAGGTTCTGCTGTAGAGCATTATGCTGTGGCTGTGATTCCAAGTGTAAATGTTATTGTACTGCTTTGTGTCTGTGGGTGTGTGTCAGTGTGCTTTCCATCCAATTCCCCAATTTCTTTCCAAGGCTAAAGGGATAGAATGTGCTGGAAGGAGCCTAAACTCTTTCTCCAAACGGATCATGTTAAATTACCCAAAACCATTTAACATCCAACACACAAATGCCATTTTTAACATATGGAACTCTTTATTTAATGTTTTCCTTGTTGATATACAGAACCTGTAACAAATGGTAATGACTTGCAGCTGGTGTGTAGATATAGCGTGGTGTCAGAGGTTCTCTCCATGGCCTGATGGCTGAGATGATGAAGTCCTGATTTTTTTCTGTATTCCTGATTGGGGCTTTGCTTTGACTCATTCTATACACTAAGGAATAATGAACATGTAATTGAAGGACTTAGTAAAATATGCTGTGAAGAGCGTGTTATCAAAATGCATTACTCGTCAAGATGATGTGTTTCTGTGTATACATACACATTCCTGGGGTTGTTTTTGTTTTATGTCTAATGTTTCCATTTTTTCTCATTTTCAAATGGAAGTGACTTTATGGGGAAAAATGTAAACATGTGACAGATCTTTTAGGAAATTAAGAAGACATTAAAGACATAGCACATGACCTGCACATGGTATCTGTGACTCACCTGTAGCACATGCGGTCTGTGTACTTACTAGCAAGTAAACATCGCAGCGCTGGTTAACTCGCCGTAACGTGTTTTTAAGTCTGTCATCAAATTGACTTGATGTAAAATAGCACAAGAGGAAGAATGTTGATTTTTCAGAGACCCTAAGACCTTGATTATAGCCATCTGACTGTGACCAAAGCAAATCATATACAATAATGCCTTCGACATTCCCCCAAAGGATGTGAGATAAATGCTCACTTGGTGCTTTAATTACTGATGGATACACCTCCATGTTTCCAATGACAAATGACTTGAGTTCAATGAACAGACGACATCTGGTAAACCCCGACTGGACCAATCGTCATTTAGTCAGACTGACAAGACTGTGAGAAGAATGAAAAAGCGCTGATTATAAGTAATAATCGGTACTTTCAGTAAGTTAAGTAAGGAATAAAACCTGACAGTGCACACTGCGCTGTTATAGGAAAATAATCAGTGATGGATGGGCTGGTGTGATGTGACCCGACATGTTTCCACCCTAAAATTTTATTCCGCTTTTACCACAGGAATTTTCCAATCCAAACAATTGTTTTATTTAACCTGTTTAACTCTAGGCCTATTTTTAAACCTCTTGCTTGAAAACGACATGCTCAATTTAAAATGAGTGTATCTCAAAAACTACTAGGTGTATTTAAATAATTCTGGTAGAATTATAGTTCTTAGAATAAGCATATATATACTACCAGGTCAGAGTAAGAGAAGATGGAAGACAGAAAAATAAATAAATAAATAAAATGGTTGTTCACAAAACTTGTTTAATTTTTTTTTCTTTTTAGTCACAGAGTGCTCATTATTATACTCTGCAGTATCCGGTTGTGTCTGTTGTCAGTCTTGATTGGTGCGCAATGTACACAATTTTTCTGTCTGTTCATTTAGACACTTGTGGAACCGTGTTTTGTTTAGGTGGAAATGGTCTTTGTAGCCTTATATAACTTGCTTTAGCGGAGCTTCTTCCCGTACTTCTGATATGCTGGATTTATCATTTCTGTCCTGGCTCGCCGCAGGTACTGAGGTGTTGGGTGGAAGTGGTTAATAAAGAACACCATACTTTTTATCCGTTGGTAGTTAGGTTTAATACTGTGGAATATCCACAAAACAAGTTAGGGCTCATTATCCTTTACATTGTAGTAGCTTTAAAATGTGTTTCTTCTTGTGTCTTCTTCTTCTCTGTTTCTCTCTCTCTCTCTCTCTCTCTCTCTCTCTCTCTCTCTCTCTCTTACTCTCTTCTTTTAAACCACTAACAATGCTGACTTCTTCCAAAAATGTCAAATAAACATCTTCTCACTGAAAACAATTACATGCTGTTTTTAAATGAGTTCATGTTGAGCTCCATTGGACAAGTTCTTACTGTTGTTACTATAGCAACACAAAGGAGTATATTAATATAAACCAGTGATTTGCCTTGTTGCCTGATAGAAAAGTAATCAACACCTTGTGTCCAGTCAGAACAGAGGATTCAGCAGCACTGGGGTATAAATGAACACCTGACAGATGGAACACATTGTAAAGGAAGCTTCATAAATACACTCATGGAGACCCATTTAACTGTTACTACATGTAACTCACCTGCAGGTTAATGTATCATGTTGTGTCACTACACGCTGTACTGTCACTAAATCTTCATTTATTTACAATTGTACCTCATGCTGCTACAGGTAACACATTAACATCAACATAATGCACATTACTTCCATGACCTTTTCATTACTTTTTTCTTTTGAGCTAGTTCTTTAATGTAGTTTATTTATACACAGAGTCTAAGAGGAGTGACCTGATTTACATTTGGTACTGTGAGTTGTGTAGAATTGTGTACAGAAAAGAAATTGTGAATCTTAAATGCTTAACAGATGATGGAAGTTGTGAGGCAGAGCCTTTATGGATCAGCCTTATTTTACAGTGTAACAGGATCAGCATGAGCACTCTGATCACACTGAGGCCACACACACACACACACACACACACACACACACACACACACACACACACACACACACACACACAGTAAGCTGCCATGACTGTGTTTTCTGACACACAAGAAATAAAACTCAGCCAAGAAATAAACCACAGCCATTGAAGTTAATACAGCGAACAATTCAGACACAACATAATAAATACACAACAGAATAAATACACAGCACAATACAGATCCAGCACAATACAGACCCAGCACATTAAATACACAACACAATAAATACACAGCAGAATAAATACACAACACATTAAATACACAACACAACAAATACACAGCAGAATAAATACACAAAATAGTAAATACACAGCAGAATTAATACAAAACAAAATAAATACTCAGCACAATACAGACACAACACAATAAATACACAGCACAATACAGACACAACACAATAAATCCACGGCACAATACAGACCCAGGACAATAAATACACAGCAGAATAAATACACAACAACATTCAGACAAAACACAAGAAATACACAAAACAATAAATCCACAGCACAATACAGACGGAACACAATAAATACACAACACAATAAATACACAGCAGAATAAATACACAGCACAATACAGACACAACATAATAAATACACAGCAGAATACATACACAACACAATACAGACACAACATAATAAATACACAGCAGAATAAATACACAACACAATACAGACAAAACACAAAAAATACACAGCAGAATAAACACACAACACAATACAGACAAAACACAAAAAATACACAGCAGAATAAATACACAACACAATAAATACACAAAACAATAAATCCACTGCACAATACAGACAGAACACAATAAATATACAGCAGAATAAATACACAACACAATACAGACAGAACACAATAAATATACAGCAGAATAAATACACAACACAATAAATACACAAAACAATAAATCCACTGCACAATACAGACAGAACACAATAAATATACAGCAGAATAAATACACAACACAATACAGACAGAACACAATAAATATACAGCAGAATAAATACACAACACAATACAGACAAAACACAATAAATACACAACACAATACAGACAAAACACAATAAAGACACAACACAATAAAGACAGAGGACAATAAATACAAAATAAAATGTGTAGTAACACAAGCGAACAGAAGGAAGTTGAGGGACAGGAAGTGAGTTAATGAGGAATAATTGCAGGATGAGTTAAAGGATATCCTGTTATCTGACTTTATGTGAGCTCATTGATATTGCAGATGCTGATAATTAATGAAGTGAGAGAATCATGCTGATGATTAAAACCCAGTTAATTGTGCAGTTGTGTCAGAGCTCAGCTCAGCCAGCTCAGAGCTCAGTCAGCGTTACTCACATGTGTTTACTCCACTGTCTCTAGCCAGAAAGATCATCTTTGATCTAACAGTGTACATGGAGTTAGACAGTACTGCAAGCTGAATCCCCTGTAAACAACAGCTTCTTCCAGCTTTGTGCCACTGATCTCTCTTCTGCTCTCCACTCCAAAGCTGTGTTGTGAGCATCTCACTGGCTGACAGCTTCATATGGGACTGGTTCTTAGCTTGAAAAGCTTTATAGGATCATGAAGGCTGACAGGCTGTTTGTGCGCCTCACATCGGGATTGTCTTTGTTTATTCACATATTTATCCTGTTTCCTTGCGTACGCCTTCCAAAAAGCTTCACTGTCTTTCAAGAAGCAATAGGACAAACGCTTTAGGATGCTTTTATAAACAGAGCCTTTTATTTCGGCACGAGCATCGCAGGCCTACGATGCGTGTTTATGTGTTTGTGTCTGGTGTTTCTGCTGAGATTGACAGGAGTGTGTGTGAATAATACAACAAATTACATCCACTTTCTGAATGCTCAATTAAATATCTATTATTCACAGTAACATCTTGTTGGCATAAGAGAAGCACTTTGTTTACTAAACATGTGAATGTGGCATCAAAGCGCCAGGCTGCATAATTCATGCACCGTGTTTGCGTGCGTAAGAGGAACCTCGGAAAATGCTGCGGCGTCAGGACTGTCCCTACACATTAAAAATACACCAGTGTAATGCAGCAAAGCTTCTGCTATTGTTATCATTTATTCAGCTGCTGTGGCATTAATATTACACGTGGCTCCTTGGCTCGGTCAGGAGAAGGCGGAAAGCGACGATGTGTTTCCGTTCTGACTCGATCTTTCTGAAAAATGCTTATTATAATGACAGCACCAGGCACCTAGATTAGCTCAGGTGAGAACCCTCTAGCTTGCTCCCCAGCACCACCTCCCAACACCTTCACCCCCGCCGTCCTTCAGGGCATCTCGGCACACCGTTTAATCCAAATGCCAATTTGACGTGGGCTTGTTTGGCATAGTTGGGGGAGGTGGTGTGTGTGGTGTACACGTGCCAGGGGGAGGGCGCTCCTCCCAGCTTGGTGCGTCTCTAATTGGAGTGCAGGGAGCGGCCAGGGCTGCCGGGTGTCAGTCAGTGTTTAGGATGCCCCAGGGCACTGCTCTCCTATGGGTATCAAAGTGCTCTAATTAAATGCAGGGTTCACAGTGCGGCCCTGTGCATCATAGACTGCGAGAGAGAGAGGCCTGTGTCCTTGGTGCCTTTGACTAGATACAGCCTCTGCTAATTACCCATTGTCCAATTGACTTCCCACTTTTACATAGCAATGAACCCCCCCTTCTTCTCTGACTCTCTGTCACACACACACACATTCATACACACCCTGACACATTCCTGATCTTGCTATTTTTTCTTTCTTTTCCATCCTGTCTTTGCCCAGCCAGCATAATTAATCTTTCGCAGATCTCCCCCAGCCAGGTTGCAGCGATCTCGGCCCCCCTGTTTATAATTTGATTTGGGATGATAAAATCGTGTGTGCCTGTGAAGGAACAGTGTCATTTCCCAGCGCTGGGGAGATGTGCAGGGGCCATCAATCTTCCCCACGTGCCTGGCAAACTGATATCCCAGAAAATTAACTTCAATTAATAACACAAATCCCCCGGCGCACCCGTGCAGGCTAGCTTTGCTTTGAAGGAGAACCTTCAAAGATCCCTCTGCGCTCGCATTCATACACAGCCCGGCACACTCACCCCTTTTTGTTTTCAACAGCATGGGAAATATTTGCTGCATCCACACAAATATTCCCACATCAACATGAAAAATTGATTGTAGCCTCCCAGCTGAATGCTAAGTAGCATGGCAGATCCTAACAAGGCTTTCAGGACACTCATTAAATTCTAATACTGATACCTTGTCCTTCAGCACCTGGAATGCTAGTCATGGTACCACTACAAAGTAACAGGAGTGTCTATACAGAGAGTTTATTAAACAAGTTATTCTGTATTCTGAAACACTTAATCATTAACTTGAACAGGAAGGAGAAGGCCACACACAAGCTTGATGATGATTGGCTACAGTGTACGACAATTACAAGAAACAAGACGTGGACTTTTTCAGATTGGTCTAAAGTTTCTTATGTTGTCATAATAAACAGTTGTTGTTTCTTCTGAATAACTTCTCTTCCTGTATGCACATATTAATGCGGTTCTAATGTAGAACGACATCAAATAAATGTTGCTGATCAAAAGCATCAGAAGATTCATTAGTTTGCTTACCTCGATTGTCTTCACCTCCTGCTCTCAGTTTTCCGTCCTTTCTCTGACTGATGCTTGCTGTAGCCAATCCGAGACGAGCAGGTGACCTTCAATATATCTGCCTTTGATGTAGTTTTTTTTTTTTCTGTCACTTTTGCATTGTTAATTAGTTTCGAACAGTTAGTGTAATATCAATCTAATAAAAAGAAACAATAAAAAGAAAACTCCTCTTGTCACTTCAATAGGGCTGAGATTTGCTGTACGCTCACTTACAAAACAAAAAAGCTAGTGTTAATATCCTCATCAAATATGAGGATTTTCCCAGGATGCTTTTTGAAAAAGACTGAAATCCAGAATGCTTACAGCAAGGTGTATTGTGAATCGGTGGGTGCTGATAGTATCTCTTGAATTCAGTCCGCTTTAGTCCACTTTCAGTCTATAGATTAAATAGTGACTGAACGAGCGAGAATAGGGTGAGTGATTTCAAAAATCTTGTGGACATGTAAACTAGTGTGTTTATTTATGCTACAACACTCAGTACCAGTGAAACCTGACGTAAAAAAGATTAACACACAATCTTGCTATATGACCTCGATATTATATATGCAAAATCTTCTCGAGAGCTGAGGTTATGAGCTCTCAGCATGTCTCCATGTCTTTACACCAGCCTTTGGGCTTGTTTAGATATCTTCTGCACTGACACGTTTGTGACATGAGCTGAATGACTATGAGAGACCATTATGGGGCTTCTTGTGCAAAAAACGCCGCTGTTTGTGTGTGTGTGTGTGTGTGTGTGTGTGTGTGTGTGTGTGTGTGGCTGACCCACCAAACGACACAGGCCCTGGAGCGATCTGGCTTGCATCCTCACAGCTTAAGGGACGGCAGCTCGGCTCGATTATAGTCAATCCTCCCTGCAGACTGCGCTCAAGAGCTTACACTACTGAAGCAACCCGTGTCAACAGCCAGCCGACATACACACACACACACACACACACAGACTCACTCTCACTACAGTCATAAAACAGAATGGAGATAGCGTGGCGGCTTTTTGAAGGGTCTATTAGAGCGGTCTGTGAGGGAGCTTTCAGGATGGGATAAGTGTCGGTCCCGCACCACAGGGTTGCCAGAGATCTGCCTGGTGTTTACTGCACTTCCACACACTTCCATGCCTGCTGTCTGATAGATAGGGCAAAATAACAGCCTGCATCCTCCTAACACACAATACACACTCGGTCCCAAGGCCTTTTACTGAGAATGCTGACGCAGACAGAGGCTCTATGGTAGGAATGGCAATGCTGATTCCCACATTAAAAGGCCTTATATGAATTCCCTTTTAATGGATATGTAGAGACTTTTCAGTGAATTGACTAACACTGGCACTAAATGACATCAGCTTTCATACATTATGTCTTTATAAGAAAGATACAGAAATCTCTTGATCAATTATTTTCTACCATTTCCTACCATTTGGTGATTAAACATAACTGCAGATGTGTACAGTATACTGCTAAGCTCAGGTGTTTACAGAGCTTCAGCAGATTTGGACCAAGAGAAGACATGTGACATCATCAAAAAGCATCTTGGCCTAAATCTTCCGAAGGGTTGTGGTTAATTTCGAAAAAAATACCAGCTGCTAAAAAAAACCACTACGTTTACTTGATTTTGTGTTAATTTCTATGATAACAAATTCATGGACTTCTGGGGGAAGCGATTAAAGCCAAAAGATACAAAAATTAAGGTCATAAAATGTTATGATGTAAGATAAGTGTAAGATGCTGTCCCTGGCAATGTTACCTTTCAGAAATAAATGAAAAATTAATGGCCAACATTGTTCATTATTGAATTAATGCCTCATTTAAAGTCTACAAGTATATCTACAAGCCATCTACAGTGAACTATCTGCAAAATCTAAAAAAAACAACCATATGATCTACACTAGAGTTTGCCTGCCAGAGGCTGTACCTATACATACAGTACATGGTGCCTTGATAAGAGTTGGAAATGATTGGTGCTTTTAGAAATCATATCTACCTCAGTTACTGAAGGCCTGACAGTGTTATAGAGTGCACAGTTTAGAGCATTTACAGCAACTTAAGGTTTATTAATAATAAATGCTGACAGTTACATATACTTCTGTAACACAATAATGCCTTTATTAAGATGTCATGGGAGGCAATGTGTCAAAACCTATTGCACACCTGCAGCTCAGTCAATGGGAATATTGTGTTCTTGCGCAAGTGTTTAAAGCTTTAGTGTATGTGTTTGAGTAATGGTTGTGTGTGTACTCTATGAAAAGCCTGTGTTTCCTGCCTCCCTCCCTCTCTCTCTCTCTCTCTCTCTCTCTCTCTCTCTCTCTCTCTCTCTCTCTCTCTGTCTCTCTCTGCTGCCTCAGGCACTGGCTCCATCGGGATGGTTTATATGCAATAGTGGGCTTCAGCGTATTGATCAGTGCTAATGTCTCAATGATCTCCTTATGATGCCTCTCTCTCTCTCTCTCTCTCTCTCTCTCTCTCTCTCTCTCTCTCTCTCTCTCTCTCTCTCTCGTCTTTGCTCACTCCCTCCCTCCCTCCCACCAGTAGGGATATTACGGCACATCTGTTGCCTTCATGTTACACTCAGAGTTACAGCTGCTCATTAATTAGCCTCCATGTTAATGAAGAAGCCGTGGCTGGCTCAGCTCAGCTTGTCTCTCAGTGTGTAGGGCACTCACCAGCTCTGCATGGTCTTTGCAGGCAGACGATTAGGTTGCATGATCTGTGGAAATTGTGAGATGAATCTTCAAATTGCCCTGAAATGCAGCAGTGTTGCATCATTACATTTAGCTACTACACCATCCTTTATTTCACTATTCAAATAACAATCAGGTTTTCAGACTCTTTAAGAATTCAGGCCAAAAATCACATTCAAATTTTTTAAATTCCTTCTTCTACTGTTCACCACCTACAAGTCTATGGAGTTATGTATTTAATATGGTCATGTATTTAGGCTAAATGATGCCTGACCCCGATAACAAACTTGGGGCATTTCATTAATGTGTCAATTCATGTATATTCTTTTTTATTTTTAAATATAATTAGGTTAAATGATCGGTTTTTAAAATGCACACCTTTTCCTCTAAGATGAATTTTCAGAGTGTTTAGCTTTTCCAGCTCACAGCTCCTGGCTGTCCTGATTGATGTATGTGCATGCATGTTCTCCATGTGACACTGTAGGTGTCCTCTATGTTCATTACTGCCACCTCCTTTAAACGTACTGATAAAATGGCTTTGATAAATTGTAAATAAGTGTGTGTGTGTGTGTGTGTGTGTGTGTGTGTGTGGTACCCTGTGAAGGACAAACATGATATCCAGTAGCAAGTGTACCCAATGGCTCCGGATCCACCACAACCCAAAGATCGAGTGATTGAGTGAGTGAGTAAATAAATCAATAAGTGAGTGAATAAATCAGTGAGTGGGTGAGTGTGAGTGAGTGTGTGAGTGAGAGAGTGAGTTAATGCTTGAATGAGTGAGAGAGCAAGTTAGTGAGTGAATGAGTGAGTGAGAGAGTAAGTGATGTTTTTTGAGCTGTATATAATAGATCTTTATTTCTTCAACAGTAGCAGTCCATAACTGTATAGGCTTTGTGATGAAATTTGTCCTTGTGTGCTACTGAAGGATTATTTCTTTATAGCTGTTTTCTTCACACATTTTTAACTCTCACTCTCTCTCTCTCTCTCTCTCTCTCTCTCTCTCTCTCTCTCTCTCTCTCTGTCTGTCTGTCTGTCTGTGTGGTGTCTCTTTTTCACTCGTTTGTTTTCATTAGAGTGATTGCCTCAATGTCTCAGTGACCTTCAGCCATCTTCACATTCCTGAGAAAAATACTCACACACACACACAAACACACACACACACACACACACACACACACACACACACACACACACACACACACACACACATTTCTAGCATGTCTAGCTGTGAGTAATGGCCTGTGTGCAGATTCTCCTTTAGTGTTAATGTTGGGAGTGTAATATGTTTTGGGTAATGAGAAGCATTTGGGATGGCATGATAGTGTGCCTGCTTTCATTTCTCCTCTTGATTCTGTGTGTGCTGTCACTCAGTCGTAGCCTGAGGAACTCCCTGCAGAGCCACATCCAGCTCTGCTGCTTCTGCTCGCCTCTGACACATTGCTACCTGCATCGTTGTGACTGTATCCTTCAGCGGACGAGGAAAAGTAACAGCTGTATTGTGAGGGATATCTGATAAACACACACCCACATAAAGAGAGAGCAATAGAGAGAGAAAGAGAGAAAGAGAAGTAGAGAGAGAGAGAGATGCTTCTTACTTGTCCTGTTTGCAGTATGAAAGGTGTCAAAGCCTGTTCTTGTCAACTATGATTTATTGCCATTAATTGTAGTGAGGCAATTTGGACTAAACTCCTCCTCAGCAGCGATTAATTAATAATGTTTGTGGTAGAACTAAATACACACACACACACATTTCTTTTTCCTTTTTTGTGAGAATCTTTTTGATAATAGTTTACTGATGCTAACCTTATCTTTAACCATTTTAGTTCAGCTGAAGACCGTCCAAATGTCCCATAGTCAAAACAGATATCCAGATATGTCATTGTGTGGATATTTGGTCCCTACCAAGATATGTAAACACACACACACACACACACACACACACACACACACACACACACACCCACACACACACACACAAACACAGACACACACACATACACACACACATACACAAACACACACATATACACACCCACACCCCCCTACACACACATTCACAAACACACACACACCCACCCACACACACAAACACACACACACTCACACACACATACACAGAGCATGGAATTTATTTTCACATTAAAGGGATATTTCTGATAAGTTATATAATCATATGATCCTGATAATTATCCTGATAATAATTATATGATTCATAACAAAATAAATCCTGATAAATAAATCATTCTTGAAGTTTCCTGTGATGTTCATTTACATACAGACTGACTCCAAGACACGTTTTTGTTTGTCTCTACTGCTAACAGATTGTTACCATGACCTCTGAAAAGCAGCAAATTCAACAAATGAAAATAATTTCTGACAAATTCTCTGAAAGTATCAACATTTAAAGCATAACAAACAACTTTGCTCTAAAACGCTTTTTTCATATTCTTGTCAAAATCAAAATCTCTCTCACACATGCACACACACACACACACACACACACACACCACACATACACGCACACATGCACACACATGCACACACACACACCACACAAGCACACACACACATAAAAAAGCTTAATATATGGAGTTCAGATCTTTTTCTGCGTAAGCTGTCTAGCAAACTTTATTCTCAGGAAAATAACACTATAGTACAGTAAATATTAGAACATATAAGTGAAGACAGTAAGTCAGTAGTGAGCTGTATGAGCTGCTTTGTGCAGTTTTGCATAATAACACTGTAATGAGTTTATAACACTCAGCAGTGTGTTTATTAACAGCGTATGTCACTCAGCATCACTGCTATTAGTCACAACTTCAGTACCAGCTGTGTCACTTTCAACTAGTTTCTCTCTCTCTCTCTCTCTCTCTCTCTCTCTCTCTCTCCTATTTCTCTACATTTCTTTCTGCTACACTTACCTTTTTTTTCTTGTTGTATGTGTGTGTGCGTGAGTGTGCTTTGTGTGTGTGTGGGTGTGTGTGATTGTGCATACTAGGAGATTTTGTTACAAATGTGTGTACCTTTCACTTTTCAGCCATCAACACAAAAGCTTACCTTGTTTTTTTATTATTATTACATTTTACTATTTATCATTCACAGGATCACGTGTGTTATCACGAGTACACAATACATTTCAGTGGCTTTGACTTGTTGGAGTTTTTTCCCATTGTTCTTTTTTCATCAGCTCCACCACACAGTGTATGGAGACCAGGACAGGTCCATCACTGTGCTCTCACGCTCTGATTCTGCTAGCTGGGAAACTAGCTGCATTATTGATTTCCAATTTGTGTTTTATACTGTGGATAGGTGTGCAAATTTACATGATCAGGAATGTTGTGAGATCAAATATAGCAGACTGTCCAAACTGCCGGAAAAAGTGTGTGAAGGTAGCAAAACACACATCACGAGGGAACAAAGAAAACAGTGAACCTTGACTTTTGTAGCTTTTTAATAAAACTTTATCCAGTCAGTGTTTAATAAGGACTTACAGGATTTCAGCTATTAGATATTTTTTATTTACTTATTGAAATTGTGCAGTAATTGCAATAAGCTGAGCCACAAGTGTACTTAGTTATTTAATAATGTTGTGTAAAAGTTTACTGAGATCAGCGAATGTGATACTTTGTAATATAACGTATGTGTTCGCTTTAGCTTTATCATTGCGTTCTCTTTGCTACACCGGGACACAAGACACCTTTCTGCTTTTACAGTTAAAGGTTCACTGAAAGGGAAATGTGGAAACCTGGGACATGGTGATCGAACTGTAACTTCAAATACCGGTTCATTTTATTTCTTGCCAACTTTATCTGGGAGAACTTTAACCTGTTACATCATGATCCTCAGCCTTAGCTATATAAAGACCAGGATAGCTGATCTGTGATGTCATTGTCTGTAATAGTCTGTAATGACCAATATCTTGGTCTTTATTTAGTTCAGGCTGAAGATCATGATGTCACAGGTTAAAGGTTCACCCAGATAAAGTGACATCACCAGCACCAGCCGGTGACATCACAGATCAATGGTGCTGCAGATTAAGTAGCAATCAGATTTTTGGTTAGGTAAAATTCAGCCTGCTTGGACTTTCTTGTTAGCAGTGGAGCAGTGCAGGATGGGAAGGTGTGAAAAAGTGTGAGGCCTCTGCATGCAGCTGTGGATATTTCTCAAGCTCCTATCAGCACTAATAAACAAAGATACCGTAGACAATGTTTATTTATTTACTGTTACACACTCTTGACTTTATTTGTCCTCTGTTTATCTATGGTTCATTTTTCGTCTTGTGTAATGGTCAGCAGATGCAGCGTGATCATAGCGAGGCCTCAGGCGTATTTGTTTGTGCTGGCTGCTTTTTACAGACTAAACTGGTACTAGGCCTCAGCAGCTGCTTTCCATCAAAACACCAGCGAGTGTGGAGACTTCACCTGGCAAAACAAGACGGAGGTGAAGTTGACAAGAGTATAACATCTCTGCTGACTTACGAACAGTTTTATGAAGGAAACCACCTGATTCCTGATTCAGACACTTTTCAATGCAATAGAATAGTGAACACTGAGTCTCTACTTTCATCAGTGGAATGATAATCAGACTGAGTAATTGGACTGGAAGTCTAAACGCTGAACATCGTATTTACGTAAGATAATTGTGCCGGAGAGAAAGTAGTCGTCTTTGCCTGATTTTAGAGGTGAAAAAAATCCGCTAGCCGTAAACTTTTTTCTTTCTGAAGAGACAACAACTCAGTATGGAGTTTATGATCACACACAGTGTGAGGCACATCAGTTCCAGCCAGGGCTCGATGTGTCACCAAGGTCAGACGTGTTGTCTTTAGTACATATAAAGAGTTTATTTCTGTCCACTGTCTGTGCAGCTGTAAACTCAGAACCCTGTGTGGTGCTGGAAAGTGCTTGTGGCCTTGTATAAAAGCTGTCACATAATCTACAATATCAACACAACACAGCTTGGGTCTCACCACTGGACATCCGCAGGTGTGTCACGTTCTCCTCCAGCTGGAGTCTATACGCTGGGGCAGAAGGGCATCTTGCTCCTGTCTTTCTGATCCACAACACAGGTGTGTGCATGTCTAATGAGTCTTAACTGATTGGCAGTAGGCGGGTTGAAGCCACTGGGGAAAACACTAACATTTCTTTATATCCTGTTTTTGTGAGATTTGGTGTTGATTGTCCAGCTGTCCTAGAGTCCATATGATATCTCCAAAATGACACAGAGCTTACTTGTAAAAATCTATAAATATATATTTATATATAAGGCAGTGGTGGCTCAAGCAGTTAAGGCTCTGGGTTGAGGATCGGGGTTCAAACCCCAGCACTGCCAAGTTGCCACTGTTGGGCCCCTGAGCAAGGCCCTTAACCATCTCTGCTCCGACCGCACTGTATCATGGCTGACCCTGCACTCTGACCACAACTTCCAAAAAAAAATAAAGTAAAAAATTTGATATATGCGTAGAAAGAGAGTGAGAAAGAGAGAGAGAGAGAGAAATAGAAAGCTGGTAAAGACTGATTGTTTATGCAGCTATAGTGTAGGTGCAAACAGGAACTAACATGTCTCTTGGATGTTTCACTGCATTAAATCTAACTATAAATATTTAAAATACACAGTTTCTAAATGAAATATTGTAATCATTGGCAGTTTGCTATGGTATAAGAAGAATAACCCCCTCACTCCAGACACCTGTGCACATTGGGAGAGAGTAGCAGCGTTCCATTTGCCTACAGTGCCGCATCACACACCTTGTAGTGTACTGTCTCCATAAAACAGCATGGTTTGGCGTGTGTTATTCCTTACATCATATGATATACAGTACATGATAACAGGTGCTAATTAGTCTCCCACAGTTGACAACATTAAACATTATTATCAACATATAAAGCAATCTATGGTGATAGAGGACTAAAATCCACACAGATGTTGTAGAACAGGATAATAATCAGCATGACATCACTCCAGCACATAGCTGATTATGTTGCTTTAGCAGTACACCCAGGAAAAGTCTTTTATTCCTATATATCTATGAAACATCTGAAATGTGTATATGAAATGCAGTGTCTTTTTTTTTAAATGAGAGAAACTGCAGCTTTTTTAAGCCAGTAGTGTCATGCAGAACAGAAATGATAGGAAGAGTTATATCAGTTTTTTCATTCCTCTCTCACCACACAACCATATTGCTATTATGCTCACAGCACTTTTTCTGAACTCCTTTACTCCTCTTGTCAGTAATTGTGTCTCTCTGTGAATTTTTGACACTCTTTATATCTGGTCAGCAACTCCTGCTCATATTTCAGACCATTTTATCACGAGATGTCTAGCATCTGTATATTTAGAGGTATGAAGAGGAGCATTATCAGCAAAATGATGAAATCTTCTTGTCTTCAACACTTTTCTGTGATGAGATGTTGTGATGGCTTGGTATCTGGGATCACCTATGATGCTTTATGTATTAATACATATGGACTGGGTCTGATTTTCATGAACACTCTTGAGAAGATGCTAATATTTTTTCCAACACCTCGTGACCTTGAGCTCGTTGAGCAGAGATTGAAACCCTGCTGAGAGAACTACCTCTGCATCCCACGGCTTCACTCAGCCTGGACAAGACAAGAGCCTTGAAGACGTGTGTGTGTGTGTGTGTGTGTGTGTGTGTGTGTGTGTGTGTGTAGAGGCAGTGAGGTTGTGGTTGATACTCTAGTCTCAGGTGTGCTGCTGAACAAACGTGGCTTTGTTGTGTGGTGAGAGGGACGAAGCTGGTCTTTAGCCCACTGTTATCACTTCTGCTGCACAGAGAAAGGATTAGAACTGACACTACAAATCAAACTCTCTCTCTCTCTCTCTCCCTCTCTCTCTCTCTCTCTCTCTATCTATCTATCTTCTCTTATTCTCTCTTTATCTTCTCTTATTCTCTTTTGGACAGTAAGGCAAAAACATGCATATCTCATACTGTATATAGCATCTGCTACTGAACTACCACAGAGTTATTCAAGGAAATATTAATTCCATTTGTTTCTAAGTTGTATTTTGTATATTTTCTCTGGAAGAATGTCTTAATAGAGAGAGAACAAATGACAGAACAGAACCATGATTCTTAGTTGTTTCATAAATTAAATCTAACTATAAATGGATGATGATGTATGATGAGTTATTCTTTCATTTTAAAAACTGTATTGTTGGCAAATTCAACCAGTAGTATCTTGTGGTATTTTTATTCTATTATTAAAACATTTTACATCTATAAAACATTTTATAGATTATCACCCTAGTTTAATGTTGACTAATTATAGCTACCAACCAGGATTAAGGCATTTAGGTTCTTCCTCTGAGCCATGTGAAGCAGCCAGCAGAGTGATATCCTTCTGTGGTATAAGAGGAATAAAACACTTTTTTTCGTAAGCAAAGGGTGGTAGAGTGGTAACAGGCAGTCTTCATTATGTTAGATTATTGTATCACACACACACACATACACACAAACATAAACACAGAATAGATTCAGAGCCCCAGAGGGTGGCTGTGGAGTGACCAGGCACCACAACACACACACAAACACACAGACACACACACACACACACACACACACACACACACACATAGATATAAGATAAGATATTCCTTATTCATTTAAAAAAATCTTTTAAAACTGTAATAGGATTGTGTAAGTGCTTAGCAGTTACATGTTATGTTTCACACATTACAACAATATTCATGTAGTGCCACGTGATCAATCTGATTTCCAGGGAGTAAGATGGTGAAATGCACCTGGACATTTTTTTTTATATGCTATAAACAACATCTGATCATGTAGGTAATGTATGTGAATTTGCCACAGAGTGCCTTCACCCTCACTCAGCTTTATTAAAGCTCGGCATGCTGTGAGAAATGATGCAGTCAGAGATAACCCACAGTGAGAGCTAGTAATTTTCTATCATGTAATTGTAATCGCACATGTAAGTATAACACTATAAACACACACGATTATGTGAGTGAATAGAAACGTGCACAGAGTTTGTAACAATCTCTCTGTGCTTGCTGAGATAGACGCTGTCAGTCTTGGGCTCTCCGTGTGCTACAGCGCAGAACGTTATTTACTAAACTAGTGAAGAGTGATTACCATGAGGAATGCAATAAAAATACCAGCGCTGGAGGAAGATCCATCATAATTGATGTGTTGCAAAGCAGATTACACACATTAGCACACAGCGGTTTAAATCTGACAGTGCTAACCAAACATGAAATATTCCATCATGTGAGGAGTGAAAAGTGCTGTTTTATTCTGAGCATGTTAGAATTCAGGGCAAGTAACAAAGAAGCATTAGCATTAATGTGGAATCCACCTCTGCTTCTCAAACCGGAACAAGCTTTTATTCGTCCCTGATTTGCTCTGTTGTTGCCTCGGATTCGTAATGCCAGCAAAAATCAGCATAACATTTAGAATCTATGAAACATATGACTGATATACACACACCAGCCATGTACACCATCACACCACACACAAGCTTACAGCAAGTAGCAGTGTGGCTTTATTTTAACAGGGCTAGATACAGCAAAAAAAAAAAATAATGATGATGATGATTATGATGATTTTTTTTTTTTATTGGTGGTGATTAGGTTGAAATTATTGTTATTATAGCAGTAGTATTTTTATTTATTATCATTACTATTATTATTAGTAGTAGTAGTAGTAATAAGGATAGATGTTAGAGATAAATAGTAATTTAGATTTACATTTTTTTTCTCTTTCTATGCTATTTCAAGCAATTTGTAGTGTAGATACATAGTATTTTTATTAATCACTGTTAGTGGTGGTGGTGTTGTAATTATTGTTATTATAGTAGTACTATTTTTATTTGTTATTATTACTGTTGTAATTATCATTATAAATAGTAGTGGTAATATTTCTGCATAATAATTGTAGTATAGATACCTACAATTATAATTAATTATTAGTAGCAGTAGTAGTGGTAATAGTATTATTACTAGTTATTATTATTAGTCATTAGTATTAATTCATACTAATGGATTATGTTTAGTAGTAATTATTATTAATTACTGTAGTAACAGTATTAGACAGAGTGCTAATCGTTCATATTATTTGTTAGTACTAATTATTATTATTAGTAGTAGTAGTAGTAGTAGTAGAAGTGGTAGTGATCATTATTAATAGCAATATTTTATTTAGAATTATTATTTGTAGTAGTATTGCTAACCATTAGTATTAGTTCTTCATTTTAATATTATATTGTTACAAGTAACAATAGTTCTAGTAGTGTTAATAGTATTTCTAACCATTAGTATTTGTTATTAGTATTAATACTTTTTATTAGTAGTGGTAGTACTAGTAATAGTGATATATTAGTAATAAACTAGTAATATTACTAGTAATATATTTATATTTAATTAGTGGTTAGTATTGATTATTATTATTATTATTATTATTATTATTATTATTATTATTATTATTATTATTATTATTATTATAGTGTGTATGTGTGTGTGTGTGTTCATGTGTAAAATTAGCTGTGCATTTATGGATTATGTGACATCTTCTATATATACAAAACAGGTTTTTCCCTAACATATTATGTTTATGTGTGAAGCTCACAGATTATTGATTTTTCGTTTTCTAATTGTACATGTCTCCCAGAAAAGGTAATATTTTCTTCCATTTGTTTCCTGTGATTTAATAAATCCGGGACGATTTTAATTTGGACTATCATCCTCGTAATTACGGGACTCGTAATTAATTGTTCTTTAACGAGACCGAATCTTGGCTGTGTTTGTGAGCTGGAAAGCTCTTCAGAAAAGTGTCATTAGTTCCACACCCACTCTCAAGCCCTCTAACTCACACTTCAGATTAATCAGCCTCAGCAGCACAAAGGTAATGAAATATTCCACTGCTCCTAATGCCTCCCACAACATTCCTGCCTTTTGTTACCAAATATGGAAAGAGAGATGAGCCTCTCCCGTCATGTTGTATGTGAATTTGTTAAAGATGTGTGGAAGTCAGGCTGAATTATACACACTGTAAATGAGATTAAACAATACGGGTAAAACAATAGTTTCTCTCCAGCAACACCAAACACAATGCAACACTTACCTTCAGCCCTCTGTACACATCCATATGCAGATCCTCTCTGGCTGATTTGTGTTTTACTCCACACACTAAAAAAGGTAGCACTGGCTTTTACACCACGCTGAACGTCATAACAGTTTGCAGCAGATATTTCACATAAATGCGTGAACATCTATTACATAAATTATAAAAATATCTTTGATAACTATAAAAAATGAATTGTCACTTCTGTGGTAAATATTAAAGCGGTAAATTCTTATTCTTCATTCCATTATTACTTTTTTTTTTTTAGAAAATTTGTTTTACAGGCAGATTTTTTTTCTAATTTTGTGAATACTTGTGATAGATTGTGTGTTACCTTGATATGATGAATTTCTACGCTAGCTTTTTAGTTATTGTAGCAATTGTAGGTTAGGTCTTGATTTTGTTGAAATATTTGAGTCTTTCTGAGAGATTTGTGTTAGAGCAGAACAACGAATGCACCGAGACATAACCCCAACTCTGCTCCAACACTGTCCTCTAGTGGCCCTCGCCTTCTGCCCGCACGGGGGGAAAGAAATGACCTTTTATCCCATTCAGTGCCTTAGACACACACACCTAGAACTACTCCAGCTGTCATGTTCAAGCTTCCACTCCTTCACTAATGATCTTACAATTGCCCACTTGCCACAGTGGCACTGACGAATTCATGTAATTGGAATTTCAAGAGTTTGCTCCTCTTATAATCAAATCTCTTAGGAATAGAAAACTGAGTGAAACCAAATCATCAAGTAGCCTTTAAACAGGTTATATATATATATATATATATATATATATATATATATATATATATATATATATATATATATATATATATATATATATATAAAAGAATATATAAAGATTGTCACCTCAGTAATATAGTATTTTTATTCACTATATTCTGTGATTACTCTTACAATTGTTATTGTCTTATAAAATCCTCAACAATCATAAATATTGTATTTCCCTTTTGACTCATGTGCCTTCACCTGTTTGCTCTCATCATCATTCTCTCCAGCAGCATCTTCCTCCTTCCCTCCATGCAACCCTGGTGCTCCTCGTGTGACTGTAGATCTTTGGAATATGGTAAAATGGCGCTGCTCTACTCTGCAGCCTGTAATAGGCATAATAGGGTCAAGGCTCTGCATTTAATAAACAATTACCCATAAATATTGAATGAGTCCGTCTCCAAAGGGCCGGGAAGCGGCCTGCTGTTGGATGAATAATGCACAGAGCCATGGTCAAATGGGCCGAGCCACGCGGCGCCAATTATCTCTGTGTGCTAACGAGCCTCCTAAACCCGACACACTAGCCATACACTCTCCTAGATGCACCCAGAAGAGCACTGAACAGCCACACACCTCACACACATTTACACACACACTCGGATTAACCTTTTACTGCAGCTTATTTTATTTGTCTGATTTCCCCGCAGTGCTTTGAGGAAGGCCGGCTGTGTTCTAGCAGTCCACTGCTTCAGACCTGTCGCTTCCATTCTGAATTACAAATCAATCGCAGGTCCCGTCCACCACTTTACCAAGGTCACTTAGATTAGCAGAGGTTGCATCAGAGTGGAGGACTGGCCATGGATTAGCATAGTCCCATACAGGGGCTTGAATTAAACAGAGCTGCACGTTCTGCTGCTCCTGTATATTTGAATCCCGGGGCAGAGATAGACAGACACAGGGAATTGGAGCTCTGGCCCTGTGGATCAAATGGGAATGAATGCAGTTAAACGGGCCTGTTAGCCGTGCTGGACCAGTGCCCCTGTGGGACATCAGTGCCCCAAAAGCCCCCTAAAGACCCCCACTTACTTCTTTTAATGAGATAAGCACCTAGCCCTTTACACATAGCACCGGTACTGCAGATATTACACACGGGAACACCAAAGGTCTCCTTGAGATGAACACTCCCTCTTTAATGGGTTTTATCTGTGTTTAAATCATTTGTAAATCAGTCCACTCACATCAGGAAATATTTATCACATTTATATGATATTTTCTGATTTTACAGTTAATCATGTGCTTAAATTGTATTTAGTCAGTTTACCAGCAATGCAGTGGTCATGTCTTTTTCTTTCTTTCTTTTTTTTTCTTACCTATTATGTTATATTATATAATATTTTTCTTACCTTTTTATATTTAGGATCAGTGCTTTAATGTTTTAAATGATATTATATTGTTTGTCTGTTAGATTTTTAATTCATTTAAGATCAGTAACTGTATAGTTCAAAAGCAATAAATGGTCAATGTTCTTATATTAAATTGTCACATGACTTTGTGTAAAAAAGTCACTTGTATTTCTGATTTATTGCTGTGTTCATCTGAGATGTGTTTTGAGACCGTTTTCATTAAAAAAAAATAATAACTATGTCTGTTGAGGATGATTCTTTAAAGATTGTTATTCATGCTATGAAGTGAATCGCTTCTATTTTATTTATAATATACAATTGTAAAAAAAAATCATTTCAATAACATATTCTAACTTTCTGTTAATTAATTTAATTACATAGTAGTTAACCCTTTATGAATGAATTTTTTTGAACCGTTTTTAATTGTATTACCTGGAATGGAAACAGTAATCAAATAAGCAGTGGAGGATGTAGTAAGTATCAGAAGTAGGTATTGCTGCTGAATAAAATGAGAATGCTGCTACATGTGTCCATTAAGTAGTTCTACAAATAAGTATACAGCTGTAAATGAATATGTGCTGATGCACGTGGAGCTGTTAGTGTCCTCTGCCTGGCATTTCATTTTCATCATGAAGGTTTTGCTCGGAAATCACTACTAAATTAGCATTAAAGAAACCTCCTGGCTAGATGATGGTGTGTGTGTGTATGTGTGTGTTAGTGTGTGTGTGTGTGTGTGTTATACTGCACTAATGATACCCTCTCCTCTCTTTACCCATATTTGTCCTCTTACATCCTGTCCCTCTTTAGGTGATTTAAAACACATGGTGCTTTGCCCTGGCTTTATGGTGGAGCGCTGTACAGCGTGGCCCAAGACACCTTTCTGCCTCCCCCCTCCATCTCCATCTGTAGCACATCTGGAAGTGTGCACTCCAATAATTGGAAGTCAATTTGTTTGAAGTTATGTTTTTGGAATCTGGTTTGATTCAATCGGACTGTCTGGAAATCGCATCGGTGGCTTTTATAGCGCTGACCGCAGCTGGAGGGATTTCATCTCTTTGTATTCCGCTGTTAATACGCCGTTCACCAGCCAGTGACGTGGGAGTTGCTAAAGTATGGCTGGGTGCGGCCACCATAAACACAGAATAGATTCAGAGCCCCAGAGGGTGGCTGTGGAGTGACCAGGCACCACAACACACACACACACACAAACACACAGACACACACACAGAAACACACACACACACACACACACACACACACACAGGATCCACTCACTAATGAACCTTTAAATCCAGCAGAAGATTCCATCACATCAAGTCATGCTACAAAAGTCACTTATTGGTTATGAATTATTTATTATTGTTATATGCACGTTATAGTTTAATGTCACTTTATAGTTTAGCTGTAGATTGTACATATATTTATCACAGGAGAGCTGTATCATGGGAAAGAGTGTTAGTTCTAAAATGTGTATGTGGGCATGCTTTTATGTCTCTATTTATATCTACATCTACAGTATCTTTACAATTGTCCAAACATGGAAAAGGAATTTCTGACTGATTTGACTTTTTAAAGATATTTGTCTGTCACCCCACAAAAGAAAAAAAAAGAAAAGAAAAAAGAAATTATTAGTATTATTATTATTATTATTAGTTTTGTATTTTTTAATAAAAAAGGACTAAAATGTTTCCTTATGGTTACCAATGTTTTTAGGGTTAGATATAATCTATCATAAATTATGTCAATAGAAGGTCCTCGGAAGGTTAGTAAGTGTGTGTGTGTGTGTGTGTGTGTGTGTGTGTGTGTGTGTGTGTGTGTGTGTGTGTGTGTGTGTGTGTATGTCAAGCTGACGCAGCCTTCAAAGTCTGAACTATTAATGCCACAGACTTTAATAAAGCCTTTAATATGTAGGCATTGCAAAAAAGTGTGAAGAAGTACTTTATACCCAAGCTGCTATTAAATCCTGCATTTGCCTCATTTTTTAGGCATAATGCAACTCAGTGCAAATGGCTCAACTGAGCTGAACTGAGTTTTGAGTAGTGTGTATTTCCTATAGGCAGTTTTAATGATGGAAAATTAGAGTGCTGTGGAGAGAAGGAGTGTGTGTGTGTGTGTGTGTGTGTGTGTGTGTGTGTGTGTGTGTGTGTGTGTGTGTGTGCGGTGTGAGGGAGGATGCAGTACAGTGCATTATCTCCATCTACTGGTGAAATAGTGCAGTGAACAGAGAAGTGATAAACACACTGAAATGTCCACACTGGTATATAGTTGTTGTTGTTGTTGTTGTTGTTGTTGTCTTTCAGCTGGACCACCATCCAATCCACATATTTGATTTTGGCTCAGGTTTCACACTGGATGTTTTTCATAATGCAGCCCTACCATTTTATCTGCGCTTGCTTCTGCTAAAGGTTGTTGGTGATTATTAGAGTGAAAGCACAGATGCATTACAGTAAAGGTTTTGTCGCATGAGCTAACACACAAATCATAAGCGGACTTGTTTTTTAAGCAAGCATGTCCACGTCTATTCCCCAGTTTCTTTTTGGAGTTCCTCCAGAATTACACTCTGATGAGGATTTTGTAAAATATTATGTGTTCTGACCCTCTCTGACCCTCTGTAATACCTAATAGCATTGGATTTTTAGTGATGCCCATGAAAGGAAAGAACACACACTGACACAAAATTTACAGTAAGTTCAGGGTTTTTTGTTTGTTTTTTTTAAAGGTACTTATCCCTTCCCCTCCTTTCTATTTTACAGCAGACCTTGATGAAAGCTTATTCAGTCTGACATTGTCACGAAGAAGCTTTACAGAAATATCTGAACTCTAGATCTAAATTGTACATTTATAAATGTATCCCTTATGAGCAAGCCAGAGGTGAAGGTGTCTAGGAAAATCTCCCTGAGACGATATGATGAAAAAACACTAAGATATCTGGTCACGGGTTTCACAGAGTAAAGCCAACAGCAGAGACCTGAGACTTCCTAGAATGATCTCCCAGAGTCCTTTAGATATGGGGACTTTCTATTTACTTTCTACATAAAGCTGTTTCTGTGTTTATGTAGAAACTGTTGAGGTAAATACTTGGGGTGGAAAATCTTCCTAAACCTGCCTGATATCCTAAACATCTCAGGTAGTATTTATGTTAATCAGAGCAATCGAGCTGTAATCTGGCAAAAGACTTCACAGAGTGGTTGAGAAACAGGAACAGCAGAAATGTACTGAGAAGATCTAAGCTTTCGCTTTAATCCCAGCATGCATACACTTTGTGTAATTGTGTTTGTAATCTGTAGTAAGAGTGTCTATATTTGATAATAATATGGTGGAGAGATTCATTATGGAGAAACATAAATCTAATATCTAATAGCATTGTAAAACATTCATTTCAGCAGCCTTTGATGAGCACACAGCCTCTCCACTGCAACACATCCACATGTTTCTCCTCTCGCTGTTTGTTGTATTATTCATGCATTACTTCATTTCTGAATTTGCTTAAAAATCTCAGCTAATGAGACAGTCCTTCTAAAAACTCATGATCATACAGAACTGAAATAAAATTTTGAATAAAAAAGGCTTCAAAAAACAGTAGATTGACTAAACAGCACAGTGGCTTTTTTAATAGCTATTTATGTTTTTAATAGTTCATGTTAAATATGTTTTATAAAAGAATGTGATCTTTGAATGCAGTGAAGTACAATGATCCATACTTATAGCTTAGAAAGTAAAAAAAAAAAACTGAGTGTAAAATGAATTATCTTTTGTAACAAATAAAATTTAAATGTTGTAAACATCTGAAATAAACTCAAACAATGTAAAGCATCATACTGAAAGCCATGTAAACAATAAACACGTAGCATTAACAGTCATATTCGTAATTAGTAATTAACAGTATTATGATATGCCCTACTCCTTCCAGGGTGTATCTTGCCTTGATGCGCAATGACGCCTGAGATAGGCACAGGCTCCCCGTGACCCGAGATAGTTCGGATAAGCAGTAGAAGCTGAATGAATGAATGAATGAATGAATGATATGCCCTTAAGGGGCATGTGTATGATATTAAACATACATATGCAAATTGCCCCTCTAATCTATATGTAGATTTCCCCTCAAATTAAAAAAAAATACATTTGTGTTGTGTAAAATTGTGTGTGTGTGTGTGTGTGCGTGTGCGTGTGTGTATTTTATTTTTTTTTTATTTGAAAGGGACTCTGCCAGTTTATCCAAACATCCTGCTCATCAGTCTTCAACCCCAGTGATCCTCACCCCAGTCTTCAGGACCCCAGCACTGCTCCACATGTTTCCTCGATCGCCGTGTTGTGTGAGTTTGAATGCAGTTAAAATGTGAAGTGTCTGGAGAGCCTCGAAGGTCTAACCTGAACTCAGTGTGGCAGAGGGCTGTTAGAGCATTTAGTTTGGTGTAATTATGGGTATATTGTGTGTCATTATTATCCTGTGACAGGGAGACGTCCTCATCAAAATGTCACTTAAACACCAAACCTCTCAGCTGCTGGATCTTCAGACAGGCCAAGACCTCATCAGTCGCACAGCAGTGTAGAGAAGCTATAGAACACAATCAAGCCTGTGTGTGTGTGTGTGTGTGTGTGTGTGTGTGTGTGTGTGTGTGTGTGTGTGTGTGTGCATTCAGAAATTTGCTTTTACATATTTATTGTGATAAGGAATGAAAGAAAAGCAGACTCTGGTTTATCAAAAAGGGGTTTAATGTATTTTTCCCACCCCAAAGATATAAAAAAGAACCTTGTTAGATTGTTTAAGAAATTTTTTTTCCAAAAATACAGGGATTAGGATATATAAATACACAGTGAGATATTTTTTCCTTTAAAATACTTTAGAAACAAAAAGGCAGGTTAGTTTTATTGCTATTAAATTACCTTTACAACATCTTCTCATATATATGTTTATAAAGCTAACCCTGTTTTAGATAAGGCATGACAGAGGAGGGGAATAAAACTCCTCTTCTCCATCTTCTCTTTACTTTTTCCTTAAGAGGTCCTTATGAACAATGCCATTATGTTAAATCATCTCTCCTTTTTGTTGTTTCTGACTTTCCAGGACACATAGAAGATATGTCTCTTTGTCTAGTGAAAAAGTTGGAGGTTTCACCATAAAGGTTTCAGTCATATTCAGCAGGTCCAGACATGTAGGAAAACTGTGGTCAAAGCTCATCGTTGTCATCCGTGCTAAAGCTGCTCCTGCGGCTGCTCCCCTTAGAGGCATTGGGCGAAGTGGCTGAAAGCAGTGGGTCAGTCCCGAACGGAGACAGCGCCTCCTCCATGAGCAGCTCGTCCAGCCTCTGCTCCTCCTTCAGAGTGGCACTGAAGAAGTCTGTGAAGTGCGACAGCGGGTCTGAGAAGGTTGTCAAGGAGGCGTCTCCGTGTTCACCAGAAGAGCTGCTGTTACCTTCATTTCCAGCATGGCCCACAGACAGGGAGTTCCTCTGCAGGTACTCGGGGCCGTTGATCTCATCCTGTGTGTAGAAAGTCTGCACTCCAGGAGTAACCGCAGGAGCTGGTAGTGCCTGCTGCTGCTGCTGTTTGACAAGGTTTGATGAGAGCTCTGCTGCTCCTAGGTTACAGGGCAGACCATGAGCACGAGCCTGGATCTCCAACTCCTGTTAAACACAAACATATACTCAAGCATTTGATACAAGATCATTGTCTCACTTCATTTCAGGTCATAATTGAAGAGTCACTGGGGTACAAATGACTAGTATCTGACTTGATCATTGATGATGAATTTAAGCAGAAATTTAATTTGATTAGATTTGTCATTACTTTACACATAGGCTTACCAGATCTATACAGAAGATTCTATACCTATATGTATATATACAGCCAGTGGCTTTCCCATAATAATAAATGCATCTTTATGAGATCGAAGCCCTGTGTAGAAATGTGTGTGGCAGGACTGCTTGATAGGAGCTGTGTGTAATTACATTGGAGGCTAATTGGGATGTCTGTGTGTGTGAGGACTTCTGTAATATCTCCTGCTGTCTCCTCTTTGAGTATCTCACTCCTGGATTGTAATGCAATTTCAGACAAGTGGGGAAGGGAGGATTGTCTGTCCTGCATTATTAAGGCCCCATAATCTAATTCCAGGTGTATTCCTGTCCTAGCACTCAGCTATTAATCAGGTAATTTCCTTCAGCTCCCTGTGTTTTCAATCGGAGCTCAGTGACAGACATCAGCAAAACATGGGGCAATTTGTAGGAGTGTGTGGTAAAGGCTGTTTTGGTTCATTTAACTCGTATTATCTACTCTTTCTTTTTGTTATTATTTTACAACAGAGTTACTATTGAACTCTGTTATCCGCTCTCCCTACCTGAATCCTGAGCAGCAGTCTCCTGTTAGCCTGCTCCAGCTTCTTCTGGCGGCTCTCCAGCTCTCGCGCATGTTGCTGCTCTTTCTGCAGCCACTTAATGTACTCCACTGAGGCCTTGAGGATGGTCCCTTTGTTCCAGCGCATATCACTGCCAGAGAACAGAAAAGATAACCTTTTTCACACATGCGTCGTGTCAGCAGAACCTTCACACACAGGAAAAATACCATCACAAAAACCCTATTTTATAGGACTAAGAAATGGTGATTTACATGGCCAATTATTCATTCTCAGACATTATGTTGGCTTTGAATGGGAATTTTAATAGAATAGTTAAGTGTGTCTGCAAAAAAGCTATTCTATGGTCCTTCTATGGTGAAAAATTAATCCTCGAGTAAAAATAGGTGTCAGCTGAGCTAAAAAAAAATTTGGAAGCAGAAGCTAAGTGGAGCCTCTGCCAATTCCATTAGTTGTTAAAAGGAAGGAAGTGTTTTAAAATTGTGTCTTTCTTTGGAGTGAGATTTTGTCTGATCAGAGCTAATCTCCTTTATCTTACATTAATGGAATGGTGATGAAGAAAACCTTTCATTTAAATTTTCCCCAAAGTTCAGTTCAGCTGGCCCTCTAGATTCTCTTTCCCGAGGTCCAGTTGTGCTTAAACCTTTCCTCAAAAGGTCTGTACTTTGACTTTGACCCCATTTTTCAATATTCAGATGGGCATTGCACTGAACTACTGATGCCACTTCACACTGTGTAAGTTAAGAAACTTCATTCAGCCATTGGGTGTAGCTTGAAAAAGGGGATGTTTTGCATTGTAATGATTCTGTTTATCTTTTAGGATATTTATAGGCTAATGATGTTGATTAATAGATTAGAAGCAGTGGGGAAAAAGTGCCACTTACGGGTCATTGGACTTTGGTATCAGAGTTCCAAGCTCTTTAATTCTGTAGTTGATGTTGTATCTCCGCCTTCTTTCGACTGTTGAAACAGAAAATAACAATAATTGCTATATATGTTACACACGTGTGCGCTATATACACACACACACTCACAAACACACGCATGTATGATTTACATATAAAGCATCTTACTCAGATTGTGATTGTCTTTCTTTTGTCTCTCTTTTGCTAAGACTCTGGTGTCTTGTTCTGTTGAGAAAGAGAGAAGAGAAAAGAAGAAGAAGGCATTTAGAAAAAAAAGTACAAATTCAGCATTTTTGAAAAAAATATATAAATAAATATAAATTGCACTGATGGTAGGTGGCAAATGACTTAATGTTAAAGTCACTATGTTTGCTATATACCTATTGCTCATCACTCATAACATCACTTCTGTGCCCTCTTCTAAAACACCCTCACTGACAATTAACTCGGCTTCACAAAGGAAAAGTGCTCCATCCCACTTGCATTCTTCCAAATTATGTAATTGGAGTCTGTGATTAGATTTCTGGATTCGTTTCTGCTGATTCGATAGGAACGTTTAAGCTGTGTGTAACCGCTCTGTGTCCTGCAGCACACTTATGTGAAAAAGATAGTAAGTGACTTCTTTTCCTCATCGGAGTGGAGAGATCTTGAGGCATCCTCAACATTTCCTAAATCAATTAGCTTTAGTTGATGCATGACATTCACAGTGGGGGCGAAGTCTCTTTCAAGGAGCTCTTTGTGCAATATGTACGACACAAGAGATACGTCCCATCATATTCAGTTAACTGAAGCATTGAAAATGAGAAATGTGTGGAGTAAAAGAGGAAGTTGAACAGTGTGCACTTTGAGTGGCTGTAATCAAGCAAGAAGACACTGACATGAATTATGCCTGTGTGTTTTTCTTTGAAATTCATCCTTGTTGTGTTTAAAGCACTGGTCATGGACTCACAAATGTTCGACTAGGAGTATCCATGTTTGTGGCTGTGTGCATCTGTATACAGCTTTGAAATGATTAGAGATATTCAGGGGCCTTAAAGCGACAATTGATCCACGCAATTGCAGTTTTTTTCTGCAGCTGTGCTCCGTACCTGTGACTTCCATTTTAACAGAGAGCTTTGGGGGGCATGAGGGGGGTGTCAGTCCACCATGAGAGGCAGTCATACCTTGGTCACTGCCATAGACTTCCAGCATACTACTGTTCAGGGCCACCTTTGAATTAAACAGGAAGAAAAGAGGATGAGATAGGATTAGGTTTCTTTGTCATTTATATTTCTATTAGAATATAATAGTATTTGTATATGATTTACAGAACAGATCTGATTTCTCTCTCTCTCCCTCTCTCTCTCTCTCTCTCTCTCTCTCATCCACTCTCTAATGCCACATTTTCAGCTTAGGTCATTTACAGTAGCACGTAAATGTATAGTACATATGTGAGGACAAACACAGACACTTTTGTATAGCATCGAATCTCAGAAGCCCCTGCCACTTTCTGACATTATATAAGAGCTGGACCTGTCTGATCACATACGTTACCAGTTTTGACATTTTTTACATGCAATATTGACAGATGTGCTGTGTGAGAGAAAACGCCATCTGTCAGGGCTTGTCTCCTGCTGCATCTGCTCAACACGCTTCAAATACAGCTGAGTACAATCAACACACTTCTCATTTACACTCTATGTGGATTACATGCTGAAGGACTAAAAAAAGATGGCACATAATCAGTATTAGATGAAGAGCTCAGAAGATACGGTGTTCGACTGTTGTTTGACTGGTGAATGCGTGTATGCCATTATCTCAGTAAAGGAAAATCATGCTTATCAAAAATGAAAGATTGCTACAGTCCCTCGGCTCCTGGCCTTGTAATCGCTTCAATCCTTTCCCATCTGTGTTTGCAGATATTTGGATACATGAAGCGACATGACGCGTCGCACTGTATGACTAATTAAAATCAATTGATCCGTTTAAGCATGGTATCATTTCTGAACAAGCCCACTGGGAGTCGAAGCATTAGCCCAATCCAATGCCTCACTACGTTACTGAGACATAATCTGTCATCTCTTTTTCTCTTTCTCTCTCTCTCTCTCTCTCTCTCTCTCTCTCATACCATGTACCCTCATATCATTCCCTCTGTAAAACTGGACTCCTCTCCATCGCTGTCTTTTTGTTTGTGGTAGAATGCAACGTGACAGTTTCCCTTTCAGTGACGCATTCCTCTGTGGTGAGTTCAGGTGTCATTATAATCACCGCTCAAGCAGTTCTTTGTCCAGGCTAAGCATCAGCAAAATGCAGCAGAAATTTTTTGCCCAGTCAAAGAAACATAGGGAACGCTTGTATCCCTAGATGCCTGTGTGTGCATTTTTATATTCCTTAGCTAAATTGCACTTCTTTAGACGAACATGAACTTTTTCCACATTTGCATGTATATGCATTTCTCTCTTTGTTAGTTCATCCCATTACTCACTTTCTCCCTTCTGCACCTTAATTTTGACCCTAAAGTGCCTGTGAGAGTCCTCGCAGAAAGGAAGGGACTATTCACTGCACTCATTACAGCTCATTTTCTGCATACCACTCAGTTCCCTGATTGTATTAGGTGTCTAATCTATATTGTTACACAGCAAAGAATGCAGTGCTGTTTAAGCCTTTTCCCCACACACATCGTGAACTTTGACTCTCAGTTGGACTTAATCTGACCTCACAAAAGACAAACTATTTTTTTCCCTTGAACACATCAAGAATCAACATTTTGGTTTAACTTTTGATCTTTCTAAAGAGATTTATCAAAGCAGACATGTCTAAAACCTCTGAAGATTTGTGTTGATGTAATTTAAGTGATTAGAGTCTTATAATTTCTTAATTCCTATTACAATACTTCATCTCAGACTTTGATAGCATTGGTAGAAATGGCAGTGGTTATACCGGATTTACAGATACAGGGTCGCTGACCACACACTGAAAGAATAAACCTAATTCATACTTACGTTATTTTGCATTATGATGCTAGGCTCCATACACTCCAGGCTCCCATCATTAAACCCCGATTCAAAGCCAATAAGATCATCAATATCATCCACTGGAAACTATAGAAAAACAATGATTACACTGTAGCACATTTGCCATGCTCAATTGTCCCTTTTTATCTTTATCTACAAAGGTTAATAGTCATTGAATCAATTTAGAGTAGAACAGCGTGATGGACAGTCCAATAACAAGCATTTCATCATCTCTACACAAAAAGACTGGAGTATCATGGAAATGTCTCTTATCAGATTAGTGAGGCCTTTTACTTTGGTATTGATCAGCGCAATGTTTGATGTGATTGATGAGCTGTGTGTGGGGAAGAGTGGGGGTTGGAGAACGATACTCACCTCAGTGTCATGGCTGTTGGCAAGGGTGAACAGGGTGACGGGGCTGCCCGGAGTGCTGTTGTCGCTTACAGGTGTCATATGGCCGTTGCGCATGATAGGCATCGTGCCCAGGGCCTGGCCCGGGTGTGGATGGGCCTGGCCAGCAAGCTTGGTTCCTAGAGTCAGGTACTGTTTGACCTGCTGGGCTTGGGCTTGGTGGAGATGGTACTTGGAGTTCTCCAGGTGGTTCTGAACCTGGGGATTGAAGTCATGGTCAGTACTACACATTATACATTCAGACATAAATTTTACATAAATAAAATGTTCATCATTTTATGAAAATGCACTATATGTCCTAATTTATTTAAACTAGTCAAAGGTTATAAAAGAACTAAGTTGTTGTTTATTTCTAAATTCAGATTTAACTTTTAACAACATTTGACAATCTGTAATAAAATGCTAGGCTATAGATGGCGATCTGCTCCCTCCAACCGGATAGCTGAGGCCACTTCTGAAGATGAATCTCATAGCCATACCTGACCTTCAGCCACCAGATACCTTAAAAATTCAAAATCACAAGGCAAAAAACAAGTCCTTACACTGGCAACTTGGGCTCCGTCTCGCATCATGTAGTAGCTACAATCAGATAAATGTGGCATTCTCAGAACCCGCTTGTCTTCTGAAGCTCTGTCAAGGAACTCTAGTAGGATCCCAGGATAACGTTATCTGCTGTGCAGCTATGTTGTGACTGTCCCCTCCTGTCCAGGACTCTTTATAAACCAACTGGGTGTAGTAAAAGACCTAATTAACAGGGAGGCTGGCTTGCCCTTTTATGGCCTAGTGTGATAATCACCTCAAACAGAGAGCCATCAGAATACTGATCTGGTTGGTTTGATCACAGTGGGATGCCTGCATTTTGCCTATATCACCAATTCAAGAGGACCGCCCTATTCTGTTTGTGTGACATAGCCTCTCCTCAAGCTGCCACCCTAACCCTTTCCCACGTCTGCTTCAGGGGGCTCGAAAACAAATGCTGCTTGTTGTGTGTGGTTTCTCAATAACTCCAGGGCTCATCTTAGGCACAGCGCTCTGAGGACTATTGTTCTCTGTCAGCTCTCAAAAACTAACTGTCAAGAACTGGACCCTTATCTTATTTTAGTCCATAACACATCATAAAACTATATATAGCATGGACCTATTCACTTTTTGGGAGACCAAATTGACCCTGTTTTGTCTTTGTGCTGTCTGAGTTCACAAAGGGCCAGCTGTGAAGTTACCCCATGGCGGCTGAGGGTATTTCTAGAACATCCAAAAATAACTTTTATTGCCATGTGGCTAAAAATAAACTCAGTGAATGTCAAGCTTATTTTGACTGAACTTCTGAAAAATATTATTTTTTAGAATTTTAACTTTGTAATGTATTTCATTTTATTCTAAATGACTTTATAAACATAATTATTTCTATGGTAATAATGTTCTATGGTAATACTGTCCATTTCATCCAAAACTACTGAAATTAGATTCTGTGATAGATATTTTTACTATTTTCTGGACATCCATCTAGTTGAAATGACCCGATGATGATGATGTTCAGGATGCCAGAGGTTTTGGAGGAGTAAAGTCTTTTTTTATTGGTAGACCTCCATATTATCAGTTTTTGTCTGGATTGTATTCCGAATTCCATATTAACTGTGCAACAGTACATAAAAATTGGTTAAGAGGGAAATGCACAGCTGTAGCTTCATAACTTGATTTTGTTTATTTAATTCAGTCAGATAAGGAATGCTGCACTGGCTGTTCACAGAGCAAATCTGATAGGACAGCAAGAACACACACACACACTTTCACCAGAGTAATAGTAATAATATGCTCTTAAAATCATCTCTCATTTTCTCTTTAGGTTTAGAAAACTGCAAGTCATGTTTGCACTCTATAGTTTATTTATATGGTATTTACATGCTACTACCTTGGAATCTAAGCACTTATAAGTTCTCCTGCATCCAAAATATAGTTTGACTTGCTAAAGTCAATCCAGCAGTTTGTTCTTTAACATACTACCATTCAATTCCATGAGAAGGAAGAATCACTAAAGAGTGACAGACGGAAATAAATGAGACTCTGCATTACCTTATTGATTTGTGGCTACTAGAAATGTTAGTCCTTACATCAGGCTTCCAGACAGGCACTGACTGTGAACTGGAAGTGGGAATTTAATCTATATTATGGCACAGACGTTGCACAACTGTGTTTCAGTATTAGCCAAGTTCTTGTTTCACTTCACCTCAGGTTATGAAACATTGGGGTGGATGATTATCAACTGTAGAAATTATGGACAAATACCCTAACGCCCACAGGTCTTCAAATAAACTTCTCTCATTCTGACTACTGTTACAATGCTACAATATACCGTACAGCTAAATTTACATGATTTGTATGCCATTAATTATACAGTTAGTACTGTTTTTCCTACATTGTCTGTAAGCTACATTGGCCTCAATATGCAGAGTCATTGCACCACAAAGTTTTCTATAGGGAAGAGAAAGTAAAGTGGGAGCCAAGATTTTTCTTAGGTGCATGTTTCTCATGCCTTTATTATTATTATTATTATTATTATTATTATTATTATTATTATTATTATTATTATAAGGCTACCAGTCTTTTAAGTGAAATCACATATCACATTAAAGGCTAAATATGAAATCCATGAATCCTACATTCCTGTAAAATGGTGGATTGCATATTGAAGAAAAATGTTATTCATAAATATCAAGTGAATTCAGTAATTACTTCTCATTCTTAATACATATAAACTGCCACAGTTGAGGAAATGTCACATTCAGTGTGTTTTTTGTTCTGTATTTTATAATCAGGTGAACTCATACAGCTTCTTCAAAACCATAAAAATTCTTCAAAATCTTTGTAGCCTGTTAGTTCCTCATTTCTAACACACACACACACACACACACACACACACACACAGGTACAGAACCAATAAACATTTCTTACCGAGATGCACGCTTTAACGACCCAACAAAGCAAACAGCACACACCTCACTTTCTGTCTGTCTTTCTATCTGTCTTTCTGTCTCTCTGTTTGTATCTGCAGCTACCTACCGGCAACAGCTGGACCTCAGTGAGGGAGATGACTTTGACTACACAATGGTGGCTCATGGCTTCAGCAGCAGTAATGTTCAGCAACACAACCTCTGTCTTTATCTCACAATCCCAGTGTCCATAAACTGAAACTTCACAGAATAAGGAGTTGATGTGAGTCAGCTTGCTGGTTGTGCAGTCATGCATGGAAAGAAGGATGAGTATTTGTGTGTGTGTTATTTTCCTGAACAGTATATGTTAAAAGCCAAGTCAGGGAAGGAAGACATGACACATCAGCATTCTCAGTACCCAGGCTTCCTCTGCAAGGTTTTTCTCCACCACTAGCTATTAGCCAAACGCCTGACAGAGGCAAAAAATGGCTTCGATGGCTAAAAGCAGAGGAACAAGGGATGAACGGGTTGGGAAGTGGAGGGGGTTGTTGTGTTCTAGGATCTTTCCTTTCTGCCTGTACACATTTTCTTACTCAGCACATTCCAGGCACAGGTTATCTCCCTGACACACACCTCTGTAAAGAAAGCACACGCATGCACTATATACAACATCACACATACACGCAGGCAAAAAAATCATTTTAAGGAGGATTTCCTGGCACACATATTCCTTCACTAGAGGTCACACACTGCATGAATCTATAAATCAGAGGATCTGGACACTGAACATGGAAGAGGGAGGGTTTGAGTTTGTATCTGAGTTGACAGTAATATCAATTCCAGTTAGTTAAAATCATTTTAAAGGGGATTTCCTGGCACACATATTACTTCACTAGAGGGCAAAGACTGCATGATTATGTAAATCAGAGGCTCTGGATACTGAACATGGAAGAGGGAGGGTTTGAGTTTGTATCAGAGTTTACAGTAATATCAATTCCAGTTAGTTTGACAGTATTTCAGTGTCATTGTTGACACTTTTGCACAGCACTGGAATCACACATGATCACAGTTACGCTATGCTGTATTTTAATCAGTGAGTCAGGCTGAATTTGTTCAGTGCACAGCTGATGAGGCTTGGGTGATAATCAGAGCCATGTAAAGGCAGTAATTTCTTACAGTCAACAGTGTGACGGACGACATAGGTGTGATTACAGTTCAAATAGCAGATACAGCGTTGTAAAGTGTAATCTATCCACATCATTCAGATGCCGTTTCATTTGTATTATTATCTGCTGCTGCAATGAAATAATTGCTTTTTTTAGTTTTTGAAAAAAATCTAAAATAGGCTTTGAAAATGAGCACGCACAGTACTGTACTCTGTGTGTGTGTGTTTGTGTGTGTGTGTGTGTGTGTGTGTGTGTGTGTGTGTGTTTGTAGATGTTTAGCCCTGCTAAAAGTACTAGTTAGCCAATTTCTCCCTCTCTCTCTCTTGTCCCAGCATGACAGCTCACCTTTGTTAGTCCCGCACACAGCGTGCATAAAACATGAGCTACTTCCTGTAAAAGTTGGTCTGCTTCTAAGACAAGACTTCAAAGTCTGGCTCACACATCTGAGGTCTGTTTTATCCAAGTAGAAAAGGAATGCATAATAGCAGGTGCACTTTAATGATTTTATATATAAATTAAATATTACAGCATTTTTTTACTTTATTATGAGATGGCTGGTCCATTCTCTCTGTCACATTTAACAACAAAGAGTAAGGTACATATATCAAATGCATATCTAAACATATATATAATGATAATAAGATATGATAAGAACATAGGAATTAAATGTCCAGGTCTTTTTCAGATTATAAGAGCAGGACTAATGAACATTAGATACATATTGTGTTGTTTAAATAGCTTCATTTTCTGCAAAAGAGGTTTGTACACATGGATAGAAATGGGCATTCAGTCCAGCCAGACTTTTCTGAAATTATACAGTTAGGACTAATGTGATTTTTGCCCTAAATCAATTAAACTGTGCCCGTTTCATAGGCAACAAGGCAAGTCGTTCATACAGTAGGCACACCTTAGAGCAATGCCTGTCTTCTTTCACAGCTGCAAAGCCAGATCTAATTTTGGCTTTAGGGCATGCATGCCGATGATCAGATAAGGACATAATCAAGACACACAAGGATCCAAGAAAAAAAATTCAAGAAAAGGAAGGTCACAGCACGTCCCAGTTTTTGTATATAATAGATGCAACTCTATAAATTACCTTGGAAAATTGCCAAAAAGCACTGAAGCACCTCAACACTGCTGCAAATACAGCAACTAAAAGGCATCACTCAGACATGCAGATTCAGCATTAGGGTTTTGCATGTGCCCATTTATCTCCCACTTCCCTATTTTTGTCATTCAGATTTTAGTTGTACTTATATATTTAAAAGTCTGCACGATTTGTCTATAGTGTATTGTATAATGAAGAAAAGCCTTCACCAGTTTGTCTGAAATGATCATATCTGGCCATTTATTTGGTGTGGAATTTTGTTTATAAAATTATATCTTTTTCATATATCAATTGATTCATATATATATATATTAAAATGAAGCATTTTTCAGTTTGTTTAACCTCCCAAAGCAGAGCATTTATAAATTTCAGTGAAAAAACACAGTGAAGTTCCAATAAAAGCAATAGAAAGAGAAACTGTAGAAACAGAAGAGCAGAAGCCCTTTAGTAACCTAGCACACATGGGAAACCAGAATACAATAAACCATAGTCTAAGAATGTCTTTTATTTAAAGGTATAAAAATGGTATTATTATTATTATTATTATTATTATTATTATTATTATTATTATTATTATTATTATTATCACATTACTCGTTCAGTTGGCTGTGCTGGTATTTGAACTCACTACCATTAGTTCAGCAGTCCAATGAACCACCAGTGCACGTATCTGATGGACATTAATTGATTTGGACTTAACATTCACACACAGACAGCATGGTGAGCTCCAGGTCTGAGCTCTTGTCACTGTCTGTGATTTTTCTTCAGGTTTTCCAGTTTTCTTCCACCTCCCAAAAACATATTTATGCTAAATTTCCCTAGATATTCGTGCATGGTGGCCCACAGTGGATACCCAGTGTTCACCAGGACACACACCAGACCTAACTCTACACACACGAACGAATGAATGAATGAATGAATGAATGAATGACTGAATGAATGAATGAATTTCTTCAGAATCCTGTTTAAAACCTACCCAGCATTTATTAAAGATTGTGTATTTTTTGAACAACATTAATTATACTTTTGTACTAGGTGGACAACAATCACACACATACAGTACTCACTCTCACCCTGATTGTAAATTGCCCTGCATTTTCCTAGCTCACTCTACCTGTGTGCCCCAAAGACGTCACTTTAAACAGCAGTCCCAATGTGTGTGATGATCCCAAACCCATAAGGAAGAACGTCACATTGAAGTTTGGTGTCCTGTTATGTGTAATCTACATCATAAGATCTCAGTGTCAGCCAGGATTCTTGCTGTTTCTCTATTCTGATGCTCCCCTGATGGTCCCACCAAATTTTACAAAGTGACCAAACTGTCATATGACTTCCCCTCACTCATCGGGTCCACAAACGGGACTCAGCGCCTGCAGTGCAAAGGCTTATGGGTAAGCTGTTCATTTAAAAGGAGCACTTTATCTGGGCTTAGTCAAACCACTGGCTTTGAACAACAAAACGGATTGCTACGGTCTGTGCTTCTTACACTAATGTGGAGAGATTTAGTACGGTCAATAAGAATATGAATGCCAGGGCTCAGCACAGGAAGAAGTTGAGATGGTTTTCAGCTTTTATGGCATTTTTGACTAGATTGTTTGCTTAAAAGTTTTCATTTTGAGTAGCATGAGTAGATGCATTCACTCCGAAAATACCGCAAAAAACTGATTAACATTCAGGTGAAAATTAGTATAGCTTATATATAAATCTGTAATTATATTCAAAAGCCTGATTAAATTTTTTTAATGTTTATTTTTTTTTGTTGTTGTTGTTTTTTCTAAATATCACGAAAGATTAAATAAGAGGAACAAATTAGACCATAGAATTTATACTGCCCTGTTGTGTGAAGTGTATACATTAGTAGATGTTTGGGACATCAGTGTGAAAAGGAGTTGGAAGGCTGTTAATATCATCTGGATGGATCTCAACAAAGTCAGAAGCCAACTGAAATTCTGTGGACTATGATTTTCAAAAAACACACCCAAGACAATATTAGTACAGGTTTTTCCCTTATTTAAGTTTCTCTGTCAATCCTGGTAGTTCCTTTCATCTTTGTTCAGGAGTAAAGTAATCTATGTGTACTGTAAAGTTTTTCAAGTGCATTTATGGGATAAATTTCTGTTCAGAAGTTTAGGCTGGACATCTAATTGTTACAGCTGTAATTTAATTGGAGGAAATTAACAAATGAAATAATGCAGTAGTCACTTAATGAGAACTAAGCAGAAAATTAAATCAACTTTGACCTTACCCGAACTACTAATACACAGTTTGGGTTAGAACAAAGAACTGATTGTGCTGTAGCTGTTCAAGGCTGGTGCGTGTGTGTGTGTGTGTGTGTGTCCTACTCTGAGGCCATGCTGTTAAGAGTTCCGTAACTAAGTGTGGAACAAAAGCTTTTGGTTATGCTTGTGACACTGCATGTACAGTGAACTTAAATCTCTACACACTGACACACACAACAGTGATGTGTTTATGCAAAGCTCTGCACTAATATCCTTGTCTTTCATTTTCAGTTACTTCTGGAGTTCTTCTTCTTAAACATCAAACTTTGACCCATTCTCAACTTGCTATTGTCTATTTTTCTAAGTTTTATTTAAAAAAAATAAATGACTGAAACCGAGATACGGGACACATCATTGCAGAAGATTTTCCCTAATGTGAAATTACAATGTATAACAATTACAGTAAGTGAAAAGCAGAAACTTTTAGTAAAAAAAAAAGTAAAAGTCTTGCAATATCTTTGTTACTTAATTGTTAATTCTTTTTGGCTAATAGTTACATCTTGACAATATTTTCTCATTTTTTTTGTAAAAAACATTTCAGAAACATCCAACTGAATGTTTTACAACCATATTATTGTGCAATAATTACACCATATGAAATGATGTTTCTTATGCAATAATCAGGCTTTCACTGAAAAATCAAATGTACTGTTGATTAATGTACGGTCCTGTGTGCTGTCCACTTGTTACGTGTTGTGGCTATGGAATGTTGGCTGTTTACAACTACACATAGGAGCTTTGGAGACACAATTTCCTTTTGCTATGTATATCCTGTTGCCTGCATTAATGACAATAAAGTTCACTTTGACTTGGACTTGGACTTTTATAGAGCATCTCCTGTGCACAGCCAGCTTCAGGACACAAGACATTTCGGGCCTCATTGACCTTTTTTTTGATTAAGTTGTTCCTTTGTTGATTTGGATATTTGCTTGTGTCAAAAAGGTACAATTCCGTTTCATCTAACAGTTGCTAGCAGACACCTGAAGGTTTTACACTAAATTTTCCACCTTGATCAAAGACCCAAAGCTGCCCTAAAGCATGATGTTACCCACCACTATGCTGCACCATGGGTATGGTGTTCTTTTTTTTTTTTTATCTTTTTTCAATTATGGGATTATTATATCTTTTGGAATTGGTCTCATCATACAACAACATTTTTATCACATAGTTTGAAGCGATTTAGTTGAGTTTGGATGTTTTTGGTAAGACAAAGGGCTTCATTCTATTCACAAAAGAGATTCTTGTCACATGCATAGAGTAAACATTTGTCAGATATTTCAAAAACTTGTCAGATATCCTGCAGCTACCTTAGTGCTAATGCAGGTCTCTTGGCAGCCTTCCTGGTAAGTTTTGGTCTTTTTGACATTTTGGCAGGATTTCTAGTTCTTGGTGATGTCACTATGATGCTTCATTTTATCTATTTGTTGATGATGCCTTCATGATTCATCAAATGTTTTGGACATTTTTAATATTCTCTAGTGATTAAAGCCTATCAACTGGTGAGATACCAGCAATTAAATAAAAGGTGAAGAAAATCCTACAGATACAGCTGATCTTTAATTTGATCTTTATTATAACGGAAATTTGAAAGTTTCAATGTGGCTTCTTTTTCTAAATTGATTGACCGACTGAGACTGAGTTTTATTTTATAGGTGAGCTGTTCCGGGCATTCTGTTTACCTGCTCATAACTGTCACACTGGAAATTTTCTCTGATTTTATAAAGCACTACTGTCATGTCCAAAGACTCAGACATGGCAGGTATAAAACCCACTGCATATAGTTCCTATGCTTTAAATATGGTCAGATGAAATACAGTATATGCAAGTGTTCCATGAATTTATGTTGAGATGAGCTTTCTCCAGTTTTTCTCTTTTTTGTTTTTTTTTGCTTTTTCTTTTTTTTTTTGAAATTCATCCATATGTCAGGATCCCAGCATTTCTATAATGATTTCTCACTCACTCTTTCACCAGCATGCACTGCTAAGTCAATCAGCTGTAGGAAACCCCACATTCCTGGAAGACTATCTCTAAAGTTTACTCGGAGCTTTGCTCCTGTGTGAGGATAACATGGCATGACACCTCTCTTTTCATCCCCACAGGATGCCCCTCATACACAAAGCCAAACTTCAGACAAACTTCAGACTATTAGTTAAACATGACTCCCAGGTTTGGAAAATTTCTGAAGTGAGATCAAGGTTGGATTGTGAGGACAGCCTGTCTGCTAAATCTCAGCCTCATCGTGTGTGATAAGCTTTATCGCTCAGATTCCAGCAATTGAATTAAGCATGTTGAGGTGGAATTGCATGAATGAGCATGGCTAATTGCATGTGATGCAGTGGACAAGGTCCTGAATTGTGGGCATTGAAATCAGAGTCATTTGCAAGCTTTCCCTGAGCATGAAGGAGGTGATTGACTGATAGCGTCCCCAGGGAGGAAATTTACCATAAACACAAATCCATACACAATGTTATTTATGCACAAACACATTCTCTTTTATAAGAAAGAAACCTGATTCATCCATAACTGTGTTGTACAGTATGCGCCTCTCACGTCACAATAGAACTGATGTAATCTAACAGTCTAGTAACTTTCAGCATTTAGAACAGGGTAAACGTTAAAGATTAATGTTCTCCCTTTTGTTTTTTTTTATTCATTTTTTTGTACTGTTTAAAGTGTGTAAGTGAAGTCTTTAAATAGAGAAGTCTTGCAGATTTCATCAGATGTAAAAAGAACCCAATTCTTTAACTGTTTAGTGAGGTTTGTTCCGTGTAAAACATAATCCTAAACACAATAATAGTTAGCTCCTTAGATGCATTCCTTTTTCAAGTAAGTGTTCGAATGACATTCATTATTTTTGCCATCAAATATTTTCATTTCATATTTTCATATTGTTTCATTTATGTTGCCTGTCGCATTGTGAGTGAATTACAGATTTGACAAAACGGATTATTATCAAATTACTATTATTAGTACATCTAAAATCTTTCTTAATCGTATATATCAAATAGTAATATTAAAATCATTGTAGATTAACATTGCTATTAACATAAATATTTTAATTTCAAGTTTCTCTGTGGCGATGACTCAAGGAGTTCTTGCAGTTTACCCTATAGATTCTTGCCACAATATACCATGAGGCACTTTGTTAGAACGGAAATCAATATATATTTGATATATATCAATATATCAATATAAGACCAGGCAGACTTACCTGGCTATACCAGCTATATTCCAGCATGATGATGAGACAGGTTAACCTGTTAATAAGTGACAACCTCAAGCTTTTCTCTGGGACCGAAATATCGCTCACAGCTTTTCCCTTTTCTCCTGTTGGCACGTCTGTGGCTATCAGTCAACCATCAGGACTACACACACACAACACTCATTCTTGCACACATATACAGCCTGGTTAGAGTTTTGCACTGCTCAGCTTACGATCTGTTGATAATGAACCTGAACCCATTATTTTGAGTCAATGAATTGAAAGAAATAGGGCGAGGAATGAAAACCACAGGGCCAATTACTGGCATTCTTTGATGTACAACTCGCTTTCTCTCAACCCAACTACTCTGCGCCTTTTGTCTTTATCCTCTCTGTTATTCATTAATTATTCTGCTTGGGGTCAGAGGTGAGTTACCTAATTGTGCAAATGGTTTAACTTTGAGGATAGTTCGGATTCTCCTAATACTAGTGCTCTCTCTTGCTGTGCTCAGCCACCTTGCGTTATGGCAATTAATCCAACTCTTTTGATTTCCCAACATTGCTTTCTTTCTTCTTCATTCTGCTTATTTTGCTCTTCCTTTATACTTCATAATCTCCCCAGTGCAGGGTAATGTTGGGGTGCACGGTAATGTTTGATTGAGGGGGTTGACGTTTATAAGAGTGGAGCTGACATGCCGAGCAGTATTAAGATGTTGGGTGTCATTTCTTGGTGAAATGACATAGGACTGTACTATCAGTCTTATTGATGAAGTAATTATTGATTAATATCAGCTTTAAAAAACAGCTTGTTGCAGGGTTCTGAAATAACATGTAGCTGACTGGATTGCCTATTTATACCAAAGGGAAATTGTGATACTAATGATGACAAGCTAATGATCCAGGTCTGGTTCATGGTGGATCCCAGAGATTATTCCAGGAACACAGGAGATTTTTAAGAGCTGAGTGATTTCAAATCTACTGATATGAACATACAACCTTCTGGTTGCAAAAGCCGCAAGTTTAGAAAGTTGCTATTTTATGGGTTTCACTCTAATACCTAGTGAACCAGGTGAATAAGTGAAAACCAGGTGAATAAGTGAATAATAATCTGGGAGGGGCCTCCAGGTGGTCCAGCAGCAGGATCCCGCGCTCTCAATGCTGTGGCCCGGGTTTGATTCCCGAGCAAGGCGCTAACCCAGCCACTGAAGAGTTAACTGTCAGTGTCAGTTCCAAAGCCCAGATAAAATAGGACGGTTTTATCAGGAAGGTCATCCGGCATAAAACCTGAGCCAAATCTAATACATGGACGACGTGATTTGCTGTGGCGACCCATATAGGGAGCAGCCGAATAAAAAAGTGAATAATAATCAGGGGGTTTAAGGGGTTAAAATATTTCTTTCAATTACCACAATAAAAAGATTTCACCAGGTTCAAGACATTTTGGGAAGGGTCCCTACTTTTGTTACTTTGTAGTCATTGCACAAAGAAATCAATGAATAGCATGTATTTAACCTCATTCAGGTGTTTCTATGCAGTTGACCTCTTTTTCAGTATCTGGTATTGTTACTGTCCCTGACACCTTTTTCCCAGGACACAAGACTCAGCACCACAGGGCATTTTCACAGTGTGAGCCAGTAATATGTGTGCAATCAGTAACACATCAACCTAATTATAGCGGTAAAACCCAATTCCTTCACACTGGGATACTTCCCTTGATATGTTTGTGTGTGTTTGTTTCAATTAACACTTATATTTGCTAAAGTGCAAAGGTTTGTAGAGCCTTCAGACAAATTGAATAAGACAAAGAAATTTAATTTAAACGAACATATTTAGTGTGTTTAGTGTGTTAGATTTCTGGATAAAGATTTAAGGATTATGATTAACTCAATAATTACTTATTATGTGAATTGGAATCTCTTTAAATTGGTAGGGAATTAGACACTTTATGGAGCAGCCAGATAGTTTAAAGAATAACAAAAAATTTTTCCTTCATAGTAGCAATCACTTGTTAGTCAAATGAATGAATCATTCTCGATATTAGTATATTCACAAGAATAGCCTTCACCACAAAAGGTTCTTTTCTGTAAAGATCAGCTGTTTCAAGGAATTGTGTCAGAGCACTGTCTAGACCAAAGGTGCTGGCTGATGGGGATAGAAAGGTCTTTAGTGATGCTTTGAATCAGGCTTTATTCCTGTCTAGACACAAACCCGGGGCCAAAGGTTAGACAGGAGGATAAAAATTTGGATGGAAATATATAAGCATGCAAAATATGTGTTTGTGTGTTTTGCGAACGAGGGGTTGGAAACCAGTAAAACATGGTTTTAAAGCCTCTCTTTCAAAATCTCTGGCTAGTTCACCCCCTCAGGAACCCTTGGACATAGAGATGCCCTTGTCTCCCTACTAAAACTCCACATATTCCATGCATTGAGCCTTTTTCTTTTTGAATCCTATTAGTGGCTGAACTTGGTTAAACTGAAAAAGACTGCCGACTTCACTCAATTAGAGCTAATAGGATTATAGGGCTGGTATGGGCCGGGAGGTTTAAATAGGGTTGGAATTTTGGCAGACACCTGCTACATGTACTGCATTAATCTCATAAAGGAGAGTATGTAGGCTCATTAGCGAGACCCACCAATGCCAGGGTGGAGAGAGCAGAGCAAGAGCTTGTTGGTTACACCAGGGTAAAGCTGCTGATGCTGTGAGGTCCACTGGGTTCAAGATGTGGTGAAACATCTTACTCCCCATGTGGCACAATGCCAATCACAGTCCATTTAGTTTCTATTAAATGGGCCTTAATCTCCAGCTAGACACACTGGTTTTCTGCCTGTTTGCACTCAACCTCAACCAAAAAGCAATTATTTATGTTTCACTTGATGGGAGTACTGTGCAAAAGTCTTACCCTACATTACAGCTACCAAATAACAAAGTGTTAAGCAGCCATTCATTCCCAAACTGTAACCATAATTTCAGCTAATGGAAATTTGCTATGAATTGATGAAGTAACAAATTAAAACAACTGGCTCAAAGGATTTCTCAGACCAGTTCTATGATACATATGGTCCAATATTTTTTAACAAAAGCATGGAAGAAACTCTGGCAAACAGTTGTGTTGACTTACATAATGTATCATATCCTGAGGAAAATTGGAGCTAGAAAAAAGAGTAGCAGAGATTATTGGTGCTTCTGGTAAATGTACGTTGCTGGTACAGTTAGCTTGCTTTGCTAATAATGCAAGAAATATATAATAAACCAAACAACCACATTTTCACACTAATAAGTGCGTTATTCAATTTGTGTTTGACAGTTCAGAATGAGTTTCTCTGTCTTCTCTGGATGTGCTACTAACCATTTATGGCCATAGTGGTAAGATTATTTAAAATTGTGTGTTAAATTCTTCCTTGATCTGTGGAAAGACAGGGTGATACAGGGCAGGTCAGGCCCTACTCCACAGTGCACATAGTGCTCAGCACATAAAGGGACTCAGATTTAATCCTATTAGAGGGAAGTAACCCTTATAGATCAAAGATTGGGACAACAAGCACTAAAGAGTAGGGTATTGCCTTACTAATAAAGCACCAGAAACATCCCAATCTGTCAAGGTCATCTTCAGACATCTTGGTGAGATATTTTTTGAAACACTCAAAAGGTGGTATCTGATAAAAGAGGTGCTGTATCTTTCTCTTTCTGTTTGTAAATGATTCTTCTTGATACTATAACTTTTTGTTTAAATGACCTCCAACCCCTGTAGCTATATGGCATAACATATTGTCACCATAATGCTAATAGAACTGTGTTATGTTTCGATGTGCATTAACACTACTTTTACAACTGCACAGTTGTATTATTTACTCTGACTGGAAATTAGGAATTGATTAATTTTTTTGTAACAGTAGCTTGGGCAGTAGTTCCAAATGTAATTCAAATGACAGTTCTATGTTAATTCACTTGTTTTAATATGATCTTTATCTTTCTGTAGCATCAGCACATTCACATAGATTTTAAACAGTGGTATTATTTGACAGCGAAAAATTAATAATTATTTATTATTAATTAAAAGAGTCTCAATTATCAGTGCTTTGTAACAGTTTCTGGTTTCTCTGTAACTATTTGTCTTATAAACTTAAAAACTAAAAATGAGAGATAACATAAAGTTGATATAACGTAACTGATAACTAAATTGTCTTGCAGATGTTCTGTAACATTAAAACTATCCATCACTCATTCGTTCATAAACTACACACTGCCATTGTTGGCAAACTGCTGTGGTATAAAAGGAATAACACAAGTCAGCACCTGCTATATGTTATAGGTTGAACAAAAAAATATTCAGCACTGGGGTGGCAAAAGGGATATTTTTTATCCTGTCATGGATAATTTTCCCACGATAGTATGCCCAAATGTTTTTTTCCTTGTTCTGCTCTCCTAACTAGCAGCCCAGTATGCCACAGCATGACATAGCTAGTCACACTTGGCCCTTTGCCAGGAGGGATGTGTGGTCTGCAATCACTCAGGCAGCCATGAGGAGTCCTTCTCTTTGTACCCCCTGTCCTTTCCCTCTCTACTACACATCTCTCCACTTGCCCCGACCCAACATCAGCCTCACAGCAGGGCCGACTTGTTCATACATGGCTATGGATCTGTCTTTGTCTGTTTCCATGTGTCTGTGTGCACACGTGTGTGTGCTTTCACACAACTACCTTGGGAGTTTAACATTTTCCTGAAAGACAACTTTCTCTTCCTACTGTACACACTGGTTTTGCTGCACTCTCATTCACATCTACACACACACACACACACACCCACACACACAAACTATCTCTCTCTCTCTCTCTCTCTCTCTCTCTCTCTCTCTCTCTCTCTCTCATACAGACTTTAAACATGAAAGACTTCCTCTGGAACATACCAAACTCAGGCCTTTGATGTCCAAGTCAGCCCACCTCAACACCCTGTTTCCCTCTTGACCAACAAAACTGACTGCTACTTTTTTCCTCCTTCTCAGAAGACTAAAGCTCTTTTTTTTCTACCCTCGAAAATTCAGAAGGAAAAACTTCATTTTCTTATCTCAGATGGAAGTTAAAAGCAAAGACCACAGAACAAACACCATGTTAATTTACCCTAGATCTACATGTGCGCTAATGTTGGAAATGACCACACACATACACATAATACAAAATAGCATGATTATACTGACCCGATCTGTCAGCGCTTAGCAGGGACTTACAGCTAAAACAATGCTGCCACAAAATCCTCTGGGTAAGAATTTCTGAAAAATGTCTCCAAAAACACAAAGAGCCATTTGGGTGGTTTCTGCATCAGTTTGCGGATATCTGCATTCATCTGTAATCACATTATGGGCTTAAATACCAGAGTAGCAGGCAAAAAAAGGTTCAGCTTTCACAGTCTTTTGCATGTTCCTATGTGAAAGGTCACAACTATACACACATACATGGATGAAGCATCCATTCTTGCATTTCTAATACTGCTGCCCAACCTTGAGTATGTATAAGATTTCATGCCAAAAATGTCTCATTCATAAGAATATGAAGTGATATAACAATTATCTAGTTGTAAATATGAAGACATTAATTCCTTTTCACGTGTAGCATTGTTAAATTTTTATATTAAAGTATAGAACATTAAAAACAAGACATTTATACGGTAAAAAAAATTATAAATTATGTGGAAATATGAAACAACTGTAAGAATATAAAATGGATTTTCCAGAGAGGAAGTAGTAAGAGGAAGTCTAATGTTTTTTCAAATGAAATCTTTCAATCATACTTACAAACTTTTTTCTCTCTTAAATTCACAATTGTTATTTCACACTTTTACTCATTTACCCATTTACATTTGCATATACTCACAACCATATTTTCACACTTTTGCATACACTCACAACCATATTTGACAAGTGTATACCCCCCACTTGAATTTACACGCTCATTTGCTCATTTACTAACAATTTCTGTTCTCTGTTCATTTTCTTTACCTTTATTACCATAACCATATAAAGAATTATTGTCTATATTTTATGCTGCACCTCTGTAAGCACCTGATTATTCCAATTTTTGTAAACTGGCAAAAAAAAAACAAAAAAAAACCCATTAAGAATAGAGTTAGTTATATGGGTTTATTTAGAAGATTTGTTATGAATGCCAATGCCATGTGCCATGTTTGTTCTGACATGACATTGTAATGAAACAGTTATAACAATGTGTTATTAGGCTCAGAATTATACGCTTAGATATTTATGATAGATAGGTTATTAATGTAGGTTATAAACTTTCAGGTTACAATGTTTTTGTCTTAAATATCATAAAATGTCAAGACAATGAAATAAAAGATATAACACAAATTTTTTTCCTAAAGTAACTATATATAAGATTTCTATGAATACTGATCCCAGGACATCAGTATGTTAAAAATCCCTTTACAATTTACAAATTTTTTTTACAGAAGTTATGAGGAAAGTTACAAAAAAATCTTTCACTTGACTCAGGTATTAATATTAACAACAGCATTGATGAAAGCAATCTTTATATCTGTCACTATAAACTCACATATTGTTTGTAGGTTTATGTTTGTAGGTTCAAATGTGATACAGGGATGTAACAGCTGGATGCTAGCTGGATGCTAACTGATGCCAAATTAATTTAGAATTTTGTATGTTTGACTGAACGTATCTAACAGGAGGAAAATGAAGGAGGTTAAATGTACCTTCCAGGTGGAGTGGGGCTGGCTCCAGGATGGAGGTTGAACATGGTGGTAGTCGCCATGCTGTAAGGTGGAAGGGTAGCTATATGACGAATGCCATGGGCCAGAATCCCACTGCTCACTTACATCACTCCTTATAAGAGAAACAGGCACACTGGGGTAGCCCTGGAACATTCTGGAAGTCTGGATCTCTAAAACCTGGACAAAAACAAGACCACAAAGTTACTATGTTATATGCACAATGTTATTTGTAAGTGAAGTAAATAAAAGACAATGTGGTACAAATAAACTCTTTTTTTAAACTGTCACACAGAATCACTTGATATCTAAAACAATTCAGAGGATAATTTTAGCACCAGGCCAGCACTCATGCTTACTCCTAGTCCAATGTTACCTCCTATTTTTACCATTTAAGCCTTTCAGTATGGAGTGATAAAGAAGCTAAAAAAGTACGCATGCAATGAACTAATTCTGTAATTTGTAAGATTTGATTTGAGGTATGCACTGGGACCTCAGTAGAACCTGACAAAGCAGGCAAGCAAGTTTTTTCTTTGTTGTGGACTGTCAGGAATAAAGAGCTTACAGGACAATAAAAGGACATGTTCATATAGAAAGCTTGTTCACGCTGTGATGCAGTTACTGCTTTCATTCATATATCAGCAGTAAGTGCTTTATTATGGTCAGGAATGTTTAGAATATGACCAACTAAATTCAACTAAATTAGTCAGACAATATGGCAGGCAGTACCAATGAGAAGCAGAAGAAGAAGAAGAAGAAGAAGAAGAAGAAGAAGAAGAAGAAGAAGAAGAAGAAGAAGAAGAAATTTGGACTTTTAACATGAGTGAATGGGATTGGTCAAGAGTGTCTGTGAGAGCAGGTGGGATTGGTCAAGAGAAGGAGCTAGCATGATTGGTCACATGGGAGAGCAGGCAGAATTGATCAAACTTTCTGGGATTCAAAAACTCTAGTTTTTCTCTAGGAAAAACTCTAGGATTTGTCCCATTGGAACATCTTAAGTACCACTCAGTTCAACACTAATGACTGCAGTGTCTTGTCAGGATGTACAGTATTTTGTTGCCGGAAAATGTTAGAAATCTTTCCAGGCCTCTTTATGTGAGAGTTGCGTGACTGGCCTTGCTTCATCTTTGGCATAACCGAAATGCGTCTTTGTAGTGTTCGTATAATCCAGCCCACTTGTTGAGAATGAAGAAGGCTAATGAACATAAGTGGGACAAAGGAGCGACAGAGAACTCCTAGGCGATTAGACAGTATGCCAGCGGTCTCTTCTCATGAAAAAGCCAGACCACAGTGAACCAGAACATCACATCCTCTCCAAATCCCACAGGTCTTGATAACTGAATGTGTGAGGTAATCCAATGCTTTTGCTATAACTCACTGGCTATTTTATGACCTGTTAATTATACAGCACTTGTTTGAACAACAGAGACTATATTCTGGGTCATGTAGCATCCATCGTCTCATATATGGATGTATAACCAGTTGCAGACAAGCAATCATGTAAATATGGAGTTCTGTAGCTCTGAGCTGCAGCTGCTTTTTCTTCATCATTATAATGTCTCTCTATTATGAGAGCAATTTGGTAGTGAGGCAGTTTTATCCAATCTGAAGAGCCAGACCTTGAGCTCTAGTGCCTGGGAAAGATCAGAATGGAGTAAAGAGAGAGGAGAGAAATCCTTAATAGGCTGACAAGAAGCTGTCCAAAGATGATGCTCACATCTGCCACTACCTCATGCATGAGATAATTGGCAGATTCGCATTTTCTCTCCTCACCTTGCTACATCAGTGCAATCACTGTTAATTTTTTTGCCTTGTCCATCCTATCTTTTTTGTTCCCTGTCACCAGCATTGCTGATTGCTGGTGCTGTGTAATTGCTGAATCTAGACTCTGGTCAAATTTGATGATGAGTGCTTCTACATTCCTAGGAACAGTGTCTGCTTCAGCCAGTGCTGTTTGAGACAATCGTCCCTGTCTGCACTTGGCTTGAGCCAGTGTTGGCTACTATTTCTGTGGAAGATTTTTTATAAACCAGAGACTCTGTATTCCTCATAAACAATGGAGGCATTTTGTATGAGTAATCAATTAACAAGGCCTCTCTCTTGACAAGATAACAACACTAAACATAGATTTTTTACACTGCCACCTATTCTGTATTATTCAGCATTTGTTGGCTGATGCAAAGGTCAAAAATGTTAAGCTATTTACTGTACAATGAGATGAAAGCTTATATTTGCACTTTGTTTTAAAACTTTCCCTTCATTGTGTGAGAGCAGTGCTTTTATTTGCTTGACAACATATTCGTCTATAAATTTATAGTCAGTAACAGTTTGTATACTGGTCATGGTTATGGACATTCCAACACTTAGTGATCTTAGAGTCAAGCAAGGGTCAAAATGAAGAAATTTGTGCCTAGTAATGATTTACTGTGAGCAGTAAACTCTCCAGATGACTAAAAGACCTGCCTAGAGGTAATTGATTGTATAAAAGAAACAATGACGTGAGCAATAGCCTCAGGATGCTTTGAGTACTAGCAGCGGAACGCACATCACAAGGCTGTAGCACACAAGCTGGCTGTGTGTGCGCACATGCATATGTGTGTGTGTGTGTGTGTGTGTGTGTGTGTGTGTGTGGATGGGTGGGTGGGTGGGTGGTTGACACTGGAGTTAGAACAGAGAACCAGTTTTGTGTGTGTGTGTGTGTGTGTGTGTGTGTGTGTGTGTGTGTGTGTGTGTGTGTGTGTGTGTGTGTGTAAAAGAGTGTGAGAGAGTGAGTGAGAGAGAGAGAGAGAGAGAGAGAGAGTGGTCTCTCAGGATGAGTTATAGTCTGATGAGCTCTTCTTTCCCCAAGGGCCTCATTAAAAGGCTTTCGTCAGGAACAGCTCTGTGTGATGCCGTAGTCCTTCCCAACCGGCCTTTCAGCTTAGCTCTTTCCTCTCATCAGGCCTGGCCAAAACACACCACACTCATGTCCTCTCACTTATTCTCTCTGCCGTGCTCTGGCTCTCACCTGTCTGTCAGGCACTCACAGCGCTTTGTTGTAGACCTTTTAAATGGAAGCACTCATTTATTTGCTCTTGTCACCAGTACTTCTTTGCTTTTTGCCTCTCAGAGCTCTGAACAGAGCTGTAATGGCTGCATCTGTCTGACCCTTTAGTCACTGAGCCAAAGGAATATACATAAAGGTTTTGTGCTTATAAGAAGGACCCAGGTGCGACCATTCAAAGCAAATAAACACAGATTTAATCAATCTACACTGGCTTTCTGTACTTTTTTTGTTTTGATCTCCTGATATATTGCTGATCTCCAAAAGCAGTATAGTCCATTCTGAGCATTTTACTGTTAAGGCACTTATAACTCAGCAGCTGGAAGATGTTCGTTTGAAAACGTTCCTAAACACCCATATAATGTTTCAGAGAATTATAATTGAAATTGATTTTCATGTACGTATTGTCTGCACATCATCATCGTCATGATCATTATTAATATTACTAGTGTTGTTATTTTTCAGATTTTGCTTCATTGAAATATTTAGTAGAAAAAATCCGATATTATTTTTAAATTCTTACTGCACATATGAGAGTGAAAATTGTTACTGTCATAGGTTTAACATGAACTTGTTCAGAATCTTGCCCACAGTAATTTCTTACATTTCTCACCCTATCTAACAGCAGTATATCTGTTCCTGTGATGGGAGCAGATCATAAAAAATGTATGCATTAGCCAACTTCTACTATCATGTGTCTATCGGAATAAGGAATATTTTTAAGGATTATAAAAGACACAGTTGGCTGAATACCAAAGGACTTCCTGTTCACACACTGCACTATATATCTAGCAAAGATATGAGATTCGGCTAAAGTGACTCCAATATATGTCTTTCGGAATTTAACTATTTATATTTTCATTTGATTTAATTCAAAAATTACATAGAAATAGTTGTAAAATTATGTATATTTGATGCCAGAAATAATTATGCTTCAGACAACTCTTAAATAAAATTGCAAGCAATTTTGATATAATAATAATAATAATAATAATAATAATAATAATAATAATAATAATAATAAAAATAATAATTGAATAATAACAAATTTTATTATTATTATTATTATTATTCTTGTTGTTGTTGTTGTTTTTATAATAATTGTTATTTCTGAATAAAAAAGTTCCGACAGCCCAGGTGAATTCTCACACTGTGCAGTTTGTACTATAAAATAATCAGATTATCTGACCAAAGTTAATAAATCTCCAGATTGTAGACAGGTTTTTTTACATGAGAATGGATATATTTGTGTGTGTGTGTGTGTGTGTGTGTGTGTGTGTGTGTGTGTGTGTGTGTGTGTGTGTGTGTGTGTGTGTGTGTGTGTGTGTGTGTCTGTGTGTGTGTCTGTGTGTCTAAGTCAGGCTTGTGCCCCTCTTGAGCCTGTCTCATTGGCATAAAATAGGACAGTGCATGGCCACTTGCCTGCTGCTGAGAGCGACGAATAGCAAACAGACAACCCTTTCAATGTCATTTCTGATTGGTCAAGGGTGAGCAGCGCCTCACCCTTGTGCTGAACCCTGTCTCTGCCACTGATTGGACGAAGTGAACCATGCCTCACTTGTGGCTGAACTCTGTGTGTGGCAAGGCAGCCCAGAGAGCGCGTCCACTGAGCCACACTTAAGCCTTCACTCGGGGCTGGAGCGCATGAAGAGCTCCTTCATCAGCACGTCACTGGGATAGCACTCCACACAAGTGCGCCAGTACGCCAGAGCTGGCCACTGTCAATGAGGCAATTCACACATCCCTCCCTGTTATTAAGCAATAGTCAGTCTGAGTGCAATTGCTGAGATTTCCAGCACATGCCCTTTGTGAACTTAGCTGGGTTGGATGAAATCATATTTTCTGACTTAATGTTGGCCTTAAAGTGTTGTACCTCATCCTACCACCTGAGGTCAGTAAATTCTAAACACTTGTTTTAAATGATGTTCTGCCTCATTACTGTGAGGTCTATTATCTGAATATAATATATAATGATATTAAATGATTACTTGCCCCTGAATGACAGAGGAAGAGCACAGAAACTCACAAGCATATGCAAAATGAATGTACAAGAGGAGTAATGTCTAAGCACCAAACACTAAGATCTGATTCACTTGTGTTGAGTAACATGCCAGCAAAGTAAGCTGCCATAATAGCATGGAGAAGCAGTGTTCTGTAATTGAGTGTGACATTTTGGTAGGAAAGGGAGGTATGAGGAAATTGTGCAATGACACAGTCAACAAATGCCGATTTTCTGTAACACCACACAAGCCCACACACAACTTGGGGCCCATATCCTCCTACACAAACTAGAGCTAGCACAGATTTCCACTAGTGCACATAGCTCATGCTTCAGCTCTCCACTCAGACATTCTGTACTGCACACTACACCTCGGACACCAGTGACACCAAGCTGCATGGTCTTTATTCTTTATCCAAAAATTCCCCCGTCTATATAAAACTCATTGTTCAATTGCCTTCAATATTGGTACTACAAATAATAATAATAATAATAATAATAATATTATTATTATTAATAATAATAATAATAATAATAATAATAATAATAATAATAATAATAACTATTATTATTGCTGCTATTTTCCAATTAGACCCTTAAATGTTTAGGGCATTCAGGGTAGTGTTTAATATTTTATTTGATTACATTAATGTTTAAGTTGAGATTTAAAAGATTTAAAATAAAATGATTTTTTTAAATTTTATTGCAATTTTATATATATATATATATATATATATATATATATATATATATATATATATATATATATATATATATATATATAGTTTTATTTAACAATAAAGAGTACATGTTATATAGTTATATATATGAATATATGTTATATATATATTTCAAATGAAAGCATGTCTCTATAAAGCAGTAAACACATTTTATTTTATGGTATTATAATTATTTCTCTATTAATTGCAGTTCCAGCATCACCTTCAAACCGAACAGAGATGGTCTTTTACATCACAGAGCATCATTCTCTCTTCGTTTGTGTTTTGTTTACAATAACAAATACGTTCATATTTGCAGTCACTCTCTGTCCCTCACGTGGCTGTGGTTTCCAACAAAACTCAGCACACTTCTAATATGATTCGTATGACAAGAAAACATTCGTTCACTTTGCCCTGCAACTTCTGCTTTAATTAAATGTTTATTTTAAAGCTATGTGATGGTTTTCTTTGAGTTGTGCCCACTATCATAGATCTTTCATTTTATATTTACATGATATAAACAGGCTGGTTTTTTTTTTTTTTTTTTTTTTTTTTTTTTTGTAGTAGGGTTTTCTTTGTTTGTTTTCTTCTGGTTTTTTTGCACAGTCATTCCCATTACGTGACTGGTGCACACTTATTTATGCACCCCAGCCTACATGCCACACAAGTCCAGTGTTTGCACACCTTCACATGAAATGAGCGCAAAATAGCACACGTCATCAAAACAGATCTCCAAAAATGCAAAACCCCATGATTAGCACGTTGGTTTTCCTGAACATATGGGTTTCAAGCAAAATATTGGATAACATCTAAAAGAGGAAGTATCATTTATTATAAACGTTTCTTTGCTGTGTCATTCTGTGGTTCCACACATATAAAATCTCAAAGATGAAAATACACGTAGACACAGTGATACATGCGCTAATCCTTACCTGGTTTTATTTAACAATAAATAGTAGTATTAAAATAGAATTTTTCCCATTATCTTTCTTCTTTCTTTATATATATATATATATATATATATATATATATATATATATATATATATATATATATATATATATATATACACACACATAAATGTGATAAATGTATCAGGATTAAAATTAAACAATCGGCCAATGTATTTTTGTAAAACTATTTTCATAATAATAAATAAATAATAAATTTAAATAATATTAACAAAGTTATCACTTTTAGTAACTGAGAGTTTGTTTCAATATTAAGTAAATAAACCTGCTTTAGTTAAATAACTTATTGAACCTTGTTCTCAGGAGTTGATGCGAATTTCAGCTGTCTAATTTAAAAGAACTTGCTTTTAAGAGCCTCGTTTCTGAATGTCTAAATCCTTAATTTTAACAAACACACACATTGAGTAACATGTTGCTGGTTTAATGTTACACACTGATGTGATGAACATTAAGGCTTAATGCAGGTGATGCTTATTTTGTTCTTTGTTTTAATCAGTTAATACAAGTATTAGTTACTATGGTGATGTTACTGAAATCATCTCACTTAAGCGAACCTTAAAGCCATAAAAAAAAAATAAAAAAAAAGCCAGAAATATTTAAGCCATAAAATATCGTTAAAAAATCTATTTATATTATTTATGTTAATATTAGCTATGTTAAAACATACACAAATATAGCTAAAACACTGACTTTCCACATGGTAACAAATAACAATGACACTATATTATTTCATATTTTAATGTTTATGTAATTTAGTTAATATATTTTCTTCATTACTTTCATTTCTTTTTTACTTTTTCCATTTGAACTAATAATTTGGTAAGTGTATACAGTAACTGTATTTTTGTACATTATAAATGGGACATGGGATAGTAATTGGATGTGATTATTACATCATGTCATAGTCACATTATCAGGACAACACGCCTGATATTAAATTACCTCAAAGAATCAAATTAACAAAATCTACACAAATATTGTACTTGTACTTTTCAGACCCGCTTAAAAACGCAATGTTCTGATTTATTTAAATAGGAATCTGGAGCTTCACAGTAGAAAATAATTAGAATTTTTTTAATTCATAGTCACACAGCACTGTCCAGTTCCTGTACCTGTGATGAATGACCAGCTCATAACAATGATGGCAGATTTGGTTGTGATGTCGGTGAGTTGCTAATGTGGAGATGAAAACCATCATTCACTTCCTCTGTAGTTTCCTTGATTTGAGTGATGAAAGTGTTCTTACCTGTCTGTGACGCTCGTAGGTCTGAATAATAAAGTCTTCTCTTTTCAGTGAGATCGGGCTTTCCAGATGTTTTAGTATTATCCACTAAGACATAGTCAGATATAAAGCTTATCCATTTCCTCTTTTCAGGCTATGGGACTGAGTGCAAAGGGAAGTTTCTACGCCAGCATCTCCGACACGAGCTGATCCAAATTTAAACCATAAAAAAGTGACTTATCATTGTTTCTTTATTGCACAACAATATTAAATGTTTTGGTTTAAAATACAGTGGTATTTTTTTTTTTTAGAATTCAGAGAAATTGAGAATGTAATGTTACTGAAACAAGCATGTTTTTTATGTTCTATGTAAATATGTAATGGAAATGGATATACTGCTTAATCGTGTAAATTATTTACAGACAAATTACAAATTGTGTGTTTTATATAGACTCCTGAAAAGAAGATATATCAGAGAGGACTAGAGCATGTCTCACTGGAGAATTCTTCAGGACACAAGGTTTAGATTGAAATACTAAGGTCTGTGGGCTACTGAGCTTTTAGCTTCATCTACATAATGATAATAATGATCTATTCCTCCAGTGTGAGCAGAACCAGCATTTGATTTTTTATTCAGTGCCAAATGGATATGTTTATTCACAATGCTGTGTTATCATAGTTGTATAGAGAAGGCTGGATAGCCACTTGGCTCTAACAGATAATCAGGAATCACCAGAGAAACAAACAGACACCCTAAAAATCAAGCTGTTCTCCACTGCAGCCTTCATGAATGGAGATTCAAAAGCACTTCATTAATCTCTTCACTCTGCAATCTGCTTGTGGAGAGGCTGTGCTGAGAAAGTAATCATAACTCAAGCCTTCTAATGAGAGAGGAGAGGAAGAAAAGAGGAGCGAAGAAGAGGCAGGAGAGGAATGCCGAGGGTAGGAGATTATATGAGAGGAAAGGAAAGGGAAAGATGGGAAAGACAAAGAGTGGAAAAGTAAAATACAGAGAAAAGGTGGAAGCAGCGGAAAGGAAAGATATTAAGAGAAGAAATAAAAAAGATAAGAAGTGAGAGGGCTAAGAAGAGAGATTTAAGAAGGGGAAAGTGATAGACAGATAATGAGAGGAGAGGAGAAAAATGAAGAGATAAAGATAGGAGACGAAAGGGGAGAATTAGAAGGAAGGTATGAAGACAGAAGAAAGTATAGAGAGCGCAAAAAGAGAAATGAATAAGAGAGAAGAGAAAACTAATAAGATAAGGAAAGAGATATATAGATAAACAAGGAAGGGATTGAAGAGAGGTGAGAAGAGAAAAAGATGAAATGAAAGGAGAGATGAGGATAGTTAAAGAGAGCACAGAAAAGGAGGGAATAAGAGAGGAGGAAAATAGGAGAAGATGAAAAGGCAGACATACAGAGGACAGGTGAAGAGAAGAAAAGATGAGAAAAGAAGAGAAAATTTGAGAAAATTAAAGAAGATAAAAGAAAAGATAAAGTGAATGAAGTAGAAACATAGATAAATAAATAGAAAGGAGAGGTGAACAGAAGTTTGTGGAGAACAAAAGTTTGTAGATCCAACTTCCCTGGTAAAGACGTCATGGTAAAGGATCTAAAACAGATTATAAAATGTGTGTGTCGGCACTGTGACAAAGTTTTCTTTATGGACATGTCTGTTTAGCATTTTTAGAGTGTGTCAGAAACAAGACTTAAAAAGCACACGTCACACTTTAGTAAATAAAAATGTTTCCAAAATGCTGGATTATAGCACACTTTGTGATGTGCTGTAAATGGAGATTAACCATTTTATTGCACGTCCACTACTAACAATACATTAAACCGTAATTTATTATTGCTTTATAATGAACTAATAACATGCCACAACTTGTTATTCCTTACATATCAATGCAGTCTTGCGTGTGACTGTAAACGAGGCCACAACAGAACTTCCTTTTATTTGTGTAGGCTGAGCATGTGTTTGTATGAGTCATCGACATTTATCAAAGGGCCTTTGATGACTCTGAGTCATCAAAGTCATCAAAGTGTTAGAAAAACATTTTTTAAAAAGTATTATACACTCAATATAATCACCGTATGAAGGACAACAGACATATATGCATACTCGGACTTCGTGCCAGCCTTCTGTGAGCTGTTGTGATATGATTAGATCAGTGAGTAATAATCCACTTATCATCTGATTTTTCAACAATCTCAGTTCTTCTTGATTTGTTTTCCATGAGGTTTTTGAGCTCCTGTTGTGCATTGGTATTTTCCCATTACTCATCCAAGCACTGCAAATATTTTTCATGTCTTTCGTAATTTTACAGAATAGGAAAGCTGAAGGAAGAGAAGAGTGAAAGAAGGTAGAGCTCAAATCATTGCACTATTGTTTTTACAGAAGTAAAGTGTATCATGACATATATGGCCATCACATATTACAGGTCTGAAGAATTCCAGTCATCCAGGCTATGATAAATGTCTCGTAATAGGTGACCTGGGCTTGAGTTCAGGAAGATGTTTCGCCACTCTTCAGTTTTGAAATATTTCTTGTATTACAATTCCAGTAAGCAAGACTTACTGCTATCACAGATGACAATGGAGTGAGTCAAAACAGGTCTCAGACAGCAAAAAGCATGGTGTTTAAAGACTCATGATAATAATCAAAAGAAAGGAAAAGTATCACTAGTGTTTAAACATCACCTTCACCTCTGTCTCAGCTTTCTCTCTTTGTCCAAAAGTTTCTGAGAGGACAAACTTCTTGTCACATCTTTAAAAACCTGATCGCTTTGCTTTATTCTGATCGATGTGCTCCATTTCCTGGCACTGTGGCAGAGTAGTTGTGAGGGAAGGGGGGAAATGACTCATTCTTTGAGATGGCAATTGTATGTGGCTCTGTGTCTTCCTACCTGTATGTCTTTGATCATAAGAGAGCATGGGGTGGCGTTTGATTCCATGGATACTTTGACAGCTCGCAGGCTGGCAAAAGCCTCTCGGATGACTGTGAGAAGATCAGAGGAGACAGGGTGGAAGGCAGGAGTCCAGCTGCGAGAAGATCAGAGGAGGCACAACTTCAACCACAGCCATTGTGTGAGAGCGCAAATCACTCAGATAACTTTTTTTTCCCTCTTGTTTGAAAAAAACTTCACTCTCAGAATATTGAATGGCACAGTTTATGGTCTGAGTGGTTTTGTCTAACTTTGACAAAAAAGATATGCTTCCTTTTTTGTCTGGAGGGCTCAGGAGGCTTGGCTTCACAGTGCAGAATTGTATCACCTAGCTTTCTAAAATCACTCGGTGATTCCCTCCAGGACTGATGAATTGTATAGTGCCCCACAGACAAGGTAACAGAAATACAAAACTTTTAGGATTTATATAAATATTTGGTGATGTTTTTTGTTCATGTCTGATTAACTTATTTAGAATGAGTGTTAACAGAGAGGTCATATAAAATAGTGCATTTCATGCCAGGCCACATGATTTATCATTACATTTACCAGCCAAGAAATTGTGAATCTCCATCGTTATGACGTCTCCATCACTGTGACGTCTCCAACATTGTGACGTCTCCATCATTGTGTGATATTACAAGCTGTTTTATTTTGCTGTTTTTGGAGTGATCTTACATTTTAAAATAGACTTATTTAACTTCGGCATTAGTTGTGTCTGCACTGTCATCAGCTGTATTCATATATCATTTGTGTAAATTCGTACAATTCATGCAATTCAATTATCTATACTTTTCACCAAGGCATTTAAAGACCTACAGGAAGTTGTTAAATTGTGAGGGAACACAAGATATGTCTTTTTACTTTCTATAATATTATTGCCTTTAGTGATAAGTTATATTTTGTTCTCCTTTTGTCCTCTGTGCAATTTTCATTGCTTTTCACTGTGGTTTATCTGACTTAGCTACTTACATTAATTAGCTCATGTGTTAGAGCAGGGAAAACACTATACACTGGGTTACTCCAGGACCAGAGATGGGAAACACTCACATGTATAACGATGCACATCTAGTGTGTATTCTCCATGATGCCCAGGATTCATGGGATAATCTCCACATCCACCAGAGGAACGATGCTGAAGGAAGATGAATGGTTCTGCCAACAAAAACTTTTGTAAGTTAATGTCTCCCTCTAGTGGCATCTAGAATGAATTAAAGTTTACGCTGTCTACAAAGCTGGAAATTATAGTTATATCAGAGTAAAAACGTGGAAGGCAGATATGTGAATCACTAAACTATGGCACTTAAGTTATATTTGACCACAGAAATCCCCTCACTGATTAGTCATGTGTTTAGTAGACAAAAACAAAATGAACTGCCAAAATTATGTGCAGGTCTTAATATTGAATCTATTTGTGCTTATTCCTTAAACTTGGAAGCACAAGAAGATTTCCCTTCACTGGTACTACGAGGCCCAAACCTGTTTCAGTATGACAATGCTCCTGTGCACAAAGCAAGCTCCATTAAGACATGGCTTGACAATTCAATTCAATTCAATTTATTTGTATAGTTTATTTGTATAGTGCTTTAAATTCACATTGTCTCAAAGCGGCTTTACAGAATTGTAGAAACATAATAATAATAATAATAATAATAATAATAATAATAATAATAATAAATTCAAAGTTTAAAATTAAGTTAATATATATTTCTAATACATATCTCCAAACTCCCTGAGATGATTTAAGTAAGAAACCTAGAGAGGAACCAGACTCAGAAGAGAACCTTTGGGTGACACTGGACAGTAAATAATGTAAATGTAAATAATGTCCTTTCTACAACAGTTTGTAGTTGAGTGAACTAATGGGTCAGCACAAATTCTGAGTTCACCACAGACCCAACATTAATTTCTTCCTGCCAAAGTGCTCAAATGATCGCTGATAAAGATAAAGCTGGCTAACACAACAGTGGTTCAAACACGGCGTGATAATATCCGGGCGGCCCCATCCACAGCAATCCCATGAGTCGCTGGATGTCCATGCAGATCAATCCCAAGAAGAGTGCACACCAGGCAACAAGACTCAAACCAGGGGCAGGGTGTTAGGATTGATGAAGTAGGTCTGGAAGAAGAGGAGTGCAGACTAGGAACTCAGAACAAGATCAAGGATGATGTGGAAGAACTGGAGTGACCTGCACAGGCCCTTGGCCTCAACCCCAGTGAACACCTTTGGAATGAACTAGAACAATGTCTGTACCCCTGACCTCCTCACTCAACATCAGGTTCTGACTCATATAATGCCAATTGTGGCTGAATGATTAAAAGTGCCACACAGTCACGCTCTAAAATCTATTGAAAAGCTGCAGGGGGATCTAGACTAGAGGACTACAATGGAATGGGTGTCAGGTGTTCACATACATACCTTTAGCTATATAATGTGTCACATATACATGTTCTAACCTGCATTGTATCTAAAAGAAGAATTTTTAATGATTATTTTTATGATTTAGAAACAGAATAAATAATATTCAGAATAAATATTTAAAAGTACAATTAAACATTGGTAGAGTGCACTAGTAGCATCCAAATATCAAAGTACTAGAGGAGAAAACCCAAGATGTTCTCTGGTTTGTGAAGTAATGTATTGTCTCCCCCTGTCGGCCAAATTATTGTACAAAATTATTTTAAGATTAATATTTCAAAATTATTTTTTTAAGTCTGATGACATTGTTGAAGTACAAAATCCTGATAAGTAAAGATAAAGACAATCCTTAAAATCTAAACACGTCTAAGCAAATAACTTCAAATAATTTAATAGAAATTCATACCACACCTCTATTAAGTCTCCAATATTGTTGAGAAGATGAAACATTTCTGGTTAGAAGTCAGAGGTATCAGTAAGGCTTAATGTAACTTGATGTTTTCAGACAAGTTTAGGAGGGAGGATGTTAAGCATTTTTCACTACGAGCTGTATGTTGTGTCTTTAACTTTATGTTGAGACGTTGACTGTTTATTTCTGCTTAAATGGTAATGATGACAAAAACACATTTACCAAGCACAATTGGTTCACAAATTACTGTACACAACATGTCAGTGTAAAATTATACAATTAGTAGAATAAACACACTTACACTTATGAAGTTGAAGCGTTTATTGCTCATTGTGGTGATTTATAAGTATACGTTTCCCTTAAAACAAGCTGATTAGAGCAAGCAAAAGTGATGGTAAAATTTTGAGAAGCTTTATTTCCCCCCTCTTGCCCTGAGATAAAGATCTCTTTTAAGTCAAATATAGACTTGCAAGGCCACACAGATGAGGTTATTCATAGGGGTTAGTCTGGGCAGCAGGGTTAGTCTGTGCTACTAGCCAGGGTAATTTTCAGGTCCTTTGCTACCAGGGTGGCAGTGACATAGTGCATTGCAGCTCTATGCTCCTTGAAGGTCTTTACAGCCTCATCACTGTACTTGGGAAAATTGTATACCTCCCTAAGAGAGGAAGAATAAGAGACAAGAGATCCAAGTTATGGACACAAATTCTAGCAAAACATTAATAAATGTGATAATTGTTAGATTGTGGATCAATTAGAGAAATACTGAAATAATCAATCCATAGTCGATACCCTGGACATCAGGTTCAAGAAACAGCAATAAAGCATCAATACATGTTAATGTTATGGCTCAATACTAAATATTAATATTGATATGAGATTTATTCAGACATTTGACTGTCAAAACGGTATATTTGTTATATATTGCTGAAATGACAAGAAAAGCTTTTTGACTTGACTGAAGTTTTTTTTTCAGCTCATTCAGAGAAACCTATAATCCAAGCCTAATAATAAATAAAAAGAGTCTCCAATGTAAACATACTGTAACCTTCAGAGGTTCACCATTGGGAAACACTAAAGAAGGAACACATCGCATTTTGCTTTTTTTGTTAGTTTGGCTTATTAACTTCCAATCAAAAAGAAAATGGGGGAATGTTTATAGCGTCTCTCATGAAAGTGACTTTGGGTCATTGGTAAATAATTCATTTCACTTTGCTTCACTTTGTGTTGTGCTGCATCACATCAGCTTGTTGTTGTCTTGCTATACCTGCATTCCGATCATTTTATTCGTTTTATTAATAACATGCATGGTGCTATTGCCGATGCTGTTACTGCTAATGCTGAGGAATTGGTGACAGTGTGGATCAAATGCATTAAATATCATAAAGACAACAAAAAATAAGAATAAAGAAAGAACAATGTTCCTTTTGAAAGTTGAAAGGCCAAAGGTGCATCCATATCAATCCACATCAATCCTTCCTTCAAAAACTTCGATCAAGGCTTCGAGAGCTGAACACAGACCGCACACAAAAGACGTTATTACAGTATCTGTAACAGTTCACAACAGGAAAACTGAAAAATCTTGTGCCTGCAATGAGGTAAGTAGATGATTGGAACCATTGAGAAATAGACATGAATTAAATTAGGCTGCTATAAATGCAGAAGATTTGTCTTCTGCAGCTCTGTAAAGCTGTTACAACACTACAGGAAACAAACAGCAAGTGCACTGCATCCGGTCTTTGGTGAAATCTAAAACCCAACACAAAGATATCTGAAACACACAGGCAGCTATGTATTTTTTCCTGTGTTAATATTATTATTATTTAGTGAGACTTCTTACAAAACAATAAGGATCATGCAATTAGGTTTTGTGAAACATTTAAGTACAAACCTAATATAAAGAGAAAGTGGAATTGATGAAAGCCGGCTGCTTGGAAAAAGGAACTAGATTTCTGACATATTTCTGACATAGAATTCTGGTATAAAAACCACCAACTGTTCTATATATACACACAACCAAAACAAGATCACAGCCTGTTCATCCGTGTCTGATTCTTTCCTGTCCATGAATGCAGACCAGAACCAAAGATCTGAGTCTGTACACTTTTCTTATTGAAGGTATCACTACAACATTTTACACAGAAGCATGAAATGACACTTTTGAAAATGATGGATCAGGAAAATACAAAACATTAAGCAGTAATCTCTGGAATGGAAGTGAATGCTCTAGAATGTAACACATTCTTTAAGTTTATAAATGTAGAGATAAAGAATAAAAATGTCCCATGAATACACAAGTTTAAATTTAGTGGTGGGGGTTGATAGAATTTTGCAATAAAATCTCCCTCAGTTTAAAAAAAAAAAAAAGAAGAAGAAGAAGAAGAAGAAGAAGAAGAAGAAGAAGAAGAGGTTTGATCACTTAACAACTTCATTACACTTCATAGATTTGTATTTGATTAATGTTTTTGCCAGCAAGTTCCTATTATTCTGGAACAACTGGATACTCAAAACCAGAGATATGTCTGGCAGTTACCTGAAGAGCGGCCGTGTGAACTTCATCCTGCCTTGCTCCGTGGCCATCTTCAGAGCCAGAGGAACGGCCTCTTCCCACTGTGCTTTGACACACAAACGCAGCCATCTACACACACACACACACACACACACACACATTTCAACCAATAAGAATAGCTCCCACCTATAAATGTGGTGATCTATGATTAATTACTGCAGCAGTGACTTACTCACTTTAAACGTGTGTACTGATGTTTACATAAAACCATGTAATTATATTTAATACAGTAAAATGTTTTGTGAAAATTCGTATGATCCTAACTCAGCTTCTGACTGAGTAAGTAGCAAAGATGAAAACATTAATTAATAAAATTATGCCAAATATCAATGTCCATTATTAATAGACTGGATCTGAAGAAAATATTAAAACACACTGTTTGAGAATAAGAGCTTGAGGCCTTGCAATAGATAAATCACTGCTATGCTTAAAAGTGTCCATCCAAATATTTGAGTTCAGCACTCAACATACAGCCTGTTTAGGAAGCAGTCCAAGGACCAAATCCACCATAGACACAATCTGATATGCTCACCTGAAACGGATCTCAGCATTGCGGACACTATTGAAGTTATACACCTCCTGCATTCTCTTCACATGAGAAACAGGAAGAGGGTCCTGAAGAAAACAGAGTGTGTATAAAAAGAGATCATAGACATCCAGTGCAGGATAATGTAAATAAATGTAGTAATAGTGTTAGTGTAGGTCTCAGTACCTCTTGAACCAGCACAGCCAGGAACTCAATCAGCTGATGAGAAGAGAACTGCTTTAGATCAGCCTCACTAAAGCCTGACAGGTCCGCATCTGTAGCCTGACAACACACACACGTGTACACACGTGTACGCACACAAACACACACGCACGCACACACACAGGCACAAACAGGCACACACACACAATGAATGTCTTTTTTCCATGTAATATAAATAGAATTATTAATTTCACTGATTTTTTATTCTTTGCTTTATAGCATTTATGTGTACGTCAAAACCTTTGCACATTGCTGTTTGTTTGTTTTTTGTTTTTTATTGTTTTACAATAAAAGATGTAGTTTACCTTCACCCATCTCTGAGCCAGTGCAGTACAGGCATCTGCCAGAGTGGTGTCATACCTGACCAAGGACAATGTTAAGTTGTCAAACATATAGATACACTGATGTACATGTGCACACAAACACACACAGCGATGCTTACACTGGCTTGACAGGGGCCATTCCTGGAGTGTGCATCCATGCATTCCAATCCACTTTATTTAAGATGTCCACCTGATATGGAGCAACACAGAAACAAGTGATTACATTACAGCAACACATGTACTGTAGTAGTATTAGTAACACTGCACCAGACCCGACAGTTCCTGGTTTATACAGAAATACCTACTCCTGAAACTAAGTTACAAACTGAGAACGGTCTTGGTTCCTGTAGGAAACACACTCTCAGTCTTTTACAGACTAGTACTTCTCACCTTGTCTTTGAAGTAGGTGTACAGGTAGTTTTTCCAGTCATCTGTGGTCACACTACTGTAGGCAAACATCTGGATGTAGGACTTCACAAAGCCCATAAACACCTCTGTACAGGGGATATAACACAAAAATATGTCCTAAGCATAGGTTTATAATGTCAATTAGGGCATTACATCCTGTACTGAAACAAATAATCACATAATATCACAACACTACTGCACTTTATGGCCAAAAGTATATGGACATCTGATAATTGCACTCATATGTTTCTTCCCCAATCTGTTCCACAATACTGTAAGCATAGTATTTCCATTCACTGAGGGGCCCCTACATGTTCCAGGCTGGTAATGCCCCGGTCAAAACTGATGTGCATGAAGACACCGAGGTGGAAAAGCTTAAGTGGCCTTCACAGAGCCCTGGCATCACCCCCACTGAACACTTTGGGGATGAAATAGAACACTGACTTTGTCTGAATGAGCAAATTCCCACAGCCATGCTCCAAAATCTGTTGAAAACCCTTCCCAGAAATGTAGATGCAGCAAACAGCAAAGATGGAATCAACTCCATATTAATGTCCATGGATTTGGAATGAGATACTCATCAAGCATACAGGTTATGGGTGTGATGGGCAGATTTCCAAGTACTTTTGGGAAATATAATATATAAGGTGCAGGAGAGGAAATGCATGTTTTTCAAACAATCAGTACACTACAAGATCACAGGGTGGGTAAGATCTGCTCCTTGTCTGCATAGATGATACAGTCTCAATAGCCACAAAGCTAAAGCCTGGCATCAAGGAGAACTCCTCGGGCTTCTGAGAACGGCCACTCTCAGCATTTTTAGGGGTATGTACAGACACGGGAAGACTCTGTGTGTGGTGTGTATGGTGTGTGTGGTGTTTGTGGTGTGTGTGGTGTGTGTACCTGGGCCTCCCAACAGCTCTTCCAAGTGGTAGAGAAGAGCGAAACCTTTCTCGTATGGTACAGAAGAGAAGCATTCATCAGGATCGATACCGTCCAGGTTTGGCACCAGGTTAGTATTGACATTATTTGCCCCAAAATGGTTTATCTACAAAACAAAACCCAACCATGCGTAAGATTAGAGTTCACACATCACAAGGCTTTTGTTAGAGGAGTTACAGCATCTATGTGCATAGTTCTCACTGATGTTCTTTATGTATTATGGATGACTAAGACAGCTATGTTGGGTTGTGTGTCTTACAGACTCCTGTAGCTCTTTCCAACCTCCCATCGCTTTAAACTGTCTGAATTGCTCTCCCTCCATCACCCTGCCAATCATTCTCTCAAGATACACAGTGTGTCCTTCATTCAACCTATAAAATATAAAACAGTTGATATTATATAATAATGAATTATTATATTTTACTTATAGATAGATAATAGATAATGTACAACATATGTATTAGCAAATAAGCACATATACTGAGGAGGAAAGATTAAAATCTGTATATAGACCCCACAATTTATTACAGATTTGAGCTCGGCTTGCATTGTCTTATGCAGTAACGACTCAAACAAAGAGCTGTATTAAGTCCAGCTCCACTGACTGACGGTTTGTTGTAACTACAAGATTTCCCCATTTCATGCATGTTTGAGACATCTTGAATAACCTCAAAAATATGAACTATCTTTAAAGACCTGCAGGAGCATGTCATCTGGGGTAAATGATCACCAATCATTAGATCATATTAGATGTGTATTCGAAATCTTGACATTTGTTGATCACAGATGATATTGGAAAGAAAATGTTGCACATGATGCATGAACCATACAGAGGTCATTTTTAATGAACTGAGAATAACATAAATTTGAACCACTACATGCGTACGAAGGAAGTATTTGAAGCTCAACACTGACCAGCTGAATAAAATTCCAGTTTACATTTACAAACCAAAAATGACCCTCAACATAAGCTAGGAGTTATGATCAAGTTTTCTATTATACCTACAAACAAGATAAATTTACAACATGTGCATGATGACTGACCAAAAATTCTCCCAGGTTTTATTAGTCACCAGGTTTCCAGTCCAGCTGTGAGAAATCTCATGAGCAATGACCTATAGTCAGACGGAGCAGTTATCAACAATACAGATACGGAATAAACCAGAAAATATTCTCTTCATATGTAGTGGTGTTTAATAACAGCTTGGCACAAATTCACCACATAAAAACACAGACTTACAGTAGCAAGGGATCGGTCTCCAGCCTGGAAAAACACAAGAGCAGACTGTTAGATGGCTTGCAGTGTAAAATACACAGACACACAGTACAGAGGAAGGAACTAAGTTTATGAAGAAGGTGAGAAATCACAATTTCTACAAATGATCCAGTTTCTGTGATTCATTAGTTTAATTACATGGTCTATAAACTTGTTTAAATACATGCAAGCAAAGCTTAATAAAAGGATAAATGTGTGTGCTAGAAACTGTAGAAAACGGGAAGCTGGCTTGCAGACTACAAACATGCTTAGGTCTGCAAAAACAGCTGCATGATGGAAATGGTGTTAGTGTGTGTTCTAACCAGTAAAGTAGGTGTCGCAAAGGTGAGGCAGGGGTTCTCCATGCCACCATAGGGGAAAGACGGAGGAAGCACCAGCACATCATATTGTCCCCATACATACGGTCCTGCAAGACTCTCTGCAGTCTTAAGCATCGTCTCGGTCTAACACACACACGCACACACAAACAGTGGAACTTGTTAAACTTTCGACCACACATGGGTGAGATGTGTGAAACAATGTCGTGCCACACTTACTTCAGAGAACTCAAATGCAGCCTTGTCCACATATTCCTTCTCTGACCAAACTCTGGACCTGGGTCCAATCTCCCTGTACAGCACACAAAATACATTTACAGAACCATCCAAGTCAAATCTATTACTCATACAACTACAATCATTCCAGCTGCCTAATCATATGTGGTATAATCTATGACACCAATTTAACTACAAACACCAATGAGACTGGAGACTTTTATTTTCACTCATCGTGGACGTGAACGTGGTTTAATATGGTTTAAATTCTAATCACGCTGATTAACTTATTGAAGTATTTTAAAGATCACTTGAACTCTCGAACCTGAGAGACTGGACATGTGTATGTGTTTTTACATCCAATACTTTCATTTTAAATTCAGCATAAGGAAGTAATGTCAAAACAGTGCAGGTGAAGAATGCTTGTGGTCCAACTTTAAGAACATGTCCATTCATATTTAAGACATTATTACATTAACTATAGGACCAGCTGCTCATACACAGATGAAGTCTAATCTAGCAGTAAGGGGGATTTTATGCATTTTATACAGAGTATTCTTTTTTGTTTCAGAATCTGTAGTACAAAAAACAGGAACTACCTGCTCTCTAGAGCTCCAACCACAATCGCAATAAGGTAGGAAGGCATGGGCACCTGAGAAAGAAACATGTACCCACACGTATGTGCGTGCACACACAGACGCACGCACACAGACACACACAGACAATAAAGTACATGCTACCATGCATCAACATGTTCACAACAGGTTTTATCAGAAGCATTAAACATGGCATGCAGTAAAGTGACTTCTTATCAGCTAAAGTAAGATCTAAAAGATTCATTTCAACAGTTAAACAATAACACCAACATTTACCAACCAATTCTAATGCTGCAGTATTTGAACAATACCCACATTGCTCATGAGCATAAATAGTGCATTTATCATTTTTCAGTATTGATGTAATTAATTATATATGTCATTAATATTTTTCAGTGCCTGGTTTTTCATGAGGTTCACTATTAAATTGGTCAAAGGAGCATTTCTTCAACAACTCAAGTGTAACAACTTTAGACATAAGAAGAATGAGGAAGAGAGAGAGAGAGAGAGAGAGAGAGAGAGAGAGAGATGTTGGCTAACCGGTTGACGGAAGCGGTAAATGATTCGGCTGTTATCACTCGGATCTGGTTCCTGTCCATCACGTATTGCGCTCATAAGTGCAATCAGCTCTTTGGGTACTGACACCTAAAACACACAAGCACACACACACACACCTATAAAACCGACTAAGCTGACAAGTCCCTCTTTGTCTATGTGAATGTTAATTCTGTTATGTGAAGTGGATGATCTGTGATGTACTGAGACTCATTTGGCCTTGACATCATGGACACATGACATCATGGACTCCAAAAAATACAAGGAATAGAACTCTGATACAAAGTTAAAAGAATGTTATGGTTGGATCTTCCATGAAAGGACAATGAAAGGACAAACAAAAGAATAAGTACAGAATCAAGCTTTTGACTAAAACCTGACTGAGGTCCTGTAGTGCAGAGATTCATAAACCATTATACAAGAAGACTCTGGAGTTATGTTGACAAAGCCAGGTTTCACTAAAGTACTAAATTCTTATTCCTAATTCCTAAAAAAATACATGATTGAAGTATATTAGGAGCTGTTGTATTTCGGCTGTATGTGAGTTTAGTGTGTACCTGGGAATAGTAGGTATGTTTCACTGATGGAGTGTCCTGACAGGGCAGCATAGACCTGCAGTGAATAGCCTGTTAGATTAAAGAAAGATTGGTTAATTGTGCACAACAGACAAACAGCAATGGGTGTGAGGGTAAAATAGTATATTTTAGATGTATGCAAAGAAACGTTTATAGAAAAACTGTACAGAATGTGTCAAATTACAGGAGCAGTTTGATGTACTTTTAGTGCATCTAACTGCATAAAACTGAGCCTTTTAAACTTAACTTAATCTTTTGAATGAAACGGGATTGTTCAAAATGATAGAACAAAGCATTAAAATAAAATATAATAAACTATTCTGAAAAGATTCTATTTTTGTAAATACAATTAAATTAATACGGATATAAGAGTAGATGTAAAAATACAAACTGCACCTTTGAAGATTTTAAATGAAGATTTTTTTAAATAATTATAGTCTTTTATAGTCTTGTTTTTATAAATACAGCACACCATAAGGAGCTTTTCGAGACCATTGCAGCTAATGTGAATGCAGTGCTGACACCCAGGAGACAGATTAATGATCACAGTCAGATAGCAGATGAAGCTGAGACACAACAGATAACAGAGAAAGCAGTGTAAAAAGACAAGGTTTTTCTGAGAAAGGAGATACTCTTGGTTTAACACAACCACATCACACTTGCAGAAGAAGTAACAGCTAAGTCTCACATCTGTTTGGTCAGAGGGTGGTGTTCATTTCTATATAAACTCACTTGGAATAATGACTTAGTAGTATACACATTTACTTGAGTGGTGGACAGTATGAGACATTTAAAAAACTGTGTGCAGTTGATGATATTAAAAGGTTTTCTGTTAACGGCCCTTAACCCTATATGCTCCAGGGGTGCTGTATAATGGCTGACCCTATGCGGTGACCACAACTTCCTAAATTGAGACATGCAACGAAAAGCAATTCACTGCACTGTAATGTACATGTGACAAACTATAGGCTTATGCATATTATTTTGCTCATATTATTTTTCTTGCTTTATTAATTTATTTCTGTTTAATGAACTTCAAGAGAGAGGCAGGTGAGGTCAAGCTTGAAATCCTTCCTGACATCCTTAACTTACAGGATGAGAGGGCATACCTGGCACTGGCTGAAAAGGTAGGGATGCTTTTTTCCAGCAGTTTGTGCAGGATTGAGCCACTGCAGAGCTGAGGACTTCGGTGACGTCTCAAACTCGATCTCCACAATCACATGTTGCCCACTGAACACACAACACACATCTGTTCACATCATAACTTCAGACACAATAGGCACATTTTAGGTTTCTCTGGGCTCTTCTATAAAATAAAACCCAAAATCACAGTCCCACACGAAAGCTCATTATGAGCATACGAATGTACAGAGATGAAGAGTGTGTTGTTACCGTGAGAGCTCAAAGGGCAGGCTGATCTCCAGGGGGCTGCCTTTATAGCCCTGTTTCTCTCCCAAGGTAAACTTGGCAGCTTGGCAATTGACTGATACCTTGAATATCTTTAGGTCATTGGTGTCAAGAGTCTAGAAGACAAAATGAGATTAAAGAAAGGTTATTACCAGTGATTAATTAGTGACAACTTTAATTACACTGTAATAAAACATAAATAAAATAATACTTGTTTTATTGCACACCATCATCAACTCACATAATTTAGGAAAAGTACAGGTTTGTAAACAAAATCAGTATCAGATAGTTTGATATAGATATGTGTGTGTGTGTGTGTGTGTGTGTGTGTGTGTGTGTGTGTGTGTGTGTGTGTGTGTGTGTGTGTGTGGTTGTGTGTGTGTGAGTGTGTGGTGTTGTGTGTGTGTGAGTTTAAAGATAAGCATTGAGTGACAGTAACAAGTTCAGACACTAATATCGTTATCATATCAAAATAGAAAAAATGTGGAGCTAGTACATTAGTTACTGATTGATTAAACCTTGAGGTGATCATTTAATGTCTGGCCTGTTTTTTGGACATTAATTAATTAATTGAGATTATTAATATGGGTGTGTTTTTGTGAGAGACTTTGACACCCAGGTTTCAGATCTTTTGTTAGTCAAAGACAACAGATCAAGTCATTTTATTCTAATAACTAAGATCATTACTGATTATGGTTTTTTTTTTAAGTTATGTTCATGTCGCTAAACAACGTTAGAATTATAACATTAATCTTTTTCTATCCTGCGATCTGTCATTAATCCTATACATGTTTTAATAAATAAATACCATAATATTATTAAGACCAGTCAGCTTTCTGTGGTAGTTTTATTTATGGGTGAAAATTATTTATAGGTGAAATTATTTCTGTCATTCATATTCATGTGTTATTGTCTTCAGATTATCACTCCACACCCGAGCCAAAGTTCATCACAAACCTTTCCAAATCATATTCAGACATTTTTTTCCCACCGAATTCCGCCTCCTGTAATCGGATTGGCTATTTGTTCTAAATCTGCGCGTGTGCCCTTCTATATGTAAATGATAGCCAATCATAACACAGAAGACTTATGAGATCTAGCCAATACACGCTCAGAAGGCGGGATGTGTCGGTAACGGGTATGGAATAAACAGACTCGTTATGTGCAGATTTATTTTGTGATAGCAGAGTAATGATATCTGATTAAAGTACAGAAATCAGACACAAACCCGGGGATGTAATATTAAATCTTCCACTAGTTGCACAAGCAGTGAAAGGAAATCAAAACTGCACACAACATAAATAGTAGAAGCTCGTGTATTAGCAGTAAATGTAACTGTATCTATAACACGTGATTTAAATGAGACACTTTACACACAGCTGCCTGGTTTAATAAGACAGCTTTACAGCTACCTGGATGGAAAACATCTATAATATAATATAGAGATTTTACCAGGTCAGAGAATCGATCCTGCAGAACCTCCACTGTGAGAGAGACCTTCCCTTTTAATACATGACTGTCGAAGTCCACGTGATAGAACAGATTTACATGGCGAGTAACACACATGGAGAAAGAAGAGAAAGAGCAGGGGTCTGACACAGGAGCCATGATCATACACTGCTCGCTCGCTCACTCACTCACACACACAGTCAGCTCAGATGCTGCGTTTAACCCCCTCACTTTAGTCCATGTGACGGAAGTCTCACTGATGCATCATGGGAAATGTGGTTTTATAAGCTTCCTTCAAAATGCATAAAAATTACATGATGCATAAGTAAAAGTAAAGCTGTAGCTGTTTAATGCATGTTGTCTACACATCCGTTTGTTATTAAATAAAATAGAATAACGCATGAGAACAGGATTGTCTAGCAGTGATAAGCCCCTCCTCTCTGATCAGTGATGCAACATTTATATGACGTGATTTTGACTATTATAACCATTTAAATCATCTGGGAGTGTTTCTTTGTTTGTTTGTTTAATTTACGAAATTGACAAAAAAAAGTAAAGGTTACAAAATAAATATTTTATTTGATGTACTGTGAAATAAAGTATAGTGTATAGTATAATGTATATTGTATAGTATAATGTTATTTATTTCTGTACTTTTGAGAGTCACAAACAGCTGGAACCAAATTCTTTGTGTGTGTCAACACACTTGGCCAATAAACCTGATTCTGATTCTGATAAATGAAATACATTTTTAATGTAAAGCGAACAGAAGACGTGCATGATTGTCGCCCTCTTGTGGTTAAGGTTAGTAATAAAGGCATCTGGACTCTGTGTGGACACGCTGCCTATAATTAGGGTTCAAGCGCGAAGCCCTGGAAACCTATTGTTTTTGTTAGGATTATTATTATTATTAGAGGTCAAGCCCCGAAGGGGTGTAGACACCTATTGTTATCGTTAGTTTTCTTATTATTATTATTCTTCCGTCTTCCGCCATTGAAGTCAATGGCAGCCCATAGAACCGTACGTAGGAAAGTTATGAAATTTGGCACACATGTAGAGGCCAGTCTTAGAAGTTACTGTAGCAACTTTGGTGTGTCTAGCTCAAACCCTCTAGCGCCACCAACAGTCCAAAAACCCAATTTTGTGCTGAATCGTAAGGCCTAGAGGCAAAATTCTTGCAACATCAGAATCAGAACCAGAATCAGAAAGGTCTTTATGAGGAACACACACACACTCTCACACACACACACACACACACACACTCACACACACACACACACAGACACGCACTCACACACACACTCACACACACACAGACACGCACAGACACACACCCACTCACACTCTCACACACACACAGACACTCACACATACACACACACAGACACACATTTACACACACACTCACACAGACACTCACACACACACTCACATACACATTTACACACACTCTCACACAAACTCACACACACGCACACACACACTCACACAGACACACTCACACACACACACTTTATTGTCAAGTATGTTTTCACATACGAGGAACACACACACTCACACTCACACTCACTCACACAGTCACACACACTCACACTCACACACACACTCACACACACACAGACGCACACACACACACAGAGACACATACACACACACTCACGCACACACAAACACACTCACACACACACACGGGGTCAAGCCGATCAGATGCGCTCAGAACATGTCGCTGATGAACCATACCAAGTTTCCACACTCGCACACTCACATACTCACTCGCACACTCACATACTCACACACATACATACACACACATTTACACACACACACACAGACACACAGAGACACACACACATACACACTCACACTCACACAGACACACTCACACACACACTTTATTGCCAAGTATGTTTTCACATACGAGGAACACACACACACTTACACACACATTTACACACACACACAAACACACTCATTCACACTCGCACACTTACTCCCACTCGCACACTCACACTCACACACTCACAGTTACACACTCACTCACACTCGCACACACTCACACTTACACACACTCACACTCGCACACATGCTCACACTCGCACACTCATTCACATACTCACAAACACCTTCACTGACTCACACACTCACACTCACTCACAGACACTCACACACTCACTCACACTCACACACACATACACACACTTACACACACACTTACACAAACACTTACACACACTCACACATACACACACACTCACACACTTACACACACTCACACACTCACACTTACACACACACTCACACACACACTCACACTCACTTACACACACACACCTACACACACACATTTTGAATTTTCACGTCAAGTTCAGTATTTTACCAATACAATGCCATATAGCTACAAAACTTGGTATGGTTCATCAGCGACATGTTCTGAGCGCATCTGATCGGCTTGACCCCAGTATCGCTGCTTGCAGCTATATTTATTATTATTATTATTATTATTCCGCCCTACAAACGATCGTGCAGCCCAAACCGTAAGGCCTAGAGAGCTCAAACTTGGTCAGATGGTAGTACTGGTCACAGTTACTCAGGGCCAAGGTCTCAGCGGAATCGGACAATTTGCGCCCCTCAACGCATTTGTGCCCATAACCCCTAAAACCCCTAAAACCCCTATGTCCAAATCTCAAGTGCTTTATATCATTGGAATCCTTGGCTCATGACTTAAAAAACGTATATCTCCAATTTCATCTCCGCCATTAAATTTTTTCGCTATAGTGCATTTTGTCCGAAACCTACTTTTGCAAACTAGTCCTAGGTTTTTCGCCTGGTCGAGACCAATCCAGTGCAGTAATATTCTCTGGAGTCTCAATGTCAATAATCTTCGAAATTTCGAAATTTTGATTCAGGGTCCTTAAGGGGCCCCAAAACGTTTGGACTGTGAGGAGCCAGGTTTACTAAAATGTCAATAACTCAAGAACTAAATGAGCTATCAACACCAAACCTGGGACACATGTGAAAGAGGTCAAACTGAGGTCACATTTCAAAAACTGCGGCGATTGTTTGTTCTTGTTCTCTCTCTCTCTCTCTTTGCTCCACTATCTATCTTTTCAGATCCCTAAAATTGGACATCTCCTGTCAATCTTCATTATCCTGTGTGACATCACAGCAACATGTTACGTCATAGCAACATGGTAAACAACCCCAATGCATTCCATGCATTCAACATCCTAAAATTTTGTGTATGTGACTTGCGGGTCACTATGTGTATGTGACTTGAGGGTCACTTTGTGTATGTGACTTGCCGGTCACTTTGTGTATGTGACTTGTGGGTCACTCGTTCTGCATCTGGATGCTTGTGTTTCTTCGCTTTATGGATATGACTTTGTTTATTTTAGGGAAAACCAGACAGGTGAGTACTTCACATGACATATATTGTGC
>NC_083475.1:14020682-14103182 GCF_030014155.1 Tachysurus vachellii
TTGTCTGGAAACAGCAGCAGCAGCAGCGGCAGACTAATTGCCATGCGCTTCCGGATAGAAACTGGCAGCAGCACAGCGTCTTGAAAATGAGTCACCGGGACCAACAAAGAAACTTCAGTGCGCAATAGGGCCGAACTGCCTTTCCCTGCTTCATCTGACTGTCTGGGTCATTCCTCGTGCACAGTTGGTCTCTGCTCAGTTTAATTTCACTCTGACAATGTGGCCAGACATGGAACATGTGATTGGATGGTTTTTAGGTTATATCAGTGATGACCAACTGAGGTCTGATTTTCTTGATCACACCTGATTCAAGGTGTAAGTAGGTGTGCTGGACTGCATGAGCCCACAGGATCTCTGAGATGAGTGTTTTTAAAGAGTAGAGGGTAGCGAAATGTTCTAAATGGCTCTGTCTTGGAGCAGCCTGCTGAATTTTTCCACTGTGCGCAGGAAGAGGCGCGCGTTTAGTCATGGCTCAGTCATGTCTGCACACAGCAACTAATCTCATTACGGGTTTCCGTTCGCGCTCTGGCTGAGGGACAGGGATAGTGTTTGGCTCCTATAAACTGTTGTGTGTGCACAACCATCAAAGCCAAGCACTGGGGCTCCTATAGTTGTACATCACCTACATGCAAATGTAAAAACAGTATAAATTATTCTTGTCTGTGGGGATTTGGTCAACTTGAGCATTCACTGTCCACATCCTGGAGAGCACCACCTAGTGTGTACATTCATCTCAGGTTTAACCTGCAGAAATGTTGTCAATGTGCACACTACTGATGTGGTATGCTGTTAGTTTCCTCTTTCTTAACTAGTTTTCCACATTTACTGCTTGGAATCTGCTGGACCTAGGAAAGGGAGTGGGGTGAAGCATTTGAACTTGGGAGTTTCTTACTTCTAGACGAAAGTTCTTCTCATCATGTCCCTGCATGATTTTTACCTAACCTAATACATTTTCATTATTGTTTAATTTTTGTTGAGAATGATTAATATCAATACATTAAATGAAAGATTCAGTGGTGCAGATTTGAATTCTCTTCTCTCGTGCATCATGTATCACAAGCAAAAGCTTGATGAATGAACAATGGCAAAGTAGTAATTTCTTTGCATTGTTTGTTGTGAACCTGCATGTGTGGATGAGTCATTTGCTTGGCCCCACAATAGGTTTAGCTGAAGCTCAGAAGGGAAGAGGAAATCTTCCATTTGTGCCATATGTCTGTGCAGTCCCACTGTCCCCATGTTTCCGGATGACTCCCTGCAGCAGGAATTCCTACCTTTCAGTTTGGGAGCGGCATTCCCAGGAAGACGCCTATCAAAGGAGAATTGGAGGAAGTCCTGATTCGGACAGTTTTACGGTTGCTCAACGCAAATGCTCGACTCTGAGGATGCTAGAGCAGGAAACGATTTATTTTGCTTCATTTGAGGTTTCAAACAGTGCAGCCGAGTGTGGGAGAGAAAACTCTGTCTAATTTGGATTGAGGCTTTAGCCTCGCAAGGGATTACAAACCTTTGTAAATGGAAAAGGTGAAACATTAATTGTATGCAAATGTCTGATAGAGTAAAAACGAATGGGAATGTGTTTGTATATGTGTGCCTTGAACTTCCTGGCAAATAACTCCAGTATATCTTGGCAGGGTATGAGCCCTTCCTGACCACATTCTCCTCTGTCACTGTACAAGCATCCTGAACTACATCGGTATATGTGTGTGTCACAATTACTCACTCTCTCTGTGGTCTCTATGTTTAGAGTTTAACAAAAACTTTCACATGGCAGTAATACAGGAGACCATCCAAACCAATCAGTGTGGTAAAGGTTCGGTTTAAAAAGCCAGTCCATCTCATGTCCGAATCTCTGTGAATACTCCTCCCTCCTTCCTACTGCAGATTATGTGGGCAGTTTGAAGAAAAAGTACACTAGGTGAGACAGTGGGAAGGTTAGCTGGTGTGGTTTAGACAGAAACATGTCAGAAACAAGGCTTTCCCAAAATAAGCCAATCAGGGAGTCCCTCTTCACCACTAAAACTGTCAGAGATAGTGAGTCAGACAGCCTGTTTTCATGCCCAGCTCACTTTCTCTTTTTCCCCTCTCTCTCTGCCTCCCTGTCACATAATTCTTTCTCTGCTCATTGCAGTGTATCTCGTCCTTCATGCATGTGTGTGGCTGTTGCAGTCCTAGGACAGTAGATTGAACTAGAGTTACATCATGCCCTCTGGTGCTTGTAACTCAGTCAGACAGGGTGGGTTGGAGTTTACGACGGCCTGTCTGAGCCAGCAATCTCCTGAGATGAGCATGGTGGGACAGGTAGAAGAAGATTAACAAAGGCAAAACAGAAGCATGTTGAAGGAACAGTTTGAAATTTTAGAGCTTTTGCTTGCTAGTAAAGTTTATTGCAATTGCATTGAAAACAAGTCTTTCCTTCCTTCCAGACTTACCTCATTGCTTTGTTGAAATATAAGTGCATTATGGTTGACATTTTAGGCAGAAACACAGCTCTGAACAGCACAGGGGTAGAGATCATTTATGGTCTGGAAAAATGTGAACAGAAATCTTAAATGAAACAAAAAAAACATTTACATGACATCACATTCTAAGCTGTACAGGTTCAAAAATACTTCATAAAGTGCAAACCGTACCTTTATCTAACCCCTAGTTTATTGTATTGTGTTTGCACAAAGATTTCAACGGTGCTACATACACATAGCTCTATGCATCAAATACTGTTACTAAACTAGCCTTACCCATTAGAGCTGTCATTTACACACAGGTCCCACCCTTAATAAGAAGCTCCCCCTTTTTTGTTCCCTTTGCCCAGTCGTTTCCACTCTCAGTCTATTTCCACTTCTTCTCCTCTACTTCTACTCTACACAGCCACACCAATCATACCTCCATCCCACATCCCAGGTTGCTCTACCAAGAAGATTAATATACATCGTATATTCTGTCTTACAGAACAAACAAATCTCAGAGACAGTTCATGTAATAAACCCAATTCTTGACTTTGATCTGAATCTGGTATTCATTAGATTAAAGCTGCAGTATGTTATTTATATATTTTTTTAAATGTTAATAGACATATAATTATTTATTTTAGTAGTAGGTCTTGTAAGGTGGATATAATGTGTTGCATCCAGGAGCTGTGTTTGTTTTTTAAAGATCTTCCAAAACGGTTCATCAGTCCTGAGCTAAATCTAGGAAATTAAGAGTGCTAATAACAAGTGCTAATTCATCATGCTCTGGATGACTGAAAATTGATCATGGACATGTAATAATTCTATATTTTTAAAGACACCTTAGAAATTGTGGACTCGTTATTTCAATTCAAATCTCAGCCCACCTGAATTGGACAAACCTGCTCAGTTTTGGAATTGAAAGGATATGTAATGTGAAATATATGCAATGTGAACGGAGAAGATGAGGTCAGTTGAATGGACTGGGAAAAGCATGTCAGTGTATTCTTGGCAATTGTATTTTGTCTCACAGGCAGCAGAGGTGTAAAAGTGACAAACTGCTCATTTAAAACCTTCAGTGTTATTTGAGGCATATGGCAGGATTATATAGTCTTTAGCCTCTGCTTTCTGATAGGGTAGTCTATGTCAGGCTGTGTGCCCTGAGTTAGTGAGCAGCTTGAACAAAGCAGCTAATGTTCTCTCCAGTGAGACACTAAATCAGAGTGAAGCACTGAACCTCTCCTGCCACTGAATATGTCTTGCTCACACACACTGCATGTCTGGCCAACACTTTCAAAAGATCCTCATAGAAATGTGTCTGATATGGTGTCACTAGATCATTGTAATGTTATTGATGCAATGTTGACACTGAAAACATGCTCTATTTTCTGTATAATAAGGTGTGTGAGGCAATGAGGCATTCAAGGGGTTGTAATCTGGTTTGAATTTCAGCTGTTTTGAAGCTGTAGACATCCCGTGGAGTACGATTACAGTCTCTGTCCTGTTTTGGACTCTGCAGTGCTGTTGTCTTAGGATTTTAGTTGGATTTGAGACATATTAATAATTAATATATTGGAGAAATCTTCTTATTCAGCACATTGTATTTCATAATATCGCTTTAAAACTTATTTTTCTACCACCTAACACACCCCCTCTCCACACTCACACTCACACACACTATACTATATGTATCTGCCACTACACCTTTTCTTTTTCTTTTCCCATCAACAAAACACCCTTTGCCACCCTCTTGAATCGGATGTACGCGATGTTTACCTTGGCTTTCTTCCCTGACTGTAAAATTTTGCCTTTTATGTGGCACTTTCCTTCTCAAAGAATTCTTCACATCTTACTGGTTGATCTCAGATCAGTAGTTGACAACATAAGCTTGTTTAAAGTAAGGCATAGTTGTCCCCAGATCAGTACAGCATTCCTGGTTGCTCGCCTGTTGTTGTTTATTAGACAGTTTGTTAATATGCAACAGAACAGGAAATGCTTGCTGAGTTAGAGGGAGGGAAAAGCCTGGTGATTCTGTTCAGAAAACTAAGAGTCTTCTTCCTCCTAGTTGTTGTAAATGTGTTTAATGGTTGTAGAATTAGAATAGTTTCTGTGGGATTGATTTCATTTATGTGAGAGGTTTCCTTGATACTAAAAATCTGTTAGAGCCCAACTAAACTGTTTGGGGTCATATGAATAAGCAGCACATTTGTTTAAACAGTAAATCCACACAGACATAAAGGGTGCTGTCGTCTTAATCCTGTAGATACTAGAATATTTTGTAATAGAACTGAATTTCACAGGAATCATGTCTTTCTGTCAGCAACCATGTAAGAAAAACACATACACAGTGCAGTGCTACAGCATGTAAACCTAATAATCTCTGCAATTTCATAAACATTGTGGCGTCTGCTTTTACCCAATAGATATGCACGGTGTAGCTTACTTCTGATAAATGATGCTAGAAGGAAGTTCAGGAACAGTGTACCATTCTGGGAGTGTGCTGACTGGAAATGCTCATTTACTTGCTTGATAGTAAATGAACTTGATAGAGAGTCAAGCTTTACACTGCTGATGTTTAGTCTTGATGAATTTCTCTTTCTGACCGTGGTGTGTGTAGCAGACATGGAGAGTGCCATCACGTTGTGGCAGTTCCTGTTGCAGCTGCTGCTGGACCAGAGCCATAAGCACCTGATCTGCTGGACCTCTAATGATGGCGAGTTCAAGCTGCTCAAGTCTGAAGAGGTGGCCAAACTTTGGGGTCTGCGGAAGAACAAAACCAATATGAACTACGATAAACTGAGCCGAGCTCTGCGCTACTACTATGACAAGGTAATATTTACCTGATAGCAATAAATATTTTTTTAATTATTTAGAATAAAGAGAAACCAACATGTTTTATAGTCTTCCTACAATGTGCATTTTTAGCTTGTATTTTTTGTGTATTCATGCATGATGGTATAATTTAGACACCAAAGTTTGAGTTTATATTGCGATTTTAAATGAATATGGACAGTGCGTATACTCAGCAGCAGTGGCACAGTGGGTAGTGTTTCCTCCCTGCAGCTGTCCTGAGCTCAGGTTACTATCTGTGCAGAATTTCACACCTTGTCAATGTGGGTTTAATCCACGTACACCATTTTTCATCCAACTCCCAAAAACATGCCGGTACATTGACTGGCAACTCTGAATTCCCCCTAGGTGTGAATGTGTGTGCATGATGCCCTGTAATGTGTATTTCCTCATGCACAGGCTTCAGATCTGCCATGATCCTGACCCAGGATAAAGTAGTTGTTCATGAACAAATAAATAAAGGAAGTGTGCATTCTCAGTGAGAAAAAATACATTTAAAGTAGTTTCCAAAAGTTTGTGTTTTTAAACAAAGAGTAATATAATAAGACTGAGTAGAATATATCAGGTGTTATTAAAGGAGCCAATTTATGTAACAGGAATATAGCTATGCTATAAACTCAACTTCTGTTAGCTTACGTTAAATGTTGCAGGTAATCACTGAAATAATAAAAGGAAAATAAACCCCTGATCCCAATTACAATGCAATTAATGCTTTATTTACTCTTGTTTTACCTTTCTCACCAGAATATTATAAAGAAAGTGATCGGTCAGAAGTTTGTGTACAAGTTTGTCTCATTTCCTGAGATCCTGAAAATGGATCCCCAGGCGGTGGAGCTTGGCAGAGAAGGGGGCAGCATTATGTTACAAGAGGCCGAGTCTGATGGAGGGGAGGGGGAAGAATCTCCAAAACTCTCTCTGTCATCGTTGAGAAGCCCCGCTGGCAGGAATGAATATCTTAACTCCGGCCTGTACTCATCTTTTACTGTAAGCTCCCTTCAAGGCCCACCTCCTCTGCTGCATCCAATTAAAATGGAGAAGAGGAGAGGAGGGGAACGAGGGGAAGAAGGACAAACCGTGATTAGGTTTGTCACCAATCGGTCAGACAAAGCAGTGCCCCTTCCCTCCTCTCCTGCCCTCACCTCATCAGAGGTTTTCTTCAGCTCTAAAGCCTCCCCTGATTCCTCTCGTTCATCATCCCCATCTCAAAGCCCATCCTTCTCACGGAGGCTGAGCCCAGAGGCTCGGCTGGACGAATCAGAGCAGAATGCTCAGCCTCTCAATTTATCATCCAGCCACAGGGAGCGAGCCCAGGTACAAGCCTCGCCCCTTGAGAGAAGGAGTAGCACCAATGGACTTCCTCCCAAAGCTCGGAAACCCAAAGGTCTGGAAATCTCAGCTCCTTCCATATTGCTTTCAGGAAGTGACCTGGGTTCCATTGCCCTTAACAGCCCTGCATTGCCCTCAGGGTCCCTCACACCAGCCTTCTTTACTGCACAGGTAACACACCCTCATGTACGCACACACACACACACACACTGTGTGTTTCACTGTGTGGTTTTCTATCCCATACCTAATACATACTTACATACATATGTTTAGGTATTTAAGGGATAATAGGTAAGTAGAATGCAAAGGTTCTAACAGAAAGTGAGTGAGACATGAAGAGAGAAAAGGGGAGAGAGAGAGAGAGAGAGAGAGCGGGAGGAGTGAGACCTATAAGTGAAGCCATATGCCTGTAATTCTGCCCGCTACAGTGCAGTGACACAGGACAGAGATACAGAAAAAGAGAGAGTGAGAGCGTGTTGAAATTGATTTCATATGTCTCTCAATGGCCGGAAGCTGGTAATCCAAGGTCCCTGACCTCTGAAGAGCAACACATTCATACTTTACTCCCTCATTCTCTCTTGTTAGAAAAGGGACAGAAAAAAAGGTCTTATTTCCTAAAAGGTAAAATCTTATAATTTTAAACTCCTGAACTTATTATTCAATTATTCTACTTAAGATGTATTATTCAGTAATAATTATGATTTATTCATTAATTACTGTGAAATCAATAGAAACACCTTACCTGACTTGATCTGGAGACAGGACAGTGTTTAAGTAGTTAAATAGACCTGTTTTAGAATATTGATACAATGATGTACAGAAATCATATTTTATCCTGATTTGTTTTAACTATCCTTAAAACTGCACAAAAATACCATTTAGATGTTATGGGTTATTTATGGGTTAGTTAAGTCAGAGCAACTATTAGCGGTACCATAGAGGCTGAAATATGGATAAATATGGAAATATGAAATACTATTTTTGCTATAGTAAACAAGCTACAGTAGTTTTTGTTACAGGTTTGTATCTTAATATCGCATTGCATTGTATCGTAAAAGTAGATGCTGATATCTTCAGTCCTGTAGGCACCTGAAAAGTTTCCACAGTACTACAGTGACCTGTGTCTAAAGAGTATTTGGATATATTTGACTCATTATTCATAGCTAAAGTGTAGTAATCAGATCTGCATTTCGTACATCACATTGTCACAGCTCGTAGAGAAAGTGTAAAACATGGACTTTGATCCTGAGCATCACTTCCCCTCTCACCAAAAACAAGAACCATACGTGCCCGCCCACACACTCTGAGCCCACAGTGTGACATTTTGCATATGTCTAATCAGAAGTTGAATCTTCCCTTGCTGACCCTGTGTGTGTTTTTACTTCTTGCCTTAGACTCCCTCGGGTTTGCTGCTGGCTCCAAGCCCTCTCCTCTCCTCTATTCACTTCTGGAGCAGTCTGAGTCCCGTCGCTCCTCTCAGCCCAGCACGATTACAGGGACACGGATCCCTCTTCCAGGTACACACACACACAACCCTCTCATAAATGGCTTAAGCATCATGCACATTAATAGGTAAATTGGAATAAAGTCATCCATAGAAGTTTAAGGTGTGTGTGTGTATGCATTTATGTTATGTGTTAAAAGAAGGGGAGCATATCCATTGTGAACAGACAGTTATTTGAGTTTGCATTTGAGCCCTGGGATGAATGTCTGGACGAATAGATGTGTGTGATATGTGATGAGCATGCATTTGAGCGTGTGAGTAAGGATCAGTGCATGTGGTATATAGTATGTATTTTTGCTCATGGAGTGTTTCTGCTTGGTGTCATGTTTCACTGCTCATGTGAGGGAGAGGGGAAATCCTGTGGATACTTCCTGTTCTGGCTCAAGGGAGGCTGTCTGCACAGTGTGTGCGTGTAGGTGTGTGTGTGCATGTTTATGGTCGTGTTGCTTTGTGAGGGGTAGGGTGTGGCTCTACTGCAAACAGCACAACAGGAAGCAGATCAGGTAGCCAGGGCAACCTTCTTGACAATGCTTGACAGTTAAAAATATACACTTCCGCCCCACAATATATCTCTCTCTCTCACACACACACACACACACGCACGTGTTCATGCTCCCATTTCCACAGGCAATGGCTTCAGGAGCTTTCTGCTTGATCGTGTGATTAATTTACGCTCAGTCTTTGGCTCTTGTTGGAAACTCTGGACTTGGTTATGTTGCTCTTCAGTCTTCTTTTATTCTTAGTGATTCTTCCACAGCATTTCATTATCTAAGGTCACTCTGGCAAAAGGATTTACTTGTTATCTGTATGTGTGTATGCATTTTGGAAATAAGCTACAGATGTTTCCTCTCCACACTGGATGGGGGTTGTGGGGGGGCTCAGCTTCCTGTTCAAACAGGGAGGGGGTGATAACTGAAAAAGACTGACTGTGTGTATGCTCAGCTCTCTCATAACAGGAAGTTCCTCTCCTAGCATTACCATGATGCATTAGTGGTCATGAGGGGCTGGCTATGAACGTGTGTGTGTGTGTGTGCGTGTGAGAGAGAGAGAGAATGACTGAGAGAGCTTCTCATTCAGAGCAAGCGTCCAGTCCTGTTTGTGTAGTTACAGTAAAGGTAAATAGTCATGCACTGTTTTTTTTTTTTAAAACAGTTTTCAACATAATATTAAATGCTGATATAATCAGTAATTGACATGAGTGTAGGAAAGTTTCTGTTGTGTACTACTGAGCTAATGATGTTCATTTATCCCCACAGTTCCCTACTCTGCTGAACGGACCTCTACCCATGCCTCTCCCCAACCTGGACTCTTCGTCCTCCTCTTCCTCACTTCTCCTCTCATCTAGTACTCCGAAATCCTGATTTCAATCCCTTGTATAAAAAAAAACCCCCACAAACATTAATACTTTCTAAAATGTCAGGGTTGCACTACACCTTCTTATGGTTATAGTTACCACAAAAATAACCTTTTATGAACATTTTAAAGAGAACTTTTTTCACATTTTTTAAAAAACAAACATTCAAAACGACCAAAACTCGGGCTGCACACCAGTCTGCTCATGGGGTAGGTATTATTGTGCCAAAGAAAGCAAAATGGCACCCGTGAGCTGTTGGAAAAACTCAGCCTTAGAATGCAAATCAGTCTCAGCAAAGACACATTTTCAGATGACATACCTAAAGCAGTGCTAAACCATAAATATATGCATAATCTTATGTGTAATACCCCCACATTTAGTGAGGACCAAAGATACCATTGAATTCCAGACAACACACGCCTATCAGAATTGTACATTTATTTCCTGGTTGTATTCATTGCAGAGTCCCACCCACGAGCTAGCTAACACATGCCTCCTCCACTGTATTATTTTGAACTGCTGCTAATGCAATGTCATAAGGCAGCTGAAAGCACTTGGAGGAGAGCACTATCTGCCCATCCCTGTATATAGATGAGGGAAAGCTGAAAGCTGAAAGAGGCATGCCATCCTGCTCAACCAGAGACAATAACAACAATAATCTGACAATAACATTTAGTTCCTCCAGTGTTTGGTGCTTTTATCAGAAGGTTAATGTCTCTTAGTTCCTTTTTAAAATCCTCTCAGTTTGGTTAAGCTCTTACTGCAAAGCTAAGAGCAATCCTATTTCAACCCATATTCGAGAGATCTTCTTAACAGTTTTTTCGTTTGTTTTTGGTTTTGTAATCATCTTCAGAGGCTGTGAATCAGGTTTTCTGTTTAATTTGTCTGATATTGTATATTATTGTATTGTATGCACTGTGCGTTAAACTACCGGCTGTGCCTTTTTTCTGTGTAAGAATGTGTATATGTATTATTTTCCTGCTTTTAAAAAAAAAATCAAACAAAATGTTTTGTAATAGACGAATTCCATCACCATATTGGAAAGAAAAGCGTTGTAATAGCTTTGTTATTTTTTCATTACGGAACTGAAAACAAAACGTATTCTCATTAATTTTATATTTTTGCTTTTTAAAGAAATGAAATGTGCCTGTTTTCAATAAAAGGAAAGCATTGAATGCTGTGCAATGGCCTGTTCTGAAATTTGTGTTCAAAATTATTTAAAAATAAATAAATAACTAAAGACTTTTAGACACACAAGTAAAGCCTTCCATCACTTATGCACAGACAAGAGACAGGAGAGAGGATTCTGTAGGAAACAGACCATGTTTACTTCACTGATCCACAGAAATAAATATCTGCAGTAGAAAGAGTTAAATGGTCAATTCAGCTGGTATACAACTGAGAGCGTCAGTGTTCCACAGAGGCGAGGTTAACGAGACACCAGGCTTTCCATGCATCTATACACATACACACGCTTCTCCAGTCACAATCAACTGCAAAATTACAATATTAATCAACAGAGAGGTCAGTTCAAAAACAACAAAATCTGTTTAATCTAAAACCTCTGTCTGAAATCTTTTCTTCATGTGTATAAAGATCAGGGGGAAGAGATTGGTCCAATAGAGCCACGTTTTTGTTCTGTATTTTTCATATTTTTTTCCCCTAAATAAAGAAATTTCTAAAATGAAGGTGAGACAGTTGGACGCCAACATGCCACACGGTTATATTATTATTCACAGATGAATCAAAATGTAACTTAAAAAAAAAAATCTAATACTGTTAATGAAGCTAATGCATCTTCAGAAAACTTACTAGCATGGTGCAACAAGCTTCTGTGCTGTCTGATCTCCCTGATCTCTTACGCACACGGACATACACGCAAACACGCATACAAAAATGCTACAGAGATCTGGCATGACTCATTTTTTGTACATTCACTGATGATGCATTAGAATAAATTGCGCTCAAAGGGGGAAAAACCTCATACAAGCACTTCAGTCTAGGCAGAAAATTTTCACAGGGGAAAAAGATAAGTAGAACGACAATAAAAGAGAACATTTGCTCAAAGAAGTAGGTGTGGAAGGTCTTTGCAGAAAAGACTGAAGATCAAGTGATTACTGCTGGTCCAGTGGTATTGATCCCCCTCTCACAGCTTGGTCCTCCACCCCGACATCACGGTTGGCTTCACAATGCTGACTGAACGTGGCGACGGTCACAAATGATTCAGTAGCATCTATAAGCAGTTTAGTGCTCTCTATCTCGCGGTGAGTTTGTCTCCCTGAAGGAGTTACACACTTGCTGCATCCACGGCTCACTGACAGAGAGGAGGAGGGTATCTTCCCCAGTCTCTGGGTCATCTGGCATGTCAAAATGAGCTTTGGAGATTGGAATGAGAGTGAGGAGTTTTTGTACAGCTTCTACAAAGTGTGTAGAAACTACTGTTTCTACATAATAACCATGCCAAAAAAGAAAGGATGCAATTCAAAATGTGGGCAACAACAAACATGACATTTGTAATATAAACGTTATTAACATAATTATATCCAGAATTACAAGAACTATTAAAAAAAAAAAAATTAAATCCTTGACGGCAGTACTGATGTGTCCGCAACCAGGAAGGCTGCCTGAGAGTAGAGAAGGTTACAAGGAGACAGTAGTTGATTAGCAGCAAAAAAAAAGCCAGACGACCTTTTCAATAAATACACACACATAACACACATATATACACGATCTCCCTCTCACAGTCTAATCTCCAATGTGTTGCCTTGAGGAAGCAGACATGGGGCAGGGGTGCCACTGTGTTCTGTCAGTGGGACTGCATGCTGGACACGGAAGGATGGAGGAGAGCCGGACTGCTCTGTCCCACTCACTCAACCATTCACCTTAACTTTGTCTCTCACACACACACACACTCATACTCTGACTAAAGAGGGTAGGGAGGATAGTCTGTTAGTCTGTACAAGACAGTTGCTGAGCAAACACCATCATCCTGAACCACTGTGTGCTTTTGTGTGTGTGTTCGTGTGTTTGTTTGTATGCTTGTGCGAGTGTATTTGTCAGAGTCAGTGCTTAGAACAGCATACTCTGTCTTCTGTTCTTGCTGTTTCCTGTAGGAACAGAGTGAAAATCAGTGTTAAGCTGCATTTTAAATGAACATTAAAAAATACAAAAGTGCATTTTAAAACACACACACACACAGAGAGAGAGAGAGAGAGAGAGAGAGAGAGAGAGAGAGAGAGAGAGAGAGAGAGAGAGAGAGAGAGAGAGAGAGAGAGAGAGAGATCTGCCTCAAAGCCAATACAGTTTATATCGAAGTATTCAGAAAAAAAAGTGTTACTGCTCCCCCTTCTGGACAAACAAACACACTGCTCTATATCAGCTCTGCCTGTCATTGTCATGATTATACTGTACATTGATTCCCTGAATTTATTATGCACACTGGATCTGAAGACTTGACATTTAATTACACACAAGCAGTAAAGAGCTGATGCAACTGGATCTAAAACTATAATCTATATGTATACGAGAGAATGAGTTAATGTTTTCCACTTCTCAATCTGGCTTATCATTATCTTGCGTTGCTTCTTAGTCTATTTTTTACAATTTAATTTCAGTCAGAACTCTAAAGTACACACACTACAGTTTCAAACAAATTAAATGCTTAAATATTTTGTAAAAAATTAGACAGACAGACACAAGCATTTTGCACAAACTCTCTTGCATGGAAATCTGCCTACAGATCTACAGACACACACATAAACGCACCAGTCTCGGGGTATGAGGCATTCCGGTAACCAGGGTCTCGCTGTAGTTGCACTTCTTTCAGTGTAAATATAGATATACCTGCAGATTCAGAGCACAATGCTTACAATTAAAAGATATATAAAAATAATCAAATCTAATAACCAATCCATCTAACAGAAAACACCTGTCAGTCACATGTTCCAATATTATGCTATGTTCTAAGTTTAAATATCAGGAGATAAAATTTAAATCCATCATCTTATATTTATCTTTGGAGAGGGGTGTGTACCTGTACATGTACATGTAAATGTACTTTATCTGTAAGCGTAGTGTGTGTGTGCGTGTGTGTAGTACGTGCATATTGTGTGGTGTGTGGTGTTTGCTTTTTTAAAAAAAACTAACAAAAAGCCAACTCACTCTCAGGCAGCGTGTGCATGCGCATGCCAAGACTCTTGAAGTAAGAGTGTTTCATCGAATCATCAGCAGAAATTCGTTTCTTGGACTCGTACTAGGAAAGAAAATGCAATAAGTAAGGCAGAGTTTGGCCAGATGACATCACAGAAACGCACAGAGTACATGACTGTGTGTGTGGTTCACAGCTAACGTGCTTACCTTAAGAAATGACAACAACAACTCAATTCCTTCAGTGTCTAGCCTGTGAGAAGGGAGAGAAAGAAAGAGGAAGAGAAATGAAGGATAAGGGTGAGGCTCAGTCTGGTGACCAACATTGGAGTGACAAATTAGAGTGGCAAATAGGAGGAAGGAAAAGAACAACCTCGAAAAAATTCCACAGGATATCCTGCCGTACTGGCACATACACATACGTCATGGTCACTAGCAGCAAGTGGTAAGATAAACAAGGACAGTGACAACACAGGAAAGCTTAACTAAAGCCTCAGAATTTCATCTAAAGTTCCCTTTAGATTTCAATACTCACTAGCAATCAGAGCATAAGCGCAAAACTACAATCCTGTTATCTGGTCCAATTCACAGTGTTAAAAGTCAAAATAAAAAAAAAAAAACATAGATAAAGTTAATGACCATGAAGAACTTTGGTAAGAACATAAACAGCATAAAAGAATGTCCATTATTTACTCCAGGACCATTTTTATCACCTCATTAATTTTTACATCATAATTGTATAATAAAAATCACAAAAATGGGAAATATTAAGGACTATAGTACAACCCATTTACACACACACACACACACACACACCTCGGTGCATGGTTGATGAAGGGCTGTGGTTTGTATTTTGGAAAGTTGTAGGATTTGAATTCTTCGATTGATGAGATTCCTGGCCAGTTATCCTCTGTGGGTGTACCTACAACACAAACCAAAACAATCATGTAGAACCTATCAACATTTAATTACTATTAACCTTTAGAAAATCTGTTATTGCAGAACAAGCAGCAGATCAGTGGTCCTGCATCAGAACACTAACAGACAATCATATGGCAATAACAATATTGCGTTTTCTCCTTCACTATCTATTTACCAGGGAAAAGGGGACGGCACATATTGGGTTAAAAAAAATATATATATACACACACACACACACACACACACACACACACATATATATATATACATATATATATATATATATATATATATATATATATATATATATATATATATATATAAAAAGCAACTTAATAGAATTTTTTAATGATTATATTAATAATAAGAATTTTTTTTTTTTTTTACATTTTATTGTGATTTTAATCCAGGCCACAGCAAATAAAATCTCAGTCTTAAAAATGTCAGCCAGTGATAATTTTAGCAGCCAAAAAAGCAGGCACACGTGCCACAATCTTCGAGTGTGGTTGGCAGAGACCTTATTTGAATGTGCCACTGTGCCTCAGCCTACTGTGAAATACAGCAATTTAGGTCAAAACAGGACAAAAATAAAACACCATAAAAGCACTCTCACAGCTAAACTCAGCTCCTGTTCAGCATTTCATAGAACTGCACCATAGACAAATTAAAGTTATAACAATCATAGATATAATTATTTTAGTTTCTAATCCAAGTCAATTGTTAATGATGAGCAGACTTAATGATGAGATTATAAGCACCTAACCGTTTACAATAAATTATTGAAGTTCACTGAGGCTACTACCTGCATGTCTGGTCTATGTTTGCAAGGTGAAAATAAGTTTTGGTTAGTTTCCAACATCATAATGTCACTGTTTGTTTTTAGAGCGGGTAAACACCACCTCCAGCACGTAATGTCTGGCAGACAAATGTCTGAGTCCATCGTAATGTCTCGAATTAAAGTGTGTATTTTATTACAAAAGCTACAGGTTGCCCAATGTAAAATCTGGGACATCATGGGTTGTCTCTCACACAGTGTGTGTGTGTGTGTGTGTGTGTGTGTGTGTGTGTGTGTGTACATACCAAGTAGCCTGAAGATAAGATGCAGTTCATCCTCCACTGTGGAGCCTGGGAAAAGCGGCCGACCTGCAGCCATCTCATAGAATATACACCCAACCCCCCTATACAGACAGACCAGAAAACAAGAAATGTCACACACTCATGAAGGTTACGAAGACTCTCTTTAAGACTTTAAATGTTTTTTTTTTTTCTGCTTTGAATAAACGAATGGAAATTCTAAACTATGCCATATTTTTATTTTTCATGGCACCAATAATACAGGCTTTGTTTTCACAAAAACTGCTGCATGAACTTTTTTTAAATCATACCACAAACTGACCTCAAGATTTTGACCGTGTTTAAAACATCCTTGTTGTCTGCTATGTGTCTTTCATTATATCTTAATTAATAGTTGTCCCAAACTAAAATCCCGTTACTTTGTTCGCACTGGGGCAAAATGTAAGAAATCACTGATGTCCCTTTTTGTTATTAATTTTGTGCAGTCAAAAAGAAAGATATTTAATTCCCCCATATTTACGTCCCTACAAATTAGTTGGTGCAGAAGAAATAAATCAATAAAATTAAATGATCACCTTATAGTAAACCTGGGATTTGTTTTGTAGCCAGAAATACTCTCAGAGCTGGGATGTTGTAGAAACACTGGCTTTTGTCCAATCATGAATATAAGTTCAATACTGATGAGGTCTAGCTTATCTTTCTTATTGTCATGTAAAACTGTCATTTATCATCCCATGGCACACACATACAGCGTGATTACATATAAGGTAATATTAGATTTACAGCATTTGGCAGATGATAGATTAGATGATAGATTAGATGATAACGTGTGGACATTACAGACACACTCACCACATGTCGATCTGTGTGGAGTATTCAGAAGAACCGAGCAGTACATCTGGAGGTCTGTACCAAAGAGTTACCACTTCATTTGAGTAAGTCTTAGTGGGGACAGATTTGGCTCGAGCAAGACCTGCAATATACACAAAATGGGAGGAAAAGAACTAAACGAAGAAATCCAAATGTGATGTCCACTGCTTTCAAAATCGGTCAACAGTATCCATGAGAAAACATGTGTACTCTATAGTCATGAATGTGAGAATGTCATGTACCAAAGTCTGCCAGCTTGAGCTCCCCTTTCTCATTGATGAGTAGGTTCTGTGGCTTCAGGTCCCTGTGCAGAACCTTACGTCTGTGGCAGTATGCCAGTCCTCGCAAGATCTGAAAGAGGAAAATCTAAAACCAAAACATAAAGCTTGGTTAGATATTTATTTAGCCATCAGAAATAAAATAAATAAATAAATAAATAAAAACTTTCAATTTCTTAATGAAAATACACTAATTATTTTGACAGGTATGCAAAGAGCCTTATTTTAACCACAGTCTGTAATGTGAGGTTATAAATCCTCACAGAGAGAAAACAGTCATTGCTATCTGTGGTACTCTAGAAACCACACAGTTACAGTGGGTGTGGTGCAGAGACAGGTTTTTAGCTTTTGGTAACAACTATAATCTGTTGTACCCATAATAATAAAAATATATGACGATTCATTAAAGATAAGAACTTGTGGCTAGCTGGATTAAGGAAATTATTTAAATGCTCAAATAATATAGCAGATGGCATCATAAAGCATAACACTTTAATATGAAAAAAATGTGTGCGTGTGTGTAGGAGCTTGTACCTTCACATTGTGCATGCTCATGATGTTCCCACAGTCATCCATGTACTGCTTTAGATCCTTATCCTGAGAAAAATGATGACATTTGTAAAACAAGAAAAACAAGAGGGCAACATGCTTGGAAGGATCTAGACTGGAGGGTTAAGTGGCTCTCTTACCAAGTACTCAAATACAAGGGTGAGGGACTTTTCTGTGTGGACGATGTCATGGAGCGTAACAATGTTGGCGTGCTTCAGGTCCTTCAGTAATGATACTGAGCCGGAGGGAAACAAAAGATGTTTATTTACCAGCAGTAAACAGTACATGTTGATGAGTAGTAAAATTAGGCTCTGAATAATTTAAGTGAAAGGCCTTCACACTGACTTGTTTTATTATTACAGCCTTTGAGTGTTTTGTGCTGTTAAGCACAGAGTGATAGAACAAAACTGATAAGCTCATGAATGACCATTAAATGGTTGTATAGCATGTTTATCTGATATGTTTGTCAGCTTACACGATTTGTGAAGTACTGTATAGATGTACTTATAATAATCATGGGTCTTTACTCTTTTTGGCCGGCACCACAATGTGCCCAGAGACCTGAAGAGAGTGGCACATTAACGTGTGTTAATGAGTACACAGTGTGATGAATGTAGCACAGTATTGCACAGTGCTCTAGTTTTTCAACTCCAAGACTAGCTCAGAGTCAGTAATGTGAAAGTTGACATGAGATTTCCATCAGATAATTTAATTTGTGTTTCTTCTTTTGATTGATAAGTGAAAAATAGAAAGCCATACATATTGTGTGTTTTAAGGCAGATAAGAACCGTTTGGACAAAAACATGCCACAGGTAGTACTGGGCTACTGAATTCACAAATTTAAATGGTCATAAGGTGTTTTTATTATTATTATTATTATTATTATTATTATTATTATTATTATTATCAGGACATCACTGGGTAACAAATTAATAAACAGAAAACCAATTAGCAAATGTATTCAGACTACAAGGCAAAAAACACATTACTAAATGTCTTTAAACAGTTTGTAAATTTACTAATAAATTTCTGATTTTAAAAGGCTAAACCACTAGCAATAAAACAGTAAACAGCAAAGAAAAAACAGTTTCTTTACCCTCTCTTATGGCTGTGCAAGGTGCCCCTTCCTCGTGCTCTAACCGGATCTCCTTCAAAGCTACCAAGTTGTCTGTCAGTTTGCTCCGGCCTTTGAAAACCGTTGCATATGTTCCCTAAAACAAACACATTAATGAGTAGGAAAATCTCAAAGACCATGAGTTACAGAAGTCACAGGTATCATCATACAATGCAAATAAATAACCAAAAAAATAAATGCAACAAAGAGAGGCAGGGTCTAAGTCATACGAGTCTCTTACCTCTCCAAGCTTGTCCAGTTTGATGTAGGTCTCCAGTTTGCCAAAGCCAATTTCTGACTAAAAATAGAGAGAGAATGTGTCAATACTAAGCTGCAGTTGTGGTAGAACAGACTTGCACATGTTGAGCAGATATTATCAAACTGACACATGTTTAGTGAGTATTTAATGACTCTGGTATCAGCAGCCAATTTCACTTCACTGACAAGGGAATTAATCCTACTCAAAACAACCACACACTGCATGGCTCCAGTTATGAAAAGAGCACCAGGGGGCGCTAAAAGATAAACAAGAAAAGTCACATTTCCCATACAATCACATACACTGTGGGAATGACCGAGTCAGATAATGGTAAAGAACAATGGATGCCAAGAAAACAGACACCAGGGTAGGGGAGTCTTTCACATGCAAAACCTGCTAGGTACACACAGAATAGTGCGAGACGAGAGAGTGAGAGAACTGCAGGACTAAGATTGTAATTACTGAACACCTTCACCAAAAATTATTCCTAATAGGTCCAACCAAATCTCTAGGAGTAGTTAAACAGATCCTGTTAATTTGGTCTTTGTTTTGTATTCAATTATGATGGCTGTACAACTGCAAAGAAGATAGTGTCCTCCATATTATTACTGGACATTTCTTGGACAACAGAATCAGTCACATTCATCTGGTTGTAATCCATGTTCCTGGGTAGGCAAAAATGATCCATTATGTTTTCTAAAATATCATAAGATATTTGCATTACACATTATAAATTCATTTAAAAAACATCTTTCAAAATATATAACATGGTGCTTTCAACTTTTTACTAATTTAGAAAACCTTATATTTAATTTATCCAACCTGTGGGATTTCTAGGATGTACAGTACGACACATATATATAGTGGTATGACTTTTCCCTTTTAACACATCTATTATATCATAATTGTAGGAAATATTTCATCTTAACCGACTAAATATGGAGAGTAGCAGCAAACAAACAGCTAATTTTTTTTTTTTTACTAATGCAGAGAGCAAAAAGAAAGTTACTCAAAACCTGATTCTAATATGTGTAGCATATTAATAGTTAATAATAATAGTAACAATAATTAATAATGATAGATCGAATGCTGTCCAATTGGAGCAAGACCAGTTAGAACAACCTGATAACCAGAATATTGAATCAATTCTCTGAGTCATTTTCAGTCTCATGAATCCACAGATGTTTGCTGGATATAGCAGTGAACACTCAGACTCTGAAGAAATACATTTTTAAAGCACACACCTGTCTCACACTTCTGAAAAACATTTCATTTTGTGGTTGCCTAAATATATATTTGCTCAAACAGAGCAGGTACTTTGAGACGGGTAGTTAATCATGTGGAAATTAAGACCATGCTGTGCAAGCTGGATTATCAGAAGGGCATCAACAACACCAGGAGATTCAAATGATGTCAGGTATTAATGAATGCATGACTCATGGCTGGGTCACTGTCTCCATTTATACCACTCTGAAGGTGGCATGCCACATCACAAGCCCTTATGACAAACAGGAGACCTGTTCTAGCAGATACTGCAGCGTGTATAATGTGAGTTGCTATGCAATTTGTGACTTTCTGTGCAGTGGTCAGTTATAAGGAGTCAACTGTAAGCCAAATGAAACAGGATAATGCAAACTATTCAAATACAGTAAAACAATACAATTGGAATATTTGTTTTATGCATTACTCTACCATTTTTCTTAAATATGTACATATGAAGGAAGAAAAAACAGCCACTATGTGCAAAATAAACAAGCAGAATTTTGACAATGTTGGATTTGACACTGTTCACTGCAAACAGGTATCACAAAAGTGTGACATTGTTTTTGTTTCATGCCAGTTTACTTTAGGCAAACGTTCCAGTGCTTAATAAGTGACGCGATTCTGTAAGGAAAAAAAGTCTATGTCTTCATTTTTGACTCACACTTGTACAAAATAACAGATCTCCAGCTTTATTTTTACATGTTTTGCACAAAGAGCATTTTTAAACATATTGCCCTATCTAGCAAAAAAAAAGGTCTTCTAAGCTAAGCATTTAATGAGGTGCTTTAAAATAAAATTAAACACTGCAGAACAGCAGCGTAAACCCCACTGTATGGTAGTAAATACTTTGGAAACAGTTCTGAGAGGAATAAAGCTTGCTGTCTATCAGGAAGATTTAACATGGTTGTGATTGTGTGACAATCCACTTCTTAGCTCTGGAAATCAATCTGCTGTGTTATGATGCAGTTATAAAGGAAATCCATTTTTAATTGATCTCAGATATGCATTTTATATTTTTATTTAGCCACTTGCTGCTTTAGACACGTTTGGTTCTGTAGACCCTTCAATAAAATATGCGTTTATGCCGATTCTTATGTAACAGTCCAACTGCTGCTGTGTCCAGGGACGCAGAATCGTCTAAGCTCTGAAATGACTTAAGAATCAGTTATTTTTCAACTTTATTCTGAATACAGTAACATGCATATCACTCACCAGTGAGGCCCTGCGTGATCGGCGGCTGAGCGGCTGGTCGAAGGGGGGGCTGCTCAGCTGCAGTTTCTCCAGATAACCGTCAGGGATCCGAATATCAGCAGGTAGAGACAGGCGCTTATTCACATCCTGAGAATGTGAACACATACAGTCAACTGTCTGTACTTGAAATATCAATGATTAGCAAAAACACATGGGATGATTTAAGGAGACATACATAGTGAATTGTTTTTAGTTTTATTCCAAACTATGCATGGTGTGCAGTTACACGATGTAGACAGCAGAGGGTAAAAAATACAACTGGCACATGCAACATTCACTCCTGAAACCCAACTCCATCACTGAGACCAGCAATTAAATTAAGCTTATGATCATGCAAAAAAAAAAAAATAAATAATGGACCCGAGTTAAACCTAAACATTGCTGAATGAGAAATCCCAGGCTTTCAACACAAACACATAAGGAGAGCAAAATACCTGAACAGCAAACCTTAAACAGACATAAAACATTGCTCTTGCTAAGGAATAAGAATATAATGTTGCAGGAAACAGGAACAAGAAAAAGAATGTGAGAAATGGGGCATGACAATGAATTGGTGCAATGAAGCAGAAAGAAAGAAAGAAAGAAGAAAAAAAAAAGTAAAACTGAAGAAATCCCTCAACCTACCCAATGCTAAAAATAAGTCTTTCAGCTGCGACACATCACCACTCCATCTGTGGTTATTCAGGGTAATACCAACACAATGTGGATGCCCATATAACACGCACATGTACACACTCACTCACATGAGCTGCTTCTACAGGAGTCCAATCAGATGCTATGCGTAGCTCTGGTACAAAGCAATCTGTACACTTCATTCAGAGCCAGAGTCTATTATTAGTTTGGAGTGGGTGTTAATTTAATAAGAACATAAAAACCTTGTCGACACAGTGCTTGTATGTAAAATAATAATAAAACTTCTAAAGGAATGCCACCCTTACTCATATTAGGTGCTTTATAATTCATTTCTCACCATTTCCTATTCATTTACCATTTGAATTTTTAAAATGTCTCTTGCTTCTTCTTTACATTGTCTTCAGTCCAAATTTCCTAGGTCTAGCATTTAGAGACAGTAGTGTAGATTCAGTAAAAATCTGCCAAACCCAGAGGCATGATCTACACACAGGTGATTTGCATTATCCAGAGAAAATCAGCTTAAGCACACGAGTAACCAAATTCTGAATGTGCCCAACTTTCTCCCATGTCAATTTTGATGCATCATTTGGACTTTAGTTGGCAGCTCTTTGCGCTTGTGTTGTTTGTCCAGACATGACCAAAAAACATTTCTCAAATACAATACAACAAATTAATATCTGACCTCCATGGATATGCGGCGATGTGTTCGTGTGCGGAGACACACTCCAGTGGGTGACTGAACCTCGTCTGAAGAGGTTCCCGATGCCTGATCACTCTCACCATCGGATCCCATCTTTAAATTCTCATGGACTATGTCTGAACAGAGAGAAAAAAGAAAATGAAGATGAGTAATCACTTCTAACCCTGACAAATTCTGCATAACTTTCTAAAGGTGAAAGCATAAATGCATGATGCTGTTTTTATTGCTGTGACCAAACACAGTTAATTCTGATATAATGAGGGTTTTTAGAAATCTCCCGACTCAACAAATCCTACACACACCCCCCAGACGGCAGGGATTAGAGAATGGTCAACTCGCTCAACCTGCTGTGTGATTTGTTGTGTGTGGGAGGGAACGTAAAGTTGAACGAGAAGTTACAGTACTGTTGAGGAGGAGAGGTCAGACTGGTGGAGCGAAGGTGCGGCTGCTGTGATCCTGAAGCGGCACTTTTATGGAGGGCTTTATCTCTTCAGAAAATAGCGTTCTAGCCTTTTATCCAAAAGACGGCGTAAAAGAGCACCTAACCTCAGGGGCAACCATTAGAGCATCCAGCTGCCCTTGCCTCATCTCCGATTACCCCCAGAGGGGAAGGGAGGGGACTGGTGGGGAGAGAAGAGGAGATGAGAGGACAGAAGCCCAGCATGATAAGACAGCTGTTTCACTGAGACCACTTAGTATTGGGTAAAGCCAATTAGAAGTGAGAAAAGGGAGAGCGTGTGTGTGTACACAACATTTATAATCAGGATTTTATCTGGTACAGAATAGACCTTTTTGTCACAAGAGAACAAGAGACTTAATTTGATGTATCCCAAATCATGTTATAACATGAATGCTACATCTTGATGGACTTTTTTTTTTTTTAAATCATGATACATTCAGTCCACTAAACTTACACTCTTTTCTGGCCTGTTTTTAAACACTTAGCTCTGTATCTTGCTTGTATCACTCGGCTTACATCGCTGACGATCACACAGTTCTAAACTAGTGTGTATTTTTATTTGAAGAAATAAAACATATTTGGATTAGAAGGTGGTAACTAGGTCAGAGGGCTTAAAATAAACCTGCATAACCTCTCACATCCTCAATTGGCCTAAACAATATCTTGTTTACGATTAGTACATTCACTATCCTAAAAGAACAACATTGCTGATTTTTATATTATTTTATTTTCTCTATCTTATAAAGCACTAGTTAACGAGTTGCTGAATGTTGTAGCATTTAAATGCATACAACACACCAATTTTTGTATGCAGTTCTTTGAAATACAGAACGCACTGCTCCAAATATTTAAGACAGACACACGTCGCATTATTTTTAATAAAACTATGCTGTTCAAACCTCTTTGGGGTTCAAACAAAATTGGGCTGTTGATGCTATGAAGATCATTTTTACCTTTTTTATCTTTGTTACATGCCTGCTGGACTCAAGTTACTGAAAGTGTGAACATGTGAAAGGCATGACACATGAGTGATGACAGAATGGATTTGCAGCTGAGAAACTTAATATGCTGCTTAAAGCGCTATGAATTAGCTTACAGTAACAGCTTTCTCGCTCCCATCAGTCTCTCACCATCACAAAAAAGGAACTCTCAATTTCTTGCATGTCTTCTATAAGAAGCCTTCCAACACTCCTCCATGTCCTCTTTCCTGTTGTGCAATACTTGCTGGTATGCTTTCTCAGGTGTTGTATGAAAACCACCAAAAAAGCACAAGTAGGTCAATCCCCTGTGCCCAACCCACATGCCATCAGACTGGTTTATCGCAGCTAATCGACATTTTGAAAAAGTGTACATCTGTTTCTCGCACTCGTGCCAAGATTTTGTCCGACATCAATGGTGACAGACAAGAATGGCGGTTCAGGAGAGTGAAGCACGTCTGGACATGTCTGTCCCTTTTAAATAATGTCTGTGGTAAGGGAAACCACACACACCAACACACTTTGCAAGCGACAGAACGGCTGTGACAAACTTCCTGCTGCCTCACCTACAAGCAGCCTTCTGAGTCATTTCCTGTGAATGTCATACTGTGACTGAAATTCCCTCAAAAGAACCAGATTTCAGCAACTGATACAAAGACATAAAGTAACAACCTCACAAGGAGCCAAAGGCCTTTTACTCAGAATTTTTACTGAGATTTTTAACCAAATACACAACACCTCTGCAGTAGGCACCAAAAAAGTAGCATTGGTAAACCATTAGGCACATAACTCTTGCCTTTCCCCCCCCCCTCACAGACTCCGCAGGAGCTTCTTGGCCAGAGATTATAATAAGTGCATGTCAAATAGCCTAATGACCAGAGCATTGAGCTCTGTAAGGATTCTTTCATACTTTTCTCCCCAACAAAGTCCAGTACATGCTTTACATGTAATTCTACAGGAAACCAATTATAGCATTTTTGTGGTCATACTGGGTTCACTGGAAAAACTGAATTAAGTTTTCAAAACAGTGATGAACACTTTACCTCCTGACCAATCAGGATTCAGCTCAGGGGTCAAATGACTGTCTATGGACATTTTTACTAAATAATAAATATAAAATACTGGGAACTGCAAATAGATATATTGGGACATTTGCCAGTACAATACACAGTGTGACGTCCCTCTCTGACCCTGACTGCATATGGGCAAATCCCACAAGCAGCTCCTTGTCTCTTGAGTTTCATCTTGCTTATTTATTTGTTTAGTTAATTTTTATTGATATGGATTTTAAAAAAATCTCAAAGATATTGTGGTTACAGTGTATGAATCAAGTTTTTTTTTTGTTTTTTTTTTTACTTTTCATAGCAGCACAAAATGTCCTGGTAAAACCAAAAATAAAGAAAAGGGTAATTATGAAAGCAAATTAGAGCGATCCCCATCCCAGAGATATACATCAGATTTAGATTGGAGTATTAAGTGCAACATAATGATCATTTCTCGCTCTGACTTGATATAAAACCTTCATCTGAATGTCAGTAAGTTGATCAAGATCAATCCTCAAATTATCCAATAAAAAAGTTTCATCCTTTTAAAGTGTGTTAAAAGGCGGAATAGCTGCAGAGAGAGCAGCAGTGAAGCCAGTTCTCCAGCTCCGTAGGTCTTGTGTAAATATCCATGATACTGTATAACCACATGTTGCATCTTATACGCTTGAAATTCAATTTAATCAGCTTCTCGTTGCAAGAGCTCAAATCTATTGGATTTGACATGACATACATGTGGATTTAACAGATTGCAAGATTTAGGATATATCTATGCAGATCATTCACAATCTGCAATTAGAATGTATTCATCAGATGCATCAAATGCTTTGTTACTTGTTAGAGTAACACCAGGCCCTCAGTACTCATTAAATAATTAAGTCAAACTTTACAATGAGGAACTTGCCTACTGAAAAGTACAGTAAATATCTATTAATTTACATTACATCTTCTGTCATGGAGGACAAACTATGTGTTTAGGCAATTTGTGTTGTTCAAATAAACTTGGAAGTTGCGTGTTGTTTTTTTTTGTAGCCCATGTATGTCATCATCCTCAGAGTGGCATGTAGATAATCTTGTTTGAATGTTATACCATAATATTCTGTTGTTCCTTCTAAAAGCACCATGTGATCTAATGTGGGTTAAGCCACTAACTAATAATTTAATATGTTAAATCTCAAGGACTGTGTTTTAGTAGACTACATGTTTTTAAGGAGTGTGTTTGGTTGGTGTGAGGTGGGAGAAAGTCAAAGCCTGTAATCTATACAGCGGAGATAGGATTGATGGATTACCGAGTCTGCTTCCATTTCGTGGCATTGCCATGAAGGAGCCCAGGCTGCCCCCGATGACGCTGTGAGGCCGGCGAAGAGGAGGCTTCTTGAACGAACCCGTGTACTGGTGCAAGAACGAGTGCATACTATGTGATGAGGGCGGCCGTCCATTCCTCACTATTGGCTCTGAAACAACAACAAAACATCAGTCAGTATAAGTGACATGCTTCTCTTGTTTTCATATCTCATTATATATGTGTGTGTGTGTCTCTAGTAAACACTGTATGACTGAAGGAGTATCATCTAACCTATTGAATGCCATCTACACAAAAGCCGATCATTAAACAACTGTTGCTATGACAACATTCCCCAGAACTAAGATACGACTATTGGCATCTGGGAAGCGTTGGGGGAAGCGTTGATTGATTCCTATCTGTCACCTTGACAGCATATTACCAGTCACATGTACATTATGAACCCCATCAGGTGGCTCATATGAGTACAGCGTGTCTCTTTACACAGTTTATATTTACCCCCTTATTTTGGCATTCGGTAGACTCGGTAGTGCTTTCTTCTAAACGCTGGTAATAAATAGACACAAACCTTAGGTAATTATAGATGGCATTAGTATCTTTTAAGGTACCTACACTTACCAGAAAATTATATGCTCCAAATGTCCTACATGTCAGAAAAGAGATTAGTGCCAAAAAAAATCTTAAGTGGTCTGTTTCCCACCTCATATATTCAAATTAAAAAAAATTATAAAAACCTCCACTTGTAGACCTATTGTACACCAGAAAAGGGGGAAACTTTTGAAAGAAGCCTGAAAGAGCTGGCTTAAATATTCAATTTAAGCTATCACTACATGTATGCAAATGCTTGGTTTAAGTAGTAGCTAGAGCACATGGGATTGGGGTGAGTAGCTTCCACTAGAATTTCTTAAATGAATCTTCTTCTCTACATTGGTTCACTAGGAACATTCGGCTGAGAATGAAAAAAAAAGAAAAAGAAAAAAAAACAACCTCTGATAAGCTAGCCGTTATACACCGACAGGACACATGAGCTTTTCATTGTTGTTGAAGCTGTTAGCAGTGACATTAAATGCTATTTGTATGACCAATCTTTTTGTAAATATTCATTAAAAATCCATTTGCCCTCCAGCTATATTGCTACCTTTAATAAATGAACAAAATGACTATAAAATAAACAATACACATTTGTTAAAATTTGATGCTCAAATAAATGTTTAAGATTAAAAAAATTCTCAAAATTTTACACCTAAATTATTGCCATCTTTAAGCTATATTTTAAATATGTTCTAACAAACAGGCTCTTAAAAGTCTTATTTTTCATTTGTTCATTTATAAATGAGGTTGCACACATCTCTATGTTCAATCTCTTTGTTGTCTATTTACATGGAGAAAATTAAGAACCTTTCAACAGAAAGTTGGTAGATACTGAAATGTTAATAGATAATTTAAAGTGAAATAACAGCCATAGTTTCTCTCAAGTCTTTAAGAGGTTAAAACATTGCTTATATTCACAGAGCATTATTCTGTTGATACATTTGTGTTGATACATCACATGAACATTTGTCAAGTAGAAAGAAACTTGTAAGATAAAATGCTAACTGGCTGGAAATTGTGTATAAGGCTGGGTTAGCACCAGAGCTTGACAGCTCATGCACAGTACCTGTTTCAGAAGAATGTTGGGTTTTTCTGAAACCAATCACAATCCCCCCACACAAAGCTGCTGTGTCTTAAGTTCATCAGCTTATCAGCTTGACCTCTCACTCACTTGCTCAGATGAAGCGTTCATCTTGTTTCCTTTTGTCATGTGTCACAACACATGACTGTGGTCAGGTTCCACACTTATTGTTGGGTATAAGTTTGGTAAAAAGTAGAAGACACTTGATAATATTTCAAATTGTATCCCCCCCAAGTAGTCCTGGAAATGAATTCTGCCTAAAATAATGGCAGGCTAAGCATCCTCACGGTTACAAATTGTTTACCGACCAATTAAATGTCGACAGACCAATTAAGGATACTCAATTTTAAATGCTTAAGTGCATTCAATTGCTGTTAAAAATGTCTGTGCTTTTTCGTAGAAAACTACAATCAGCTTCCACTATCTGATTCTCCTGCCCAAAAACTTGCTGTGTGCTTCTCTGTGAAAGTATGTCTGTGTACACTCCACTTTCCACCTGTCTCTCCCACCTGTGCCTGCACACGCTCCTGCCAACACCACCTGTCCTGCTGTCCTATTCACTACATCACCTTGCACTCCAAACTCTAATACACACTTGCATAGTCACAGCACTGCGTTGCCTTGGGTTACATAAGCAGATAAACAGGAGCGCTTTAATACAACATACACAAAACCAACTGTGACAAATCATAGAATCCAAAATTTCTAAGTCATTATATTATTATTTTTATTATTATTATTGTTATTATTCATAAAACATTTGATCCATTTCCACCTAACGCCTAGGCTAAAAGTCATGCCAGCATCGTTAGACTGCTTTGGTGTAAGCGCACAGGCGACTATGTAGGCAATTCTTTGAGACTGTTTAACCGTGGCGTGTTGCTAGGCAACAAACAAAAGTGAGAATGACACAAGCGCTCAGTCGTCAGTGGACCCCTGAAGAACCTGCCTCCTTGGCATTTCCGAGCCCTAAAACGTGTGTGCATGCGCACACCATCTCTGAAGCACAGAGAATTCCTTCAGAAGAGGTTTTTACACTCAAGTTTGAATGTGGTATGGTGTTTAGATAACACAAAATGTAACACACACCACAGATATAAACTTCATGGAATTTTCAAGGGGTTTGTGTGTGTGTGTGTGTGTGTACGTGTGTATGAGAGAGTGAGCAGACACACGTGTGTGTGTCGGTGGCAGAAGGTGTTTACTGAAACAAGCAGAGGAAGAGAAAATGACACTCTCAGTTCAGATTATTATGTAATAGCAAAGTCTTGTAAATGATTTAGCAGCTTATCTTAAAACAGTGAACAATCATGTCACCTCAAACAACATCAAGTCTGGGAGCAAGAAATCTAGAAATCATTTACTTTGGTCTCAAAATGTGCACATCTCCACACTTGTGCTGTCAGAACGAATTGTTTACTTGTAAGGATAAAGACAGAATAATCTAACACTGAAAGCAACATTTTCACCATTAATGTACTGTACGTCATACAACCACACGGAGAAATGCTACAGCTAATATATAAAATGACAAGGACATTAAAATGGAATGCATTAAAAAAAAATCTTTTAAGCACTTAAAATTCAACAGCACATTTGAAAGTAACGTTACAGCCCTAGCATACTGTACATACATAGACATGATCATGTGAAGCAGTGAAAGAATCTTGACTCTTATCTACACAAGATGGACTTAAGATAAGTAAGATAAGGCTCTGGTCAGTAAAAGCCATAAATGCAAGTGTAAGTAATAAACACGAGATAAAGACAAAGATCTGAGTGTTAAACAGAGGCTGTCAGTTGCATGTGTCCATACTGTCATTAGAGTTGTAGTTAAGGAGAAATCCTTCAGGAAGATTGGAGGCATAAAATTAGTCAGCACCCATGAATCATGCCCCTGCCAAGGCACACTATGGACCGGACGCTACTCAAATCGCACGTTCCTGCCTTTCCTTTCTCAGGGAAGCATATCAAAGCACAAAGCAGAATATCTAATGTTTTTCCACCCAAAGCTTATCAGCAGCAGGCAACACAAAATGCATTTAAAATGCAGTAACTACATGGCTGTGGACCTCACAAGATAGGGGTTCTTAGGGCAAGGTAGCTAAGGGAAGGTGGCATGGTTTTACACAAATAAAGACCACAGGTAAATCTACTGTCTAATTTGAATCTGCCTGTTTATTAACAGAGCTCATTTATCACGAGCAGCCGCAGGCAGAGGAGCTAATTCTGCTCATTACTATCACATGCACCATACTTCACAAATCCTGCTCACAGGGCTGTGGTGACTCTTGTGTAATTACCAGCTGACTTACAGAAGAATAAATGAAAGGGGGACAAAAAAAGGGAAGTAAGAGAAATAATGTGTTAGCTCCAGCTTTAATAGCATGGCTGTCTGTACTGATAAAAACAGGAACACGAGTTCTCGGGTACATCTATATCTCCGGTTTAACCTCAGCCCTCATGTTTACTCTCAGATAGCTCTCTGGTTGTTTAGTATGATGAGTGAATAATCACTTGTGTCACTACAAACTAGTCTAACTATGCTGTGAATGATGAGTACAATTTCTTTAAAATGATATTTTAGGGAATTAAATAAATCATTACTGTTAACAATTTAGTCCATCCATTTTGTGCTGATTATCCTACACAGGGTTGAAAGGAACGTGGAGCCTATCCAAGACAGGACTCGGGGCACAAGACAGGCTGCCAACTCACCGCAGGGCACAAATCACACACAAGACAATTATGGGATGCCAATCAGCCTGCAATGCATATCTTTACGAAGGAAAAATGGAGCACCTACAGGAACCCTGAAGCATGGGCAAAAACACACAAGCTTTATGCACACAGGCTAGAGGTGGGTATTGAACCCCTAACCGCAGAGGTGCAAGGCAAAGATTATATATTGTGCCTGTTCAAACAAAGTACAAAGCCTTAATAGCTGAGTTTTATATAGATTCAAAAATTTGTCACAGCCACAGTTCTGACAGCTCACAAGCTGAGTTAAGGTTATGTGCATTTTTTTATAATTATCTTCATTCACTAATTAATTTATAGACAAATAGGCAAAATAGCCAGAAGGAAAAAATAAATAATAAAAGAATAAATAAGAAGGGGGGACTTTTTCAAACACAAACAAAGTTTCACAGTTGAGCAACACACCTTGATGCTTTAACTGTATTGTTTGTTTCGGAAACCCAGAGTTTCCTGCTGCACTACATACAATCAAGGCACAATCTGGTCGATAGCAGAACGTTAGTTGGTGGATTCTTTGGCACGCATAGATCATTTTCAGAATGAGGAACATAGAGGTAATTGGGGAAACACAAAATAAAATGCAACACAAAACAGTTCAATAACTCTTGTGCAAGAACAAAAACAGTAAAAGCATGGACAAATGTAACAAAAGGAAAACATTGACGCAAAAATCTCAAAAACATCGATGACTTTTTTTTGTTCAGGGTACCATTGTGTATGTGCTAAATCAGAAACCTTTATTACTTTAGCTACTGCTTTTTTTATCCTACTCAGTTACCAGGCAACCAAAACATAAGATTGGTCAATAAATTTAATGTAAATGTAAAGTAAGTCAAATCTTTTCTTTTCTACTGTTTATCTCATGTCATTTTAGAAAATTGTTGTTCTGAAACAATTTATTTTGAAAATGATTAAGAGAAATCTTTATACTTATTCGTGGCGGTTAAGCCACACACACACACACACACACGTAACTGGGGCTAAAAGTGAAAAGTTTCCACCAGAAGCAAGTTCAAGTTAGCATGAAGAACCACAACTAAACAAGTGGGCAGGAGTAAGTGTAATCATTCAAGAGTGCGACACTCATAATAGTGTCAAAGTACAAATGATACAATCCTGGTACATTAATACAATGTTGTCGATGCTGGAGTAAAACACGTATCCTCAAAGAGCAACTACAGAGAGCTTTAAAAGCTGTCAAGTCAAGTTCCCTCAACCACAACCCATCTACACATTTTGTAAAGCTTTTGTAAAGCATACACTGTAAACCAAATAAATAATGTTAAATAAATAAATGCCCCATCATCGAGTCTGACATTCTACTGTTAGCATTTATTACCCAAAAAAAAGACAAGTGCTGGTAGGCCAAACTTTAGGAAAAAACACTGAAGAGCCAGAAAGTAAATGAGGACATTTTTGATGGAGGTTCTAGCCTTTGTAAGATGTGTCAAGTAGTGTCAAGTGGCATTCCAAATAAATTGTAATTCTAAAAATAGTTTTAATATGGGTTAATTATCTTAAATGATCTATTACTATTTATTTAATTATCTTAAATCTGTAAAGACAAAATATGTACATTTATTATGTTAGTCGGCTTATTTTTTTTCCTGCAAATACTATTTCCTCTGCCCTACTGATGACCCTGATATACTGACTAATGCTCACAGTTACATTTCAGCTTTTGTTGAACACAGAGTATAAATATACCTAGGACGTGTTAGCCATGTTGGTCACACTCTCTACAAATAATGAAATCTGGATAAAGACACATATTGTGTCATGTAAAAAAAGGAATTTCTTCACTGCAGCGCTCGAACTCAAAAACTAATCAAAATACTGAGGCAGCCGGAAATTTCCAGAACAAACGGCACCTGTAACTGTGCACAAATAATACATAAAAGAACTGCATGGATAAACACGCTTCCGTAAGCAGCACAAAGCCTCACATACACACACACTCACCACTGTCCTTACTGCTGTTTTCCTCTACGGTCATCTGCTCAGCGAGTTCTGAGAGGGACTCATCGATGGTCTGGCTGCCACGCAGTGTGAGCGACAAACGCCTCTTAAACCGCTTCATCTTCTCCATTGGCCTCTGAGGCAGCGGAGGCCTACGGATAAAAAAAGAACATTCATTATTAACAAACGCTATAATAGCTGGGAAATAGCAGCATGATTAAAGTTTAATCTTAGCAATAAAGAGACACTGCTAATGTTTTTTTTTTTTTTGCAAATTCCTCTGGGATACTCACACACCAGACTTCAAAAGTCAGGCATGTGCTGGGGCAGAAAAAGAAGTATCTCTATCTCATGAATAAACAAAAGGCTTTTAATAAAACATTCACGAGAGGCAGAACACCTCGGCACATTAATAAAACACACATGCGAGCATGAGCGCTCACACAAGCTCAGGAACGTAGACGTCAACAAAGTACCCTGAGTAGGAAGAGACCTAATTAATATGGTGGGAAGGAACTGACAACACCATACCATCACGACCTCTCTGCTAAGACGCACTCACATCTGAACTGTTTAACGGCTGCTTATGCTACACATGCGTGTGTCGTAAGAGTCGGGAACTTCAGCCTTCTTTTTGCCTTCGAAACTTTGACGAAGACGTTGTTATTTTAATGCTGTGAATTAAAGTTGATAAAAATTTGGTTATATAATGGAAGATACAGAGCGAGCGAGGGAAGGGGATTTTAAGATGGGTAGGATGACAATAAGGATTACTGGGAAGAATGTCGCCAAGTCAGAATCAAGGTGACACCACTCCTTTGACTCATAATGAAAGGGCTCTTTTCATGTGCACAAAGCACTGTGTGTGTGTGTGTGTGTGTGTGTGTGTGTGTGTGTGTGTAATAGGCAAAAACAGTTCTACTACCACACTAGACAAGGTGTTTCCTGTTGCCTGAAGCTGCAAAATCAGTATGAACCCAATGAGAGAAATATTAACCATGTACCATGTCCCCACTTTCCCCTCTATCTAGCTGTGCGTCTCAGGAGGAGTCTGATTTCTAGATTAAAATGTAAAAGTATATATATGGGTGTTAGAGACCTGAGTCTGACCTTAGACTTAGAGTCTGACCTTTTTAACAGGGTTTCCCACACACACACACACACACACACACACACACAAAAACACTCAATAATGATTTACAGTGTGTGACACTTCAAACAAGGGCACAGAGAAATAAAAGAACCCTGATAGACAGCATGGTGTTCTATTAAAGCCAGCAATATTATAACTCTCTGGAAATGAGTGCCCCAATAAACAAGTACTGATCTACCACCAGTGTTTCGATCCAAATCTCTAATCAGATGAGACTACTTTCACATGCAGAGGTGGGTAATTACATTATTACTTGAGTGTCTGAGGGATCTGGGACACGCTGGTGGAGATTCTATTATTTCCTGTGAGAAAAAAAGGTTTTGAGCTTTTTTCTTCAGTATAAAGACACTGCAGGAAGTGCTTGCTTTTTTCTATTGTCTCAGGCTGAAACCAAAATGAAAACCAAACCGAAAAGCTTTGGGCGTGTTTCAAGCACAGAACAATAAAATATTGGTGTTTAAAAGGACGTTTATGAGAGACACCGCGTTTTAAGTTTGCTTTTGAGTTTTTAGTTAGTTGTTGAGTTCATAGCACATGTACAAACATGTTAAGAAGAAGAAAAAAAAAGAAGGAGAAAGAAGAAGAAGAAGAAGAAGAAGGAGAAAGAAGAAGAAGAAGAAATCAAAATGAAAACACAACCTATATAAAAAGAAGATAAGAATCAGCTTGGATTAAAATGAAGTGTATGTGACTTAAGGAGGTAGTGTAGACCTTTTTCTGTTTAGTTTATTTTAAGCTATTTCTTAATTCATTTCGTCATTCTGACAAATGTCCTGAAGTTAAAAGACAATGTAAACAGTCATTGACATCATCAAAAACCTCCAAAAACCATCAGTTGAAGAAAACTTCAAGGGCAGCACAAGATGCGAAGCCCTACATCATCAGCAGTCAAAATCAAACTGGAATTAGCAAAGAACTACAGAGATGAACCACTGCCTGTCTGCTAGAGATATTGCAAACTTACAGGGAATTACATCCCATCTAATTGGGAGAAACTTCATCAAGCAGCAAGACAATGGATTGGCCATTCTAAAACCGTTCCACTTTTTCCACTGATGATGTCATTGGTTGTGTTGGCAGTGTGTTTTGGGTCAATCACCAGACCTTAACCCAATTTCCCCTCCTGAATAGAAGACTACAGTACAAGCGTGGGAAAGCGTCACAAAAGATGAAAGCAGTAGTTTGGTAAGATCAGTGGGTCGCCAGCTTGATGTAGTTATTGCAGTGAAGGAATGTTCAACCAAATATGAAGTGTAATGCATATTGTTATATTATCTGTTCCAATACTTTTGCTCATCTAAAGTGAAAGTGTCATGTTCTTAGTTAGCGCATCTAGATGTAAATATCTAGAAATCAAAGCTGAAAGTTCTGATCCATTGTTTTTGTATTTTGTATAAATTATATTCATAATACAAACAGTCTAGAGCTTCCAGCATAAACATGCAAGCATACGTGTGCACACACTAACACGTACACGCCCCCTTGTAGATGCTGACGGAGCACATCGTGTCAAACAGCTGGTCAGTTCGACTACATGTAAGAATCCAGACACACCCTGCAGCTCGGTCAGCACAGGAGCAGTTGACATTCTGATGAGCGAGATCTGTTTAGACAAGCCACGACTACACAGACTCTTAACACATGCACACACACACAAAAAACATCATCTTTAAACTAGGAAATCTCCATGAAGTGTATTCGCACAATTTAAAATTTAAATCCAAATAATCACACAATTTCCCAGTAAAATCATCGATGCATAAAGAAAGCGATAAAACTAAATAATTTAACTTAATTTTTTTGGTGGAATGGTCTGATAACAGAAGGCAGTTAAGTTCATGTGTGATCTAGCTGTGTATTTCTGTATGGTTAACCCTTTCACTCCCAGAAAGCAGATATGGCATTGATTATTAATTTTTTTTTCTTTTTTATTAAACAATTATTTCTTTGGTACACAAAGCCTAAGAAAGTGGTCCAAGTTCCCAGAAGAGCTGTAGTGGAAAAACAATAATTTCGTGCTTGACTGCACGTAATCTTTAATCATTTTCAGTGTCCGTGTGACAAGGGGTTTGCTTAATTCATGAGTGAGGCAAAAATATAATTGTACATGCATAGTAGGAATCTCATTTTGGGCCTATTTTAATGACCAGTATTTCTAAAACAGATACACTTGACCTCAGCATTAATAGAAAAAAGAGAAAAAAACCCTTTGTGCACATCTCCATAAAAGCATCCTTCCCCTTTTGAAATCCCACCAGATGGAACGGTCAGCATTCTGGTAGGTTTGGTACAAGAATTAGAACTGGAACCCCACCTACTTTGTCACTACACTTTATATTATAGTTATTTCATGCAACCACAGGCACACACAAACACACAAGCATGCATGCAGGCACCCACACACTCTTGTAACCGCCCCCTCCTGAGAAAGTGGTCTTTGATGCTGGCACACAAGAGAGCAGAGAGGGGCTGCTTATTTAATACTAAAGCACTTTCTATGCTGCTGGGGGGCACCTCATTAAAATACAGCCCAAGAACACATACCTCTTGAGAGCCTGTAATGCACCTTCAACGCGCTCTCTCTTCCCTACCTTAGAAAGGAGCTCTGAAAGAAAACAGGGCTACAGAGCACAGCTACACTCTCGGTACATTCCAGTGTGCACATAGTACAAGACAGTGCTGGCTATTGTTCCTCTGCCCTCTATTCTCCATCAAGCCTCCATGCCGTGCCATACTGGCACTCTCTCATGCCCCTGACAGCAGTGGTCCTGTGGGTAAGCCCGTAGGAAAGTGTGCAGGCTACAGAAGAGGCCACATCACCACCACCAGGCATCAGGTACTCACTGGCGTTATAGAATTGGTCTGCCTAGGTGTAAAAGCTTCAATGTGGATGTTTTAGTTAGCCAGAAACTGACTAGAATAAAAAAGCGGCATTTAACGTATCATATAAAAAGTGCATCATAATCACGCTAATGCAGACTAGGAGAAACAAATGTGTATAAAATAATTATCTGCTTCGAACAAGTCATTTAACGTGGCACATTGTTTTTGACCTGGAGAAAAAGTAAGCAAGTCGCTTGCCATGAGATGTGGTGATCTGTCCTCACATTACATATAAAAAATTGAAGTCAAGTCTCCTGACATCATCTAGTGTTGCAATGTTTAACTGTAAGGTAGAGGAAAGTTTGCTTCGTGTCAAATTTTACCTTGATCAGTGTTTCCACATACCTGCATTCTATTAATTGTGAAACAAACATCCGTCATCTGAACCCTCTACTTATCCATGTGCTAGTAAAAATAGTTTCGGGTCAGCTAGATCACTTCTTGGCTGATGCTTGTGTCAGAATTAAAAAGCATGTGCTAAGGTTTCAGCATCAAGGTACCTTTTTTCCTGTTCCTGTTTGTTGTACATATTCCATTTGTCCACTGGCCAACTATGATGTATTATCCCAGACACAAAACTTGTCTTGGATGCCTTGGCTAGCGATTTGTTCACACAGCCTTTTCTTTACTTTTTATTATTATTATTATTTTTAGGGAATATAAAAACAGGCAACAGGGAAAAAAAAAATACATTTTTACTTAACACATGTTTGTTATAAATACATCGTAGAGAGGTAGAGAATGTTTCACAGTTTCTGCAGCATGTTTATTATTTGCCTCTCTCGACAGACACCACACAGTCAGTAGCTCAGCACTTTTCTGTGAATTCCCAAACCTTCAAATCACTAGCTCATTAAAACCTGCATGTGAAAATCAAAATCATTATCATCTTACAGATGCCTCAACATGTGACTTTACATATACTTTACTCATTATCCCTTATGGTGCATACATAAACATGTGGAAAGATACAGGGAGTTGGCCTTCAAAGAGCTCATACTGGCCCAGACAAAACAAAGTCTCTGTGTGTGTGTGCACGTGCGTGTGTGTGTGTGTTTGGTGAGGCTATAGATGATAGACAATCAAGGGTCGTCCTCTTCTCTTCCATCACTCCCTTCGAAGTTCATGTTACATAGCTACATAGTTTTTAAAGGAAAACCCTTTCCTTGGGGTAAAGTGAGGACACAGAACTATTACACTGAAGATTACAAATGTACTTATTTGACATCAAATTAACATCCAGTTGGAAGCAAAGTACTGAGGTTTATCTCTCTCTTTTCCACAAGTAGATCTGAATTGTTTTTAGCAGCACATCAGGAGCAACGAGTTCCCAAACATGAACAGCCAGACACACAGATGCACATACACATACACTTCTGCAAGGGCTTGTGGGGGTTTTTTTTGTTGTTTTTTTTCCTGTCTGGTGGTTCCACAGATGGAGCTCGATTAATGTCTGACTTCAAACACTTAAAGCAGGCTGCAGCATCACACAGCAGCCTCATTAATCACAGTCTACCGAGAGAGAAAACTGGGTTAGGCAGCTACATACACCTCCTCAGCCATACAGGCATATGAGCATCTCACACACACACAGACTACTAAACTGTGCACAAACACTGTACAATTAAGATCATAGTTCCACTTAGTACAGAGATTTCTGGCAGAAACTGTGTTTGGGAGGTTCGTAAACACTGGAATTGCCCTTTCTGGCTAGACTACCAAGGTACTCACTGTTCTCACTCTTCCCCAGAAACATAAGAATCTCTTCCCATCACTATGGCAACCCTCCTCCCCGAGTCTGATCAGCATCCTCTTTTTCTCACAGATTAGAATCTGTAATCTATCCCCCACACCACCCAATTTAGAGAGGGTGGGGGTTGTCATGGTGGGACAGGGAGAAAGACAGAAAGTGAATAAAGAAGCCAGAAAGAAAGAAAGAAAGATGCCTTTGTGTTTAAGTAAAAAGCATGAAATCACCACAGCAACCCAAGTTCTTTGGGCCAAATAAAGCAACAAGGCAAACAAAACAAAACTAAAAACTAAAAAGGAATAAACAAAGACGGAGGGAGGCACACAGACCTTTAAAACATGGATTACACCATGATAAAATGATGGTTGTTCACAGCAGAGTGAACTATCTGCTACAGCAGAGTGAACTATCTGCTACATGAATTCTCATCAATGCCCTATAACAACAGCTAAAACTGCTCAACAGTCAGATGCTGTCTGTCAATTCTTCTTACGTTGTAAAGTCACTTGAATAGGATTCATTTTGTTCATTTTTGTCTATTTAAACTGCAACACTGTTGAATTCTCAAAGCTGATTTAAATGACAGATTTATATCAACGCATTCATTCAAATGTGTTATCGTTAGCAAAGTAATTAGTTCACATGGATGCACCACATAAGATAAGGCAAAAAATAAACAAGCATAAGTGTGATCTTGGTGAAATGGTGAAGTTTTCTGTTATGCCATTTATTTAACATCTATGTAAAGAGTCTACAGTGTCAGCATGTTCTAACACTCAGCAGCTTTTTCACCACAGGGCAAAGGAGCTGTTTGAAAGTTTGTCTTGAAATAAAAAACAAAAAAGAAAGAAAAAAAAGAAAGAATATTAAGTGAATGACTTATTATATGTTTTCTAGCTGCTAGAACACTAGTCATAACAGGAAATTGACTCATGGCCAAAACCACACAATTAAATGCAAGAGAAAATGGTTAGAAAGCTTCACGTCATTTATTAACCCTAAAGGAACCAATGAACAAATTTTTTTTTAAAATGACTCCAGATATCTTTTTTCTCTAGTATTTTTCCAGAACATATGGCAGAGACGTCAATTAAAGGGTTCATAAATTCAAAATGGTTACTGTTGGTAAATCACTGTGCTAGAAGAGAACTAAATCACTACAGGATGTGCTGCTATAGCAAAAGTAATCTCTTTAGGATGGTACGTTTGAAACAGTTGCTTTGATTTTCACTATACGCTAATATTAATATTTTCTTTTTTATTTAAACCCGCTTAATATTTGTCCAGGAGGGCAGAGCTTTAAGGCATCATCAGATACTACTTGACAGCACAAAACAGCTGCACAAATCCTTCCTAGATTTCATACATCAGTTGCCCATGTGCCAATTTTCATTGCTCTTTTGGCGTATTTTTGAGTGATGGATCACTCTAGTGTACGCTAATGTTAAACTGGTAGGTCTGATTATATAGTACAATACTGGACATCATTGCAATGAAAGATCATGAAGGAAAGACTCAGTAATGGTATTGCAAAAAACTAGTGTTTACGTTATTCGAAAGTGAGACAACTAAAATCCAGGACGTTATCAGTTTACGTTTACCAGGAGTTCAGACACTGAAGCACAGACACTTGCTGGTAAAATACCATCTAAATGCAGCACGCGCACCTTCACATTTCTGTAATGTCCTGTTAGACAGAATGGGTCACATGACACACGATTAGTGGTAGAAGACATGACTTAAGCCCTTGAGCTTGTTGTGTCATTTGCATGTTCTTTCTGGTGAAGCCACATTCCTGGATACTGCTGGTCACTGGCTCAGGCCATCCTTAAAAATATTCTTGTTTGCCATAACCCGACCGAACCTGTCAATTTAGGACCGACTCAATTTTTTTTTTTGCTTTAAGTCCGACCGACTTGCCGGTTGTAAATTTGAGTTTAGACCGACCTTTTTTTTTTTTTTTTTTACTCTTCAAACAACTAATACAAAAGCAATAAAATAATATTAATTATATTTTAGTAAGTATTGTAAATATATAAATTGCCTAGGCCTACATACAAACGAAGGCTACATTCTTTCTTTTAAATAAAAACCTGTGACGTCATCATGTTTACACTATTGGTTAACTGAAGTCACACTATGGCCTGTGCGTTCACTTCGTCTCATACTCTTTCACTGTCAGAGTCAACGGTTCGCGCTTGGTAATGATGGCTGCGGCTGCAGTAAACAAAATGTTCGCGGTCACCGTTCAAACAAATATGTTTGTGGTCTATATAGCCTCCATCAAAATGAGCTTTGCAATGATGCGCCCGAAGGCACGGGTTGAAGACCCAGTCAGTGACGTCACGATATGCTAATTTGTTTAAATTCATACCCAAGTAATCACCATCACCAAAATTGTACTTTTTTTTTTTTTTTACATTGAAACTTCAAAAAAAAAATTTATATTATATTATATACATAATATACACACACACACACACACACACACACACACATTAGACCTACCTACGGACCTTTTACTGTTACTGCAAACCAAAATATTTTTAAAGGATGGCCTCATAAGGATTCATACTCACTGCACAAAAAAGCAACCCTGGTATAAAAGGCTGCTTACACACCGACATTCAGTAACTTCAGATGGAGGAAACCACACCAAATGGTGTCTCTGTGGTGACTTCTAGGTCAGCTGTAGGTCATCAGACCCAGCTGTGTGTGTGTGTGTGTGTGTGTGTGTGTGTGTGTGTGAACAGTAGGTACATTAGCACACATTTGATTTTCTCCCTGTTCATCCTTATCTACAATGTCTTCTGTGCATATTATCTTAATAATTTACAAGTATGATGAGTGACAGAACAAAGAAAGGGAGGGAAAGAAAGAAGGAAACAGGAAGTAATGTGGGGAAGGGGATATAGGACATGTAGGTCTTGCAGATTCTTGAATGTGTTAATCTACATCATGCTAAAACCAATTTATTGAGTCATCACCATATTGCCACCAATTTGAAATGCTGCCTTCTTCTATCCAAAGCTAACAACTGAAAATTGCGATTAATAAACATAGATGAGATACACAAAACTGCTGACCTGATCCTAATCTATTCCAAACATTAATCAGATTTTTTTTTACTACAGTTACTGTGAGTGTGAAAAAAGGCAAACTGGACATTATTGAAAGAAACATGGACAGTCGGCTGCACCCACATCATGTGTTTGCAGGCTTCTGTGATCAAAAATGAAAATCTCTTCAGTCTTTAACTGTTTCCCAAAACTAGCTTGTCATGCTCACAGCATACCTGGGAGACAAAGTTAAACCAGTGCAGTATACTTGTACCAACAGTACCACAAGTACTGCTCTACAGCCCAACACACCAACGACAGACAGACTGATGACCTCGTCACAAGTCCTGCTCTATTAATCAGATCATACCATGATCTCATGATTGCTGGTAATCATAAACATATTTTTTTAGATTACTCAATAATTATTTAGTGGTTAATTATTGTGTTGTTGTTTTATTAAATCATTCAGCTGAATTAATCCACAAGCTTAAAGACAAAGATATCTAAAAGAATACAAGATAGTAAAATGAATCATGAAATGAATTACAACAAGAATTTTGATCTTAATGTTTATCTTGATCCCACAGCTGTACATCTCCTCAAGTACTCATACTGTGACAAAAATAAACACTGTTCCATCTCCACTAGATTGTGATTCCTAGAACATCAGCCTACTATAAACTGATTAATGAAATTTCGACAACAACTTCAATGCCAAATGAGGACAAATGTACCAGTACCCAGCATATTGACTAACACTTAGTTTTAACACAATATTAAAATGACCAGTTTCACCAGTTCACACTGTCCTCCACTGTGACGCACTAAAGCACATTGATTCAGAAAGTGGCACATTGCAGATAACACCCCCCCCCCTTCAGAAACCCATCAGTGGGTCAAAGATCAGCAGTCTTTCAATGACACAAGCACAAGAATTGAAATCTCTTTTGTCGAAGTCAGAGAAACTGTACAAGTATAGGTCAGCATGAATAATGACCTTAATCAAGCAAAGGGAGACAAATTCGCACCCTCTCTCTCTCTCACACACACACACACACACACACACACACAGAGGTCTTGACCTCTTAGTGATATTTGAGTAGAGAAATCTATCTAAATATGATTTCAGGATGCATCCCTACTCCATCCGCCCACATAAATACTGATTTGGTTGTAATTAATCAGAAATGCTTCAACAGCCATAGTGCCTGAAGCTTAAGTGCAAGTTATGAAGTCAAAAAGGCAGAAAGCTTAAAATAAAAGCACACACTGTCATAGTGCTTGATTCTACAGAGTCTGTGATGGCACAGCGTGATCCAGCATGATCATGTCCTTATAGAAGTCTCCAGTCAGCAAGTTGTTACTGAACAGAGAATACAGGCACACAAACAGACCAATATTAATCTAAAAATGTCTCAGTCAGCCACCCGTACAGGCTGAACAAATACATACAATGCCTCCTGTGTGTGCCTCAACTCATCACCCACACCAACACATCAGTAAGGAAGACGAATGGGACCTACAAAGAGGCGACCGCAGCAGCGCCTGCACAAGGAAAGAGCCCAAAAGGTCCACACTTGGTTAGAAGAGAGAGAAAGCAGACGTGCATGAAAGAATGAAGATAAACAAAGATATACATATCACTATGTTAGTTCAAAATATTTGATCGATTAAGCCCCAGATTGATTAAGCCCCAGGAGTTCTAGATACAATAAAAAAAAGGACTGCATAAAAATACAAATGTGTGCCTAAAGCTAGAGATCAGGTTGGAGTTCATCGCCTGTGATCAGTAGCTGGGTTTTTCTAAGAACATAACATTCCCAGCCTGGGAGCTAAAGAGAGTTCACTTTCATTCCTGTCTCTAATAATCAAGGCTCACATTGTATAACCTGTACTGCACATCACTGAAATTATGAGCACAAAAAAAAAAAACTTTGTTCTATGAAAACTTTAGAATCAGTGATGGATCATGGGTAAAGATTTACACAAATTGAAGCACAATTTCTCAAACGCACCCACAGGAAGCTTATTGCAAAACTGGGATTTGTAATAAAGGAAATATACTACATTCTGTAATGACACCACATAACTGCAATGACGACTGTGGAAATCACTTCAGTTAATCTTATTAATTTAAGCAGACTGATTGACTGTTAAAAGTTTATTTTCTACTTTTCTTAAGATGTTTGCTATTCAAGTGTCATTTCCTTCCTAGTTTTTGGATAGTTAAAATATCCATGATGGGCCTGCACCATTAAATCATTGCTAAAACAGAAAAGAGCGCTTACACAGTTTGTACAGATGACAGCAGAATGTTAGCTAATAACATAAAAAGAAATTTAGCCAGCAGAACCAAACTGGTTGATTTAATTAATTGTTAGTGTGAACAGAGATCATTCGAGTGAGAGGAAAATGAAAATTGTGTTAAAAAAACTGCCTCAGCTGACGTTTACCTCGGATGATGAGACAGAGACTGATATGGATGATGCTGACAATTACAGTAAATGCAATCCAAGGCCTAGTGTAGTTCTTTAAAATTTGCAGTAATGTTGTTTTCCCATAAGTAGGTTATGAAACCAATTTAAATAAAGGTAGGCGAAGCATCTTCAGTGGAATTTGAATAGAAAAAAAAATGTGATTTTTCTCCTTGTTTGCAGTTGCGGTTAAGCAGATTTGAAAAAGCTAGTCTACTTGCATGTCAGCTCTGGAACACCAGTTATAATAGCAAATAAACATTTCAAAAGCTTTTCCTAGGCTGCTACTGAAATAAAGTATAATATTGGGAAAGCATACTGTACACACAACCTTTGCTAACTGTATGGATGTGTCTCATTCAGAGTAATAAGCAGTAATAAAGAAAGGGACAAACACAAAAGGATAAAGCACCTCTATGTAAAAGAGCTTTGTCTCTTCACAAATATACCAATGCAAACTTCACTACGCACGCACACGCACGCACACGCACACACGCACGCGCACACACACACGCGCACACACACACACGGAATGTGGCAACTCTCTGTCAATGTTGTGAGCAAGTCAGAACACGATCATACATCACCAGCCCTTACGTAATGTCTAGGTGACATTTAAATGGCTGAGAATTAACTAAGAAAAGACTACAGCACCAGAATTTAAGATTTAAACTTTATGAACAAAAGAGAAGAAAGAGCAAGGACATGAGAAAAGGACACTGGCTGACATACACATGGCATGTCTCTAGGTCAGCGCTGCTAAAGCAACTGTCTCTCAGGTAACATTAACAGTGATTTGCATGTCTCTAGCTATTCAAGACATGAACACATACACACACTTGTCTCTTCATCAGTCTGTTCTTCTGTTTTTATAATACAGACTCACAAACCTATTCCACCTGTCACAATAGACAGTGAAGAATGGTTGGAAAGCTTTTCTGCAAGTGTGTGTGCATATTTGTAGTAGATAAGTGGATAATCACATCTAATCTCCATGATTGACTCTAGCATGGTATTTCCTCTGTGCTTTCTCAACATACACACTGTGTCTTGCTACACAGGCAGTATACAAATTAAAAGACAAATGTATTAGATAGGTGCTGGGCAACCACAAACCAGCAGAAGAGCTTGAGTGTACCTGGACACCAAGCAAAGCCTGCAAGGCTCTGGAACTGTGCAGGACAGAGGAAGTCCATTCTCCAAAAAGATCTTCCTTCAGTTGGTGTGTTGATATAGTGGTTGAGAGTGCTCTCACATGTTGCTAGAAATCTCCCAAAGGTGTTTATCTGGTGACTATGAAAGCCACACCATATGATTTACAGCATTTTCATTCTTATCAAATCATTAAGAGAGCAATCATCCTAGAAGACGTTATGTCCATCAAAATTCATCCAGTCATTTTGGGTGACCAGTCAGAATGTATGCGTTGATATACAGTGACATTCCCTCTAAGGGGACAAGTGTCCCAAACCATATCATTAAAATGTCCCCAAAAGCATAAAAAGCCACCAGACACCCCTCATTATTTACAAACCTAGTTATTTCTCATCTTTCCCACAGATCCAAATGTAAATGTCCCTTAAGTGAGTAATCCTACTGGAACACAGCCAGCCGAGTAATCTTCGTGAATGAAGCTCTGGCACCAATAATGAACCCTCTTTCAAAAGTCACAGCCGTATTGATTCAAAATCAAGGTCAACTGGGCCTGTACAACATTTGTATACATGCCAGTGTGCTGCGTAATTCTATCAGGCGGGCCACATGTTTTGAAGCATCTGTTTACGATAAGTTTCTCTACCTCATTTAGTCAGGATTTTCCTTTGATTTGTCACCTGTCACTGGGCCCAAAAAGCCCCTGAGAGAAAGAAAGAGAACAGGATGGGGTTTTGGTTTTGCACACAATGGAAACAATACCGGGTTGATTTAACAGTCTGTGAAAGAGGACACCGACGTCACACTCCAGGGCCCAGAAGGAGGACACTGGCCCATATTATCCAGCTATTGCTGTGTTCTGTCCTTTTCCATCTATCTCTTGCATTCACATATCCCACCTGAGGCATGCTCCACTTCCCCAGTTAACAGAGACCATATTTAGACTGACATGGAGAGGTCTAATGCAGCACATCGGTCAGTCTTGCACTTTTTAAAAGTCACTTTGCCATGCAAAAGAAGGGGACAGTCTTAATAAACTGGGGTCAAAATGTCTTAAATGATACTCATTTTCAACAGAAAGTAAGCATTGCTAGAATATTTTAAAATCAAAATTTAATTTAATCATTTAGTCACCATATGACCACAACCTGGCTTGGACTGAGACCTGCTCTTTGACGACAGTTAAGTGTCTGCTGTGCAACTTCAGTCATACAAGTTGGAGACTAAACCCGTGATCCTCTTTATTGCCCTGATGGCTCTGATGACTCAAACTTTCCTGTTATTGTCCAATAGCAGGTGTGTCATTCCAGAACATAAGCACACAACATACAGAGCTGTGCACAACTCAATATGCCCATACATGCCAAGACTAACTCATCACTCAAGCTGCCTGGATCGGTCATCACACTCCAACTTCAGGCACAAAACAAGACTGAAAACAGTGAGAATGTAAAAGTGCCACACGTTAAATGTTGCTGGACAATTAAGAAAGTCATCTGTTCTTCAATTAGTAAGGATATTAGTGGAATATTAATGAATCAAATAATAGCAGGTCGATTTTAGTTTTTACATATTTACATAAAAGGTAAGTGTGTCTAATTAAAGCCCACTACTTGCAGGATTCCAGGTTTTTTTATCCACTGAATTGTAATGTACTTAAAGGTAGGGTCTCCGTTGTTTGAGAAATGCTTCAGAAAACTGAGTTGGGACGACAAAGTAAACAAAAATCAAAACAAACGTGTAGCCAGTGAGCAGAAATGGGCGGGTCTTGTCAATATGGACGGAGACAGTGTTCAGTGCGCATGCGTGACATTAGCAGAAAGCGGTTTTAACATTGACATGGAGGATAAAAACAAAGAAAGAAAACGAAGAAAGACTTACGATAAGGCAAGAAGTAGGACCTGTGTTAATATAGGATCAGCTTTCCAGCGCTTTAGAGAACTGAAGGAGCAGGAAGTTGGCCGCATATTCACAGATTGGAGTTTCATGAGTCAATAACTCCTGAGCTTAACGATGTTACTACACAAATAACACCTCTTTTCTATCGTAGTAATGTAGAGAGGCAGCTACAACCAAGTTTTGTGTAGTAACAGCGTTTAGCTCAGGAGATAAAGACTCGGGAAACTCCAATCTGTGAATATGCGGCCAACTTTACTTAAGACGCTGAGGTCGCTTTTTTCCTTCTCGATAGGTGAGTAACGTTGGTTTTGCTTTGTTTCACAGAACTAATATATGCCGTCCTTTGCATGATTATGCTTGTGTGTTTATCTGCAATCGTATAGTTCTTCCCTTTAGCTATGATAAAGACATTTCTTTCCATTAGTTGCCTGGCTTACGTATGCATGTGTGGGTGGAGCTATCACTACAGGGGTGGGGCCCATTTGGGTTAGGGGCGTGGTTGTTTTGGTGATTTCAAATGTCGACATTGGCTTTCAAACATCAGAGGCCACACCTTTAATGTCAAATGTTTTGACAGGCTAAAAATATTTCATCTATATATCTCTGTATTGGGTAATACAGCATTTCAAGTTCACAAAAACTACACAGGATAAATTTGGAAATTTGGCCGTGTTGTACCAAGTTAACATTTTACAACTTAATGCCCAGTAATCATGCCACTTGCTCATAATTCTGAATCTAAAGCAGATAAGCTGTATCATATAAAATGCATATCTGCTTTAGCCCTGGGTGCCCATGACCCTGTCACAGGTACACCGGTTGTCCTTCCACACACCTCTTTTGGTAGGTACTAACAACTGCACACAAGAACACGCCACAAGACCAGAAACTTTGGAGATGCTCTGACCCAGTTGTCGAGCAATCACAATCTGAGCCATGTCAAAGTCGCTCAGATCCTTACGCTTGCTCATCCTGCTTCCAAAGCATCAATTTCATCACCTGACTTCACTTGCTGTCTAATATCTCACCACTTGACATTTTCCACTGTTACAGTGTAGTCAATGTTATTCAGGTGAATATCAATGATTATTTAAGCAACAGGAGATTTTATTTACAGTAAACAATATTGTATATTGCAAAGTTTCTTCGCCATTTCAAGAAATACATAAAACCGATGGTAAATTTTCATCATCTTTAAATGTTGCTGAGCACTTTGTGTATTTTAGTGCTAATTACCCCACTGTATAATAGTGGAGACTTGAAAAATGGCAGATCTTATTGTGAACAGTACACCGGTTTGGACAGTTGGCCTCAAAGTGTTAATGCTCAGCAGTCTTCAAATGACAAGCTGCACTCTTGATACCCTCACCCCAAGGCCAACTTGATGATTTTGCATTCATGAAGAAGTGCAAGACAACGTACCAGGCCTCAGGTGAGATAGAAATCAGTACAAACCTTAAGCAAGAATACTGAATCTGTTAAAACCTGAACTGTATATAGAGGTCAACTCACAGATTATATGCCTTTCATTATAGATGTGCAGTGCAATGGCAAGCACATGCAACTATCGGTATGTGAAAGCTTTCTGCTTCAACACAGCATGTCTCAAATCAGTGCCACTAGGAATCAGCCACTAGGAATTGGAACTATATTCAGCTCCAGCACAGAGCACAAAAAAGAAAAGCACAAGGGTGACTGGTTGCTTTCAGACACCCGCCTTTAAGATGGCTGATAAGCACAAGAACACTGCTGCTCAAAAGGCGGATGAATTCCTGCTATTGATGAGGCTGGCCGGAGGGCTGAGAGAGAGGGAAGTGGGAAAGGTTTAAACCAGGCGAACCGTGTTCCCCTGGAAACTCACACCCTCATGTGAACAAGGCTCGAGTGTGCATGTGTGTCTCCATATTGGACCAGCCTGAAAAGAGAAGGAAAGACAAATGGATGCGGATGGCTGAAGTTGGCATTTGAGGCAAAGAACAAGAGACAGAGAGGGAGGGATTGGGTTCAGAAATGGTGTCCCTTCGCAACACTAACAGTTTGTTGATGGCAAAACTGTGTAGAACAGAAGATCTCAAATTTGTAGCCAGACATCTCTTCTGGAGTAACAGAATTTTGCCTTATGGTCATAGATTTAATTTTAAGGAGAACAAGGCAAACAAATATGATTGTATTTATAAACACTTGAATTAATAATGGATAGTCAATTACCATTAATTTTCCATTCCTGAACTTTCCAGTACTAGATTTAAAACACTGTGCATCATTAACATCATTTTAAAAATTCCACTTACACTGAATTTAGGTCAAGCTGGTTGTTTGTAGACAAGTTTTAGCTGAACCTCTTTCCTTTCAAGCAACTACTCAGTTAAGCTTACAACTGTAATAGCTAAATAACACCCATGATAGCACCGATACTAGTCTAGAACAATTTCTGCCACCATAAAGTGATTTAAAAATGCAATAGTATCAGATCCAATGAAAACACATCACAGGCCCCTGGCGTACCCAAACCCCCCGTTGAGAGCTATGGCTGTAGAGCAATAAAGCTTATCATGATTATCATTTAGTTATAGAGATTGTTTCTTTGGAAAACTGTTTGGGAGACAGATGGTTGTTTATGAAGACACACACACAGTCCATTTCAGCAAAGAAAAAATATCTGCGATGCTCCTGTTGCCTAGCAGGGATAGAAAGAATGTAAACAATGTGCATGAAGTGGCAATGAGCTCATTCCACTGTGTAAACTACCCCCCCCCCCAAACACAGACACACACACACACACACCCCAAAAAACCAGCCAGTTCAGCATCAGTGTGTGTCTGTATGCCTAAATATTTTTGATTCAATGAAAAAGTTAATGTAAAGTAGCTTTGTAGCCATATTCAAATGTGCAAACTAAATGCAGGCTATACTTTGGTCTTTGGTCTCTACACATTCAATGGCACCCCCACATATATGAAGACACGGCATGGAAAACAGGCGGACCTGGCAGTGTCACCTATGGTGGAGTTGAGTTTGGGAGCTGTGTACAGCAGGGGGACAGAGAGGCAGTGTGTGACCAAGAAATAGGCACTGGATGGCACTGTGGCGATTGTGTGTGCAAAATGTGGACGTAGGCCGACTCTCAGCGGCAATATACAAAGGAATAATTCACAACCTACAGGGGTGGGTAGGGGGTGGACCAAGGATGGGTTAACTCACACACACAAACACACACAAACTGCAGTCCAGTTTGACTGGGGCTAATGTTTAAATTATATGACCAGAAAATATAACGGAAATTAGTAAGTATGTCTGTATGGTGTCATACATGAGTGACATTAGCCAGGTTTGAACAAAAATAAGACAGAAACATGATTCGAACTCGATTTGAACAATATTCTTATTGGTAGCCCAACACCTCAACGACTAGGCTACACACACACACACACAAAATATATATACAAAATGTATATAAATCTACAAAATTGTGTACACAGTGTTATTAATCATACATATACTGCAAGTTTATATGTTACCTTTTTTTTTTACGTGTTAATTTCCTTTCTCGTTATAGGCTGTTTATTCTATGAGAGCACTTAGGGTAATCGCAAACACACACGTTTAATAAAAACTCCCAGCAGGACACGAACGATAAAGGAAAGGCTTACACACACGATACCCAGGATCAGGCTGGCAATATTTACATGAAAAGAGTTCTACCAAATATTTGCAAAGTCCCTGTTAATTCGTAACTTGCACATGCACATTAAGTGTGCACAAGGCCCAAGAAAGTAATCACAGATTTAAGTTCTCTGCAGTTTTAAAATTAGGTTCACTTCAACTCAAAAAATCTGAGGCTTTGCTAAATTTCTAACACATTCTCAGCAATGTTTAAATTGCTTACGCTAAACTTGACGAGGAAGAGTTATAGGTTTAGATTCGGACACAACACCAAACATCTACCTAAAGTTCACGTGTCTGCATATCAGGTGTAAATTAGGAACTTTGCTAATAATGTAAAATGAGTCATCAGTCTAATTAAGTCACACAGACATAATGCGTTATCTGACAGAATCAGTGAGAAAATAGTGGTTTCTAATCTCATTCAAAAAAAAGTCAAGCCGACTTCCTGTGAGGTGAGAGCATTTCTACTTACAGAGACACGTGACCCATGTCTACTTAAAGCACAAGTAGGTCATGATGGCTGAATCACTCAGGCAGCAATGGGAACAGTAAAATGGTGTATATTTACTGATCACGAATGATATTGTAAGACACCAGCACAAAAGAAGTACCACCTGGTTGACAGTCCACTACTAGAGCTTGCAAGGACATGGAAACATTTCTTGAATAGCAACAGCATTTTATACAATTCATCTGTTATGTGTCATACAAGTTAAATGCATAGTTCAGTGTAACGCTACAAGGCATTCTGCACAGCTAAGCAGGATACTCGTATGAGTATGAGTGTGCATGTCGACATGTGTGTGTAGGTGTCGGAGTGTGAGAGAGGAAATGTTGTCATTGGCAACTGGAGTTTCCTACGAGGCAGACTACTGAAAGGAGCTCAGGCTACTGAAAGGAGCTCAGGTGCATAAATAAGTTAGAAGCCTGTTTAGCCATATGAAACTAACAAGACGTGTGCAAAGTTTTTTTGCAAACAGTTATTTAAATCAGCAAAAAAATCTTTATAAAAACACTCTACCCACTTTTGTATGTGAATATTATGTTATGTGTTACTATTATTTTTAAAGTATCTCAAAAGAAAAACAGAAAGCTTCAGCTTTGGACCAACTGGAGCTACTGGAAAACTCCAGTCTATTATCGACTAATGTATTCCTAATTATTTTGAAAATTAGATAAAACTCCTTGAAACCTGCTTTGGTATGATGTCCTTCATCTTTTTTTCTGGCTCATCTTCAGACCATTATTACTGTGGAACAAGTTTAGATTAAATCACATTATACAACTACATATTTCAAATACTGAATGAAACCAGGAACAGCCATTAAAGTGAATAAAATATTTTCTGCTCTCTTCTTATAAGGGGCACATTCTAGTTTGTGGTTAACAAATCTGCCGTGGACAGAGAGTGGGGTTAAAAGTTTCTGGTGTATTCGATCAAAGTTTACAACGCTATCAATACAAGGAAGAGTTTCACATAAGCTGCCTTTTTTTAGCCACAGGATTATTTCTAAAGCATTCCAAACTAACAAACTAACAGCCCACTTGTTCAGATTTAATAGAATATTTTGGGGTAATAAAGAAAACATGTGATGTAATCTCACATCATGATCATTTTTGGTGGTGATCTGGTGTCTGAATTCATAAAATATGGATTTCATTACTTAGGAAGGTTAACAGGCTATATTCAAAATGAACAATGGAGTGTGTGTGTGTGTCTGTGAGAGAGAGAGAGAGAGAGAGAGAGAGACACCACCTGCTTGCCAACATATGTGACAAGCTAATGGTCCATACTGTCAGCTCCTTGAGAGCGAGCAATTGAGAGACAGATAGCTTGAGTATCAGTACCTAGCACCTACTGACCTTCTGTTAGCTGCTCTGCCTAGCAGCTCAGGTTACCCAGGGTATGCTTGTCTTTACCCTGCTCACTGTCACAAATAAACACACAGCTAAAAGAAAACAATGCTAATCAATGTGTGACTGATAGACAAGCCCTTCTGACCCAACTCTCACCTTTCCTCTGCTTTTAGAGCATTTTTGGTCATCCCTGGACTTTGTTACATAAAAAGTCATGCACAGGGGGTTTATGCACTTTAGTGAACTTGAGGACTATGCCCCCAGATCTGAGAGGCGAGGTCAGGCCCTAGACTGTGCATGTACCAAATAGCAATATTCTTAAAGAAATTGGAGAAGGTGCCCATAAAGGTGCTTTATACTGACTCCATTGTGCTATTGGCAAATGTGCTAGAGAGAGAGACATGATTGGATGAGATGGATATGAAAAGTGTGCCGGGGTCTGAAGAGGAAATAGTGCGGTTCATGGAACAGTGGACCAGCTGATTACTCTCCCCTAGTTTTGTGAGAGACTGTTGAGAATATGCTAATCCAATCTACAGTACATGCCTACAGGCCTATGATGGACATCTGTTACAGGAGGTGCTGTAAAGGTGTCTGGTCACTAAATATGCAATCTGATGTCTGAGTGGAGCGAGATTTGCATATTCCTGTTTTTTGCAATTGAGTTTGTACTTTTGGTCCTAGTAAAGTAAAGTTGCATGGATGCTACTCAAGCACCTCCAAGTCTGAGGCCATGGATCTCTTCTAAAAAAGCTGTACCACTTCTGGTGAAGGAGTTGAAGAGCCCCACTGTCCCACCACAAGTCTCTGGAATATTATTTTGGAAAAAAGTCCAAAGTCAACAAACGGATTAGGTATTTAGGTTGTGACTACAGGCAGTAGAAACCAGTTCCTCCACATGGTTGCTATGCTTACTTTTTGTGAAAAAGTGATATGCAATTCAAGCAAGCCTCTGATTAAAGTCATTGCTATTCTGAATGAAGAGAAGCCAGCAGAGGCAGTTGAGGCACCTTTAAAAGGATGCCCAGTGGCTGGCTCTCACTAAAGCAACATCAGTCACATCTCATTGGAAGAAGGCCCAGTGGTTGAAAAATTTATGTTTAAGATTTGGCTTGTGAACTCCTTGGGATTTCCAGTGATGGAGAAGTCTGGGCTGCCCTTCAGAGGCAGCTTCCACTGTGACTCCCACCAGAAAATATCAAAAGGAAAATAAACTATAACAAACGGCATGCATCACAAAATCTAAATGTTACACACAAAATACAACCACATTTAAAAACTAATGGCGTTTAGTGATTTTTGGTCAATATATCTTCTAAAAAGGAATAGTAAAAGTAAACTGCGCTGCTTGGTCTCTTCCCTTCCCTGTGCTCTGAACCAGAAATAAAGTCAAACGTTTATGTCAGAACAATAGAATAATTAAACCATTAAAGCGCTTGTATTAAGAAAAAAGTTGGCATGGATAATTGAGTGTTACATGCAGTATATAATCAAATACGATAAAGAAAATACAAAACACTCTGGAGCAACAAAAGACACTGAAAATGTCTACAGCTTTTCTGCAACAAAGATATCATCTACTTATCACTCATCACCAGCTGCCCAAAACTGGAGCACACGTACATACATCTCACACGTCCCGGTTTCCTGACATGCTCATTCCTCCTTCTACAAATTAAGACAATAACTCTAGTCCCTTCACCGTGTGGGTCACATTACAGAATACTGGAGGACTCTGAGGCATGAGTGCACACAAACACCTCCGTAAAGTAACATCACACACCTCTTGATTTGGGTCATTTGTGCACCAGCTGCATGCCAGGCTGTTGAATGCACCCTCATTTCCATCTGAAGAGCCACAGAGAAAGAAAAAATTCCCTGGCCAGCAGCCCAATTTGACACCAGCAAGCAGTCAGAAATTCTCTCTCTCTCTCTCTCTCTGACACACACAGACACACAACATTGCTGAACACGTTCATCCATATCCAATATTCTAATTTACACAGTTAAAAGCGTAGCATGTCCTGAAACCAAGCATCCACATTGATGTGCATCAGTGTTTGTCTATGCATCATTGGCATTGCACACCACCTGTCAATCAACAAAATGAGCAGCACAGGCTGCATAAACACAACTCAGCATGCTATATACCATCCAGGGCACTTTGCTGTAAAGTGACATTTACTCTTCCCCTTAATTGCTTTCCAGTGCATCTGGATGCAGTCATAAAGTAGGCCTGAAACTTGTTATTAAGGGACTATCCTTGAGAATGAAAAGACCACAGTGGAAGAAGAAAAAAAAATAAATATGATAAGGTTGCCATGAAAAAGGAAAATAACCCTGACCCTAATTCAGTGCTATACACGATCACATGTCTCAGTACAGACTCCATAGCTTTAATTATGACGACGGAATTTAAAAGCCAAACGAATAAAGACCTTTTTTGTGTAAACAGCGTTCATACTGCTGATAATCCACCAGAGCAACAAAATAAACCCAGAGGAACGTGACAGAGGCGTCGTACAGAAGAAGCTTGTGCTGTTTCTAAGTAATATAGTGTTTAAATGGACGAGACTAAAGCTAACGAGATGAAAGCTCTAGCTGTGCTACAGTGTAACACAGTGGCTTCACGTTACACAGTACACAGGCTGGGCATAACAACAGGAAACACTAGGGAGAAAAAATAACAGAATAAAACACTTACCAGAAATAAAAAGAGCCGCTTAGACCAGAGTACCAGCCTTCGGCTTCTTCTTCCTCGCAGGCCGGATGCCGTCTTTTCTCTACACGCTTCTCCTCGGGTGTTGTTGATTATCGCGGTTTTTGGGGACCTTTTGCTGTCTCAAGGCTTAAACCTAGTCACGGGATATGAAGCTCAAAACCCAAACGATTCCGTCTGTGATTCCGTCAAACTCAGGTGTGTTTTTAATGGGTTTCGCTTGAACTCCGACAGATACTGACACAGGTCGGAGCGGGTTACTGCCGTCTCTACTGACGCCTCCGCCTAGTGAGGCGACATGGGAGGAAGAGGAAAAGCTTGTCTTTATTATTAACGCCAGTTAAACGGATAAAGAGCACCACCTACAGGACGAGATGTGTATTACAACAGTGGAAATGTGTTCGGCTAAATTGTTAAACTCTAAATTGCGCCCTCTGTTGAACATATTTGAGTACATAGACATGTTCTTGGCTTCATTCATTCATTCATTCATTCATCCATTCATTCATTCGTTTATTTGTTCATTCATTCGTAGGTTTCATTCTTTAAAAATTCATATTTCTTTTTCTTTTTTTTTTAAACCTAAACTTGGGGGCGCTATAACTTTAAAAATGAAACCATTCACTTCCTATTAACTGTGGCACTAGAACAAATATTTTAACTAATTTCTTATGCTTCATCAAAGTTAAGGATCCTGTCTGGGAACTTATGAAATCCCCCTGTCAGCCATTTTGTGTTTTGTTCATCTCGTTTGACAAAACTACATTTCACCATCTACTCCTAGAGTTATGTCACAATGAGGATTTGTATATCTCTTCTTTGGACCATTTAAGACTTGTAAAATGATAGATGCCAGGTTGAACAATATGGCCACAAGTGCATCCACAAACTTATCCTTGAAGGTGCCACCCTTACGTTTAAACACCCTTACGTCCATGTACTTAGTTGTCTACCTGATGGCCCTGAGGTGCTTGGCCCCTTGATTTCTGCTTGTAGCTATATTTGATTATAGGTGTATATTTTATCAGATTAATTAGAACTTCAATCTGATTAGAAAGCATATGTTTAAAACTAACATACTCATTTAGACATTGGAACAATTCAAAGTAGCCTGTTCACCTACGTGTTTTTTAAACTAGAATTTTTTAACCCAGAAAACCTTGAGGAAACCCTTGTGTCACTGCAAGCACAAGCACAGAAAGCACACAACAACTCCACAGGTTTATTAAGGCATACTATGAGGTGATTTTATTATTATTTGATTATATTTATTACACAAAAATTGCATTTTAAAATTAATGGTGGGCTTGAAAAACATGCAGGCTAGTGCTATTTTTGTTAATTACACTGTTAATTAAACATATTAACAGGGTCATTTTAAATAAAACAACAAGTCTGTTACCTGAGAAAAGATAAGCCTGCCAAATTTACTATATGATCAACTTAGGAAGTGGCAAAGAAGTCATGCTCATTCTGCATTTGCCTCCGGAACAGGGCAGTAGCATTGCTGATTTGTTCTTTTGTGGTTAGATATTTGTTCAGTAAAGCTTTGTAATGCTTTTCAGGATGGCCACCCATATTGTCTGCTTTCCATGTGTAGTAGACATTGGTTTTAGGTATGTCCGTATTGTTAGCCAGCCACACCCACAGCCTGGTGCAGGGCAGAAGAGCTACAGCAAAGTAGATAGGGTCTTTCGTCATTGTCGCTCTGTAAGAATCCAGATATTTCACCATGGCTGGTGTTGGTTTGATAGAAGGTGTACCCTGTAGTCAGAGACATGGTGTGAAGTTTAAAACAAATAGAGACATCATGTACATAAAGTAGGTTTCACAACATTTCCACTCTTACCTTAAAGAAATACTGGAGAAGTAACGTGTCCAAAAAACTCTTGTAACTTTTGTATCTTCCTATCAAGAAGTCACTAATGTCCTTGGGTTTTTTAACCTTCTTGCTCATCGTCTTTAGCATATCAGTAACCTGTACCAAGTAGTTGATGTCCTGCAAGGTGAAATTAACGTAGCGCTCAGCTTGCAGGCTGTTGTTTTGCATTTGCTGCATGAAGTCAACATGGAGTGTCTTGTCTGCAATGTCTATGCTCTTAGTCCAGAGATCCTCATAGGCATCCTGCTGCTTGGATGCCAAACTGTAGGTGCAACAGTGCAGGTAAATAATATCAATAAGTGCTAGTCATTTGCAAAATATTATGCTTTAGATATTTTTGTTAGTATAATTAACTCCAGACTCCTCACTTCCGAATAAAAATATTAACCTCAAACAGTTAATGAATAATTCAGTATAGAATAAATTAAGTAAATCAATTCATCATTCATTCATCATTAATTTCATTATACGATTTTAAGAGTATAAATATCTATGCATTTGCAGAATTTTAAAATATGATCTTTTAAAAATCAATATTACCTCAAAGAGAAAAGAAAAACTACAAATAAAACTGCAGTAGGCATCATTGTTTTCATTACTGTGACAGAAATGATCCACCTTCAGCAGCGCTTTCTTTAATAAAGCATACTGATTTGGAAATATTAGTGACGCAGGATTAGATTGGAGTTTTTTATACGTCATGAGAAAAGTATAAATTTCCAGTATTTGTAACACTTTTAACAGTTAAGGAAGACAAAGGAAAGTGGAGTAATTAAAATGTCCTGTAAGACTAAAGTTGTAGCAAAAGTTATGACCTTTAGCAATGGCTCTAAAACTAACCATTCTTATCTTGTCATACAGTATGAGACTTTAAAATGATAATATTTATCATTTATCATTTTTAATTCAGCGGCAACCCGTTTATAAGTAACACAGGGTTGCACGGTGGCTCAGTGGTTAGTACGTTCGCCTCACACCTTCAGGATCGGGGTTCGATTCCCGCTTCCGCCTTGTGTGTAGTCTTGTGTTGTGCATGTTCTCCCCGTGCCTCGGGGGTAGCCTGTAGGCATGGTAGGTTGATTAGCATCCCTGGAAAATTGTCCGTAGTGTGTGATTGTGTGAGTGAGTGTGATTGGCACTCTATCCAGGGTGTGTATCCTGCCTTGATGCTCGATGACGCCTGACATAGGCACAAGGCTCCCTGTGACCCGAGGTAATTCGGATAAGCGGTAGAAGATGAGTGGGTGTGGGTCTCTGACGCGTACTTTGACCCCGTTACATAAGCAGTTAGCGGTGTAAACATTAGCTAACAGATAGCTAAACCTCCGTAGAGAAGACGTTTCCTGTAAAATAATATTATTTTGTTTTTAATAACATGGCTCTACGGGCGAAGGAAAGACTAAAAGTTGTTTTTAACCATCTGGACCGTTCTGGTGTTAAAGTAGTATCCTTTTTTAGTTCGGTTAATGTGTTTACTCGAGGCTTATTTAGGCCGCGGGACGGAGCGCTCGTCCAGGGTTCGTGCATGCTGCCTGGGGGCACGTCTGCACCAGAGCTCGGGGATTGTGAGGTCTCAGTAGCGTTAAACCTCTGCATACTGTTAATTTCCTAGAAACGGGCCGTTTGTGGGGTGAATTTTGTGACTAATACCGAGTAAAGAACAAGAGACTCTTTCTTTATTTTTGCCCTTGTGTAATTATTTCTCATGTTGCTTAAACTCCTGTACTGATCTGAGTAATTGAGAAAAACCAGGATTTCACTCACAGTAATGACATTTGAATAGTGAACAGATTTTGCAAGTTTCTATATTAATATTTTCAGTTTGTCAAAAATACACCTAACTGTTATAGTTACTGTTAGTTATAGCATAGCTACTATACTATAGTAACTGTTATTGATTAAGTTACTGGTTAATTATGCCTCCAATTTTTTTTAAACACCAAACATTTAATATGTAAAGGTTCCTTTTGTTTTATTTTCGCTTTCTTGTGTAATCTAATAAATTGTTATTGGATTAGAAAAGCCTGTAAATCATGGTGAAGTCATGAGTATCTTGAATGACTTGAGCTGATTATGATAGAGGTCATTTCCCCATTTTGAGATAAGAGATTTTCCTTAAATAATTGTAATACAGCACACATCCTTTACTTCTGCACAAAATGTATCACATCACCATCCTGTAGCACTGAAGTAAGTACACATCTTGTGACAGATATGTTATAAAACATAAACTGGTCATTCTTCTATGTGATGATTGTTTGTATTCACTTTTTTTTATTACGGCTGTAGGTACACATTTGATACAGATGTGCTGTCTCCAGAACAAAGACTTGCTTATGAAGAAAATGGCTTTATTTTGATCAAAAACCTGGTTTCCGAAGAGGACATCGATAGATTTAGGCAAGACTGTGTTTTCCTTAACTTGAGATTACTCAAGCTATCCGTAGTAGTGTCACAAATGTTTTTTTTTAGGTCAATGAAAACTAAGGTGTCACTGCCGAAGGTCAACTGAAGTGTAGAATCTCACACCTTGTGGGTGACTGGGTCAAGATTGACGTCGTCAAAAGAAATGAGATAATCAACTCATCAGACATAACTAAAATTTTCATCAGGTTAGAAAAGTCTGACCCAGACTACTATTAGTCATGCAGCCTTTATAATGAACACAAGGTGGCATCATAATTGTTATCAGATTTCAAGAACTGGAGCCTCAACTACTAAACTGTGTATCCTAAAGTTAAAATAGCCTGTACACATAAAAAATAAAAATAAAAAAAAGGCGTGGACACACACAAAGAAGAATGAAAACCGTGTATGTCTCCTATTAATAAATAAAAAAGAAAAACAGCATTATAAGTATAGATTTATGGAATAGATTTATGGCTGGCACACAAATTAAAAGGCTCTCATCATGACTTTTTTTTTTTTTAAAGTTTGATGGCATATAAATAGGGTCTTAGTTAGATGCTGGCAATTGCCCTAATTTACCCTGGGAAAAACAATAATCACTACAAACCGAGTATAAAAAAGCTGTTTGAATCTGAGTGAGCACCTCTGCTTGAGGCTGATGTGATATAACTCACTGCAATATCAGTTTAGTCAGATCCTTGGCAAATACCTGAAAGTTTTCAGTATCTGAGGTGGAACAAGGATTATGGGAAAACATTTTAAATGAATTATATTCATATGGGCAATTATTTAAGTGCCTTACAACTGAGGCAGGATAGATTTAGTTTATCTCTCCACTGATCGGGCCATAGTTACAAACCCTGAAGGAGATTTGAAATCTTCTTATGAGCCAGTCATCATTATCGTCATCATCATCATTATAATTGGCTTAGTGGAAAAGGCTTCACTCATACTGACAACGAATCATGCTTGAGTGTTGATTAACTCAGCTTAGAGTACTTAATTCTTTGCAAATATGCTGCTTATTATTATATTTTTGCACTTACCAGCAAAATTGAGCAAACACATGCTTTTTTGTCATCAACATTACTTTATGAACCCTAATGTGTGTGTGTAAATGACACAATTCTCATTTTGTGTAAATACTATGTTTATAAATGTGATGCCTGACCTGTAAAACATAATAATATTTTATTCTTCACTGTGTGTGTGTGTACCTGCAGGAACGAGTTTGAACGTATTTGTAAAAGAGATGTGAAGATTCCTGGCTTGGTAATAATGAGAGATGTGTCCATTGCCAAGTCTGAGTTTGTGCAGGGGGAGAAGGCTGTGACTAAACTTCAGGACTTCCAGGAGGACCCAGAGATGTTCCGCTATTGCTCTCTGCCTCAGGTCCACCCATATGCACACAAACACTATGACATTTACACCCATAGTAGGTCAAGGTCGAGACCTTTAATCGTTGTCTTGTGGAGAACTACAGGCTTTGTAACAAATCTGGCTTGTACTTATAACAGATTCTAAAGTATGTTGAGTGTTTTACGGGGCCTAACATCATGGCAATGCACACCATGCTAATCAACAAACCCCCTGATACAGGTAACATACACACAAAATAACATGCACATCAGTCTTTTTACTAAAGTGTAATCTCAGAGAAATAATGAAAAGCTGTTCATCTTGTGGCTCAGGAAAGAAGACTTCTCGCCACCCCATGCACCAGGACCTGCACTACTTCCCATTCCGGCCAGCTGATCGAATCGTGTGTGCTTGGACAGCAATGGAGAAAGTAAATCGCCAGAATGGTTGCCTGGTAGTGCTGCCTGGCACCCACAAGGGTGCCCTGAAGGAGCATATTTACCCAGAGTGGGAGGTGAGAGAAATGGACAAGTTTTGTAATGAATAGCAGCAGTAAGCGTGAGTAGAAGATTAACGAAGTACTTGTTATATAACAGTGGTACATGTGAGTGGATGACATGAATGTACTTGTTATATACTTTCTACTCAAGCAGAAAAAATGCTATTAAAATTATGAATTATTATTATAAAAGTACAACCTTCTCACTCACTTTCCATTACAGTGTGAATTGATGGCATGACACAGTCACATGTCTTCCCAGTATGATTGTTGGCCTGCAGTAATAGAGACAAGTGCATCCAAATGAAGCCAAGATCTGCAATATATTAATCTAAAAAAAAGAGAGAATGTTAAATACACAGCTGCTCCATGGCAATAGCAACCGCATTTAAGTATTCTTTCAGAGCGCACACAGGTTTTTTGTAGCAGAGAAGGCAAAATTCCAAAGATGCACATAGTGTATAATCATATTTGTCTCAGAATGTATGTGTAAGAATGTTGTTCCCTCTGAACACATAAAGCTCCTCTCTTTGCTCTCTACTCAGGGTGGGGTGAATAAGATGTACCATGGAATTAAAGACTACAACAGCAACCATCCCAGAGTGCACTTAGAAATGGAGAAAGGAGACACTGTGTTTTTTCACCCTTTGCTTATCCACGGCTCAGGAATGAACCAAACACAGGGCTTTCGGAAGGTAAAGTCAGTCCTTGGGTTTAAACATGATAGACTGCTTTGTACTCTTTTAGTTTATTTTCCATTTCATGTCTAGTTTGCTACAACGTATGTTCAAAACAGTAAAGAAATGTCTGTTTTTTCCCCCCGTCTGGAGACAAGAAGGCATTTGTGGATTCAAGGCCATTTAGATGTTGCCAATGTGCATCCAAGGCCATTTAGATGTCATGTTTAGCAGAAATGCTTCGTTAGTAAGGCAAAGATGTCAAGCCTGTTTTTTATGTCATGAACACATTAAAGAAAAAAAAGACTATCATTTTTTAATAGCATGAGTCATGTCACTCTGCTTTATAAGGTATCAATGAATGAGGTATCAATGAGGTATGTTTTTTCAGGCCATCTCCTGTCACTATGCCAGTGCTGATTGTCACTACATTGATGTGAAAGGATCAACCCAGGAGAACATCAGTAAGGAGGTGGAAGAGCTTGCTCGCAAAAGAATTGGGAGTGATACCACTATTTCCTTTCAGGTTGGTTTCCTGGGCTGCAGTGACCATTTCACCATGGCCTAAGTGTATGGCACACCCAGGTGTAGTAGTGTGTGTTCATTTATTTATGCATCATGGATGTATTTAAAGCTGGTGTTATTGTACTTGCAGGACTCCTGGGCACTTAGAGGACGTGTGGTCCAAGGAAATAGGACATCACTGTGATCCTCATTTCTCACTCAATATCCAGAAGAATAACTGAGATTATTAAACCATGTAATAATGTTCTCTAGGAGGATATAATTTAAACAATAAAGCAATCTAAATGCTGGGGAAATAGGATAATATATGGATACAACTTAACATAATGTTCGCATTTTAAAGCTACAATAAATAGCTGTATCTGTATTTGAATCAATTTTCTAACATAGAAAAAGGTCTGAAGTATGTCTGAGAGCTTTAAAACATAAAGAGAATGTTGTGCCTTCTTTAATCAGACAGAGTACAGAAACATGCAGTGCATCAGAATGCAGTCAAATCTAAATTGAATGTAATCTGTTTGTGTTTAAGTGCATAGTGAACACTGAAAAGTATGGGCTTGTTGAGAAATTCTGCTAATTGGATCTTCATATGCAGTAATTCTGCTTAAATATATTTTCTTTATGTTTTTCAAATGTTTTAATTAAAATTAATATTATACTGTGATTGTGTGAAAATAAATGTAATTATTATGCAATTATTGTGTCCATTTATATGTAACATTAATATGGAGCTTGGAGTTCTGTGTCAGTTCTAATATACACTGGCCTCAAAAATATTTTGACAGTTATGCTACACCTAAAACGTATGACTTTCACTGCATTAGAAACCAAGTGGCATTATTTAAAAATAAATAAAAAAATAAAATTTACCCAAGCATATCCCAAAAAATACATGGTTATATTTAGAACTATATAAATTATTAATACACTGATCATGAGTAGACAAAAAATGTATTTGATTATTTATACCCATTCTGGTTGCCATTGTTAATCTATAGTTAATGTGATGATCTGCACTCTGCCATAACTGACACGAGATATATTCACTATAAATTTCCTTGGACCAGTTGGTTAAAAGTAATTATTAAAAAGTGCTAGGAAGGTGGAGTTTGGACAAAATGTATAAACAAGGTGTGTATTGGCCAGATCAGCAGAAAATAAAAAAAAGAATGTACAGGCAGGAGAAACACCAAAAAGATAAACAAATCTTTTAACTACAACAATCCTTCTAACTTTGTTTAGAAATATGTTATGAAAGGCTGGTATGGTAATTTTATTAGCTATGTTTACAAGACAAAACATGGAATTCATTAATTCCGCATGTATTTAATATCCATAATATTTAATATACATAATATTCATATTTATTTTTATGAGTCTAAACAGTAATTATGACACTGAAGCCAGCTAATCCATACAGTTTGACTACATTTAAAAATATTGATGATGATGATGATATCATACCATTGTCTTCCCAAAACTATTAAATTGTATATACATGGAATATACAATTTTGAATAAGTAATAATTTTGCTCATCCACCAGTCATCTTAAGTCAGTGCAGTGTCAAATTTGTCACAAAAATCTTCTGTTTGAGTCTCAATGCTAAACTTCTATAAGAATTAGTTTTTGTATTTGCATATTTCAGGCAGAGAACCATATCTTCATGAGAATCAGGATGAAGGGTTGGGAAGAGACAAGAATGTATCAGAGGCACCACCTCCTGTTCCAGACAGCCTGAGATTAAGCTCAGTAATAGTCTATGCTACTCTTTATCTTTTTATATATACACGTATACAACTCTGTAGCTCTCATAGGATACCAACATTTTTCCAAACTATTAGAGTTTTGCTATTGGCTGTATCTGCTGCCAACATTGCCAGCATCTTCATTACCTTTAACATTTATGGCACTTGTCAGATTCCCTTATCCCGAGCAACTCATTTTATACAAGTGAGCAACTGAGGTTTAAAGGCCTTGCTCAGAGGCCGAGCATTGGCAGGTTGGTGCACCTGAGTTAGCGTTTTTTTAATGCTAAAATCAACCTGTAGAATGGTGGCCTATGTGATGAAACAGCACTTTATCTCAATCTAAATGATGAGATAAAATTAACTTTACTTCCTCTCCATAAAGGATCCTTTATCTGACTGAAGTCAAGCTCCATCACATTTCTGCTATTCAAGTCTGCAGTTTATAAAAAGCCAGGATAAATATATTTATTCTTGTGTTTTAAGTAAAAGTGTAACAATTAGATGATTTGGATTGAAATGAACTGATTTTTATCAAAAAAGGTTTGTAAAGTGGGCTGGTGACTTAATACTTTAAATGGTGCTTCTCTAAATCTTCATCATTTACAAATGAATCCTAGGCATATCCCAAATTCTAAGCAAAATTGATCACATATTGAACAGGTGTTACTTAGTCATGGAGTCTCGTATTATAGCAGATGCATTCATATCTTCATCTGGATGTTTACAACCTTAATTATAAGAAACAGCACTTTCCACACTGCATAAACATGTTTTTAAAGTTATTGATGTCAGAGACAAAGCTGAAGACGGCCCATTAGACCATTGCTCTATCATGGACCAATCACCACTTTATGTATCAGCTGCACACTTTCTAACTAAGCAAAAAGGGAAAAAAAGGTTGTTTGTATGAATTCAGTACTTTATTTAGTGACTATGGTAAATTATCATTTGCCTACATGAGAAGTTGCTGCCTACATCAGCCTTTCAACAAAAGGTTAATCTTTATGCAGTTCTCATTCGCACCTCCATACATTTAAAATTCTGCTGAAATACTAATACGTCTTCTGAATGACCTACGATTTTAAAAATGTTGTCGTTTGACAAGATATAAGCAGATGTTGCATTGATTTGGTCACCTTTCCAGTTGTACAGCCTGTTCAGCACCTCATTTAGCTTATGAACAGTTATTACTGTACCTATTGGTCAGATATGGGAACTATAACGAGTACTTCTAGAATAGGAATAATGTTGCCCCATGCTTGCACAGGACGGGTAATGACAGGGTTGCCAAATCAGTCTAGCTCTAAATACACCACAGTCACCAGCATCTTGTGTAACAACAAATATTCAGAAATAAATCTAATAAAGTTCTAGTAAAGTACAGGCAGTTTTACACAGTATACAACCATTTTTAAATTTAATATGTATTAGCAAAGATTTGGAGAGGGAAGGGGGGTTAGAAAGTGCATGAAGTATCAGGAGATTGGTGACTCTGTTTGCCAAGAAACACTGAGATAAAAAATAAAATGTCTCCACTTTTCAATGAGTTTTCCATTTTTGGAATTTTGGGCTAGTTTCAAGTCTCTTGTGTACATTTCTGAGATGTTTGAACACTGTTGAGCAAAGTTAAGGTCTAAACCACTATTCTGGTTTACTGTATGTTGTCGACTTACCTGTCTATTAAAGGGTTACTCTAACAATTAATCACAATAAAACAGCTTATAGCATAATTCAAGTGTGATATCCTTTTGGTTGCTGTTAATGTTGCCCTGCAACTCCAAAATCTATGGTCATGAGCCACTGTTACCTTTGAAGCCAATTGTTTCATAGAAACTCACTGATCAAGTAAAAAAAAAAACAGGAGACAGAAAGAAAATTTCAGAGAAAACCATTTTTCTCTGGGAGTAAATATTTTCAAGAGCTATGTTTTTATACTAAGACCTGCATGTGTGCATTGGAAGAAATCTGGGGTCACTACTGCTTCTGATCTGATACAGACTACACACTATTCAAACACAAAAACTCCTTTTACACAGCAAAAATAAATACATATAAAATACAAAACACACATATACTCATGCACACACTGTAGTTGTATAAAGTATGGCTGAATTAATTATGGGATTTTAACGACACTTAAGAAATACTCAAATAGAAACGTTCATGTTCATATTCAAATAGAAAAAAGATCTAACGTATAATCCCTTGGGTAAAATTAGTTTAGTGTTTGTATTGGACGGATTCAGGAATAATAACTTTGACTGTCTTCTCTCTCCCCCGTCTTTTTCTATTCGTATTTCTGCCTTTATATTTCTCTCTCTCTCTCTCTCTCTCTCTCTCTCTCTCTCTCTCTCTCTCTCTCTCTCTATGAATGAACTTTGCTTTTGCTAAAGTATGGAAACAATGTTGAAAATTTTTATGATAACCTAATTGGCATGTATGTAATTATACAGTACATGTCAATTTTATATGTACACACACATACCACACAGTACTTTCTGATGGCTTTAGGGTAAGAAAATACTTTCGCCCCTCAGACTCTGTCTGCAAACTTTTAAATACTGCCATGTGACACACACATCGAAGAGGTTGATGTTTAAACTTGGAATGTGCAAACATTTTATTCACTTTTCATTTTAAACCTGGAGAATTTTGTGCATTATAGCAATTTCATCTGAGTGTGTGGATATAACACAGAGGACAAGTTGTACATTATAGCTTACAAGTATGTTATATTTAATCCGGAAGCATCACTGGACCCAGCACTGTGACTTCAGGTCATCGCACATCACTAAAAGATTCTCTAATCTCAGTCTGCTCTTGAGTAAAAGTATGCGGTTGTGCTTCATATAAAAAAGCACCATATAAAACATTCTGCAATCATGCATCAAGTCTTGCAAGGTTGAAATCATCAGTGGTTTATCAGTTCACCTTTTCTTTTGCTTCTTCCTTCAATTTCTTTCTGTGTCTCTCGCTCAATCTTTTACCCCTCTTGTGTCCCCTGGGCCTGTGGAATTACATCTCGTCCCCTCCTACTCTTCCTCCTTTCTCTCTCCCTCCTTCCCTCTCTTGTACCCTTTGCCAGGACCGACTGCTGCGGTTGTGCTACCTGCAGCACATACACACTCTCACACACTCTGCCTTAGCCATGGCCCGGCTGCACATAGCTCTGCTGGCCCTGGTGCCCATCATCCTCATCCTAACTGGTAAGTGCCTCATTCAAAGTGTGATAGAGGATGTGTGTGTGTGTGTGTGTGTGAGTGAGGAGAAAGAATGAAGCAATGACATTTTTTTTGCTTTCATATATAAAATATAGATTAAGATGCCTTAGGCTTAAGAAAAGTTTCGGTAAAGTGAGAAAAATGTTCTGATCTGTTTACATTTTTATACAGTGACTGTAAAAGTACAGTGACGGTAAAGATATAAAGTTCAATATTTATACAGTCCTGTATTAGATCATGTTAAATAACTATACTGATAGAATAATAAGACTAAAAGTATGTAAAGTACTAGTATGTAAAAAGTGTATGTATCTAAATACTAGTATTTTAACTAAAATAAATATTAAGTCAGAAGTTTTACATGAAGTCAATGCTGAATTTCATGTGGTAGGAATTTCATAACTTTTGCACTTCTGTTTTTATTCCTGAGACATTTAAAATGTACAGAAAAATTTGCATCTTGTCTATGAGCTTTTTCTTCAAAATTTCACTTAGACATGAAAAGCCTGTGCAAATTGTAATAAAAATGGTAAATGTTTTACATATTAAACAGATATATGAATTGCCTCCCTATGCAAACTCTATGGGTGATAGATGCCCAGTTTCCTCAACAACAAAAACTGAGAGCAATCTTTTTGCTACCCATTTTAACATTAAAACTATTTCCCTCCCACCTCATTTCCTCTAGTGCTGTCTACAGTAGAAAGTGCAGCAGTGAAAGATGGAAAAGAAAAAGACGGTGAACGCCAGGGTGAGTTTAACACACACACACACACACACACACACACACACACACACACACACACATTTGTCTTACTATTTGGCTTCTTTTTTTTTTTTTTTTAACAAAAAGCTGTAAAAAATAAATAAAAATAATAATAATTATAATTAGGGGGCACGGTGGCTTAGTGGTTAGCACGTTCGCCTCACACCTCCAGGGTTGGGGGTTCGATTCCCGCCTCCGCCTTGTGTGTGTGGAGTTTGCATGTTCTCCCCGTGCCTCGGGGGTTTCCTCCGGGTACTCCGGTTTCCTCCCCCAGTCCAAAGACATGCATGGTAGGTTGACTGGCATCTCTGGAAAATTGTCCGTAGTATGTGATTGCGTGAGTGAATGAGAGTGTGTGTGTGTGTGCCCTGTGATGGGTTGGCACTCCGTCCAGGGTGTATCCTGCCTTGATGCCCGTGACCCGAGGTAGTTAAGCAGTAGAAAATGAGTGAGTGAGTGAGTGAGAATAATTATAATTAATAAAGAAAGAAAGAAAGAGACCTGCCAAATGTTTACACAAGGTAAAACTGTCAGGTGTTTTATATCCTTTTGGGGACATTTGGGCTGTCTCCAACAAGATACACTATACAGTCAAAAGTATGTGGACTCCAGAGAATCACTCCAATATGTGGCCCTTCCTTAAACTGCTGCCACAATGATGTAAACACAGGGATGTGGGATGCCTCTGTATGCTGTAGCATTTACATTTTTCCTTCACTAGAACTAAGAGGCTCAAACCTCATCCACTATGTCAATGCCCATGTGCACAAAGCGAGCTTCATGAAGACTTGATTCGCAAGGTTTGTATGGAAGAACTGGACCGTCCTGCACAGAGCCCTGACCTAAACCCCACTGAACACCTTTGGGTTAAACTGGAACAGATATCAGTACCTGAGCTCACGAATGCTCTTATGGCTAAATGACCACAAATCCTAACAGCCACAATTTTAAAATCTAGTGGAAATCTTTCCCAAACAAGGTTATTATAACAGAGTGCAAAGGGGAAATACATCTAGAATGTAATATTCAACATGTACATACTATATGTGTGGTTGATCAGGGGGGTCCACATACTTTTAGCCATATAGTGTATAAAAACAAACACAGAAAAAGAAAGAGATCTCATGGAAATCCTGTATGTGGTCTTTGTATTTCCTCTTTAATCACTCTATCCTGTAGGTCCATCTAAGAAGGTTTTTGTGCCAGCATCAGATGCAGCAAACTTTTTCAAGCGTCGTGGCCGCAGGTCTCCAAAATTATACGCCGAGTATGTAGGTGAGTTTCACTGTCATCCAGACTTTCTTAGGTAAGCCGTGTCAGATATCTAACACATTCTGTTAAGCATTAAATCACACAGAGGAGCTCATTCCTTTAACCATTTATGTGAAATCGATACCGTAACTGGAACCTAAGCCTATGATCTGAAGTGAGGGATGCAGTTTAAGCAATTTGACTATTAATCAGTCTGGAGGCATGATGGGTATTAAACACTCACAGAGCGATGCAAGTGTGATTGTGAGTGTTGGGGAAATATAGCCCTGAGGATCACTAGGACAGTGTGGAGCTGCTTATTCTTCATGTGAAAGGTAGAGCAAATGTGCATGAACGAACACACACACACCAGTGAGCCTCATCAGGGTGTTTGGACTTCTATTTTCAAGCTAGCATGTGGGTGTGTGTAATGACGCTGCAGAACGCAGTTTGGAGGAAAAGAAGCAGCTGGAGCTGAGAGTGGAATGTGCAGACGCAGGACAGAGAGAAAATAGAAGACAGATTAATACTGTCCTTAATGATCGGGCCAGAGATTTAAGTTCCCTTTGTATTTTGCCTGCTGTCAGAATGAAGGAGTGAAGGAGAGGTCCCGCCTCCCTAAATAAGACTTTGACATTCCTCCTACTCATCCAAAGAAAGCACAGATAAAAGAAATAAATACCACTTTGTAATTTAAGCTAGTTAACTCATTCATTCTGTCTACTCACATGGGTGTTTACTCTAGCTTCAACACTAAGGATCTGATTTGTAGCTAGGCCTTTCACCACATCTATTAGTGCCACTATAAGTAAAATAAAAGTTCTTTTGATCATAACTACAAAATAAAATTCTTTTTTATTTTATTTTAATATGATTAAATTGCCTTAATCAAAATTTACCAGCTCCCAAAACCGACAACCTCCATGATAGCTTGTCCTTAAGTTAACCCCTTCAGGTATCATTGTCTAATTTGTGCTCTTCTACCATACAGCCAGTAAGAACAGACAAGGATTACATGAGCATTTCAGAAAGCACCTAGTTAAACATCACAATGTGTTTTGAGAAGCATTTTTTATTTCAAAGTGACACTTAAAGTATAGAGGATTATTCAGAACATTTTCACCAAAGTCACTAAGTAGACCAGGCTTTCATCACAGACCAAGGTTTCCGTCTCAGACTTTTTGATAGATGGTCCACTTGATGGTGGCAGCAGACAGTGTTAACACGGGTAAATAGAAAGGTCTTTTTTCCTCCTGATGAAACTGAATGAAATTTAGTCATGCATACAGACAAGAAAAATCATCAGTGGTTGATCATTTTACATTTAACATTTGACACACAGTAAGAAGGAACGTTTCATCGAAAGCCATAGAAAATGTGTGTGCCTGGGATTTGCTTGCTATGTGAAGAGCTTATTGTGGTAATTAAGGAAGTTAATATCATGAGACATAATCAAACAAAGTGGGGGGGGGGGGGGGGGCATGAAGAGGATGAAATGGCAGAGAACCTGAAGCAGCTGGAAGCTTTCCTGGCAGAAACAACTTTTTAACAGAGCAAACATGGCATTAATAGCGTTAATACGTGGCAGTACCTCTGGACTCTAAGCATGGAAATATGAATCCTTCATGAATCCTTGAAACGGATCTAAGCTAAATTGATCATTGTCATTCTTCCTGAAAATTCTTCCTGCATGAATGTCATCTTGTGTGCCACAAATACAGCTCTCACTTTGTACCCTGCTTCACTTATTCCACTAAATTTATTTTCACTATCCTGGAGCTCTAAAATAATATTTTGGTTGCCAGTCCTGGGGTATTTTCTTTACCAATCCTGGGGTCTGGACCCCCTGTCCTTAAACTTTCACAATTTAATTACTCCAGTAGTGCATGCTTACTATCATAGCCATATCACCACCACCAATTAAAATCTCCTTTATACTTATTTTGCGAGCTCTGATTGTTTTATGCTGCCAGGAGGATACAGTTGTGATATGCTAAAAGTTGTGGCAGTGTTTTGTTTGTATGTGAGCTGTGTATGAAGTAGTAGGCATGTGTACCATAGCTGACTAAGTAGGGAATGTCTGCACTGAATGTCGCTCTTGGCATTGGTTTAGCAACAATAGGCGAACAACTGACAAAGTAATTAATAAGTTGAATAAGCAATTTTGAATAATTAGACAAATTCTTCTATTTTACTATTAATGGTCCAGAGGAACTATTCTGCTTGTTATAATTAAGGTCATTGCTTAGTCTTCCCATAGTTTATGGGAGCAATTTGGACTCTGTTGCCAGTAAAACCAGCAAAGTCAAATTAAATTAAAGCCAGTTTCAATGTGTACCTAAAAAGTCAAAAGATAATGCTTTCTTTCCCTGCAGCGGAGCATAAGATGCAGTTGGCTGCCTCTGAACGCAGGAGGGAATACTACGACGAACAGAGCAATGAGTATGAGAACCATCTGGAGGAGAGCCGAAATGGTAAGACGTGTCTCTTGCTCCGATTAGTTTGGCTCCAAAGCAGAAAAAAACATCCCAAAGGCCCATTAATAAGCTGCTGATGTCTGGAGGAGTAATCAAGGTCTGATGAGTGAAATAGCGCATTAACTTAAGCAATCAAAACCTGCTGTTTGACACAAGACAGCATAGAACCTCAAAACTAAAAAAAGCTGTAAAATATGATGGAATATATGATGAACAAATCTACAATAATTCATGAAAATGAATACAGATCAAGCATCTGTTAATGTCTTTTTAATCAGAAAGAAGACATTAAACAATTCAATTTTTAATCACAGGCTTAAAGCTTGTGAGATTTAAGAAATGCTTTTTTGTCGAGTGATTCTCAGGAATAACTGAGTAAAGTGCTCAGGATGAGCTACACTGCCTCATGTGTTCAGAAAGATGCTGGAGGTAAACCATTCAGAGACTTAAAAGTCACATGCAGGACTTTATAGTCAATGTGGAAGTCATTAGGTAGTTAATGTAGATTGAATAAAATTGGGCTAATGTGCTGTGAATCTTTTTTCTGGAAAGACTAGAATAAAAAAGGAAGCAATGTGAACTAGATGAAACATACAACTGGTTCTCAGGATCATGTGTGCCTTAATTTGGATGTGTTAAATAATAATATATAACTTACAAGGAAGCTTGAAAAAAGCATTATCTGTAACAACCAGTCACTGAAGTCATGGCTGTACCCTTTCTTACTGTTTACAGAGCAGTACGAAAGGAACCGGGAGAATGCTGAGCAATGGAGGGAGTATCACTACGACGGGCTCTACCCACAATACCCACATCACCGCCCTTATTACTAAGTGTCTTATATAACCTTGCATGCCTGAAGGTCACACAGTGGTAGCAATTTGGATGCTTTTTTTTGTTTGTTTTGTGGAATTGATGTAATCTGCACTTTATATATACATTGTAAGTGCAATCATTTCAAAACATGGTGAATATATACTGCTTATAATCCAATCCGATAATATTCCTTCTTAACCTGCATCAATTACTTGTTTTTAAATTGTAAAGATTTCATAATCATTTTGTATCCTTTATATATGCTTATAATAAAAGTACATGGTGGATGCGGAATGTATATTAATAATAATTCTTGAGATAGATTAGCCTGGAATCAAGTATTTCATTATTTTTGAATAGGGTGTCATACGATTTTCATTTTGAAAGCATTAAGTCTTGTGTGTTAAACAAGCCACTGTTAAATTAGTTCTTATTTTAATAGAAGGAAAAGAAATCCTATAAAATTGTATATTTGTGTTTAGTCACTATGTAGCTACAGATCTGAACAACTAGTACATCCATCATATTTTCAGTTCTCTCATTCACAGGTTGGCCAGGGATTACATTTCACCAAAAAAGCAGCAGTATGGATTAGATTATCATCAAGGATTATTATTACAAATAGAATTTTGGAACACAAAGACATTATACCGTTATATAATATAACCGTTCCACACTTCTCCAGACGTGAAAGGGGTTCAGGATCATATTCCATTCTCCAATCTGGTTCATTCCAAAATAGGATACTGTCATGCTGTTTTCTCCCGCAACAGCCAAAACTCAGCTTCACTGTGCACTTGCGTTACAAAAAGTACTGCACTTAAGAAAACGACTGTTCATGAATAAATAATGACTTGACTCCTTAAAACTTAAACCACAGAAAGTAAATAAATAAATAAACACAAAGAGTGAGAAGCAAGAAAGAAAGCAAGAAAGAAAGAATGAAAGCAAGAAAGAGCACATTATGTACAGTTCCAGTTATACTGATGCAGCACTGTAAGAGACTGGCATGCGTAAGGCTTGAGTTTCCCAGCACAGATCTGCAGAATTGAAAGCATAGACAGTAGATTGGCCCATTTTATTGTCAGGATTATTGACTGCTGAAGCAGTGTTTCTGCCCATTATCCCTTAAAAATCTGTATGACAGGTAAAAAACTCATTGCTTACGATCTTTTAAGCTGAGACATGCACAGGTAGTAAAGTTCACTTAGATAACAAGTACTAGTAGATAGGAAGTACTTTAGCTGTCATGGTCAAGCCACTGTTCATGATTGTGAGATTTATACTGGTAATGGAAAAACAATTACAGAAACCTATCAGTACTCAAGCTAGTTTAATTTAAGCATTATATCACAGCTACATGATTCTAAGTGAAACTTAGAAAAATGCTTTAAAATATAGCACGTTATTAAAATCCATAAGATATACACATAAAAAAAGATAAAAACACAAATTGCAACAATTTATATTAGTAATGCATTCAAGCCTTGTGTGCGAATGCGAAAAGCTGTGAATTAGCAGCACGTCAGTCACTGCCTGGCTCAGGGAAAATCGAGACGTTTCCAGTTTCAACACCGTGCACTGTAATAAAAAAGCTCCCTAAGCAGTGTGTGTGAAGAGGAGTGCTGTGGGAACGAGTCAGATAGCAGAAACCAGACTGCTGACTTTATTTCAGACTATTGAGGAATTTGGATTGCTCTTCACCACGCGGCAGCAGCAGCTCGCCTCCAATTTTTGGTCCGTTTTTTTCCTAAAGGAACAAAATCAAACAATGAAGGAATGATTCACCCTTAAGAGACTCGGCCCATAACTGGCCAAGCTCAGGCCCTGCCTCATAAAGTTTGTCCTCCAATGACTGCTTTGTGACTTTTTCTATTTACCAAATGCATCAGTCAAGTTTTCTTGCACTTCAAACTTGCCAGTGTGTTTCTTGGACATATTTTATTTTCAAGCTCTAGATATGGGCAAAAAACTCTACAGCCCACAGCTTTTTTTCTTGAATTCTCTTTGGCTTTGAAAACTTGAAGAAAAGCTTTAGTTTGAAGATCAGGCTGAAGATTGAAGTGATGGACCTAATAATTCTAATCATCAGTGGACCGTAAACTCTAAACAAATACTCCTATTCGGTCCTCTTTTTATTTCACATAATATGGTTTAGTTTAGCATCTAGTTTAGATCAAATAATATGGTACGTGTATGAAAATTCTCCAGTAAAAGGTTATAGCTTATCCTTGCTAAATTCCTGAAATCTTTATTGACTTGATATAGGTGTTATTGCAAACTGCATTTCTACGCTAATCTTTAATACTTCTTCTTAAGGACTTTCCTGTTCCTCAAACATGATCATTGAATCTGTTTAACTCTGTGACTCCAGCATCTTTTTCCAAAGGAGATCTATAATACAGTAATAGAAACTAAACAAGGGGGGGATTTAGGATTAGTCAATTAAAGCGGAAATAAAAATAATCTCCATAACAAGGAGCATTATTGGGTTCCACTAAAGGTAGTAAACATTTCATGGTTACCTTTAACATGCCGTCTCTCTCCCACTTGAACACACCACAGTTGCTGAAACAGAAGATACAGAAGTGAATAAAAATCTTACAACTTAACAGAACCTTCCCTTAACACAAGGGTTACCTTCCTGCCAGAGAAATAAGGGAAAAAGCATCACGTTGCAGCTTCTGCTGCTTACCTGCAGGCTGCAGTTGGGAACCGGCTCAGGCTGATCTTCCTCTGGCCACAAGGGCATTTGAAGAAACGCTTGACAGCATCATGCCAATGGTAATCGTGCTTCTCCTCTACACAGCGCTCAGCTGGTTTGAAGTGTGTGTACTTACACTGCAGAACACAATGTCTCATTAATCTTCTATTAACTCATATAATCTCATAATAGTGAGTAAGTTAACAATGATCTACATAACACAGCTATATGGCTTATAGCAAGGTCAATTCTTTAGAACAACGGGGGGGCATAGAAGCCTTTATTATCGCCACATATACATTACAGCACAGTGGAATACTTTTCTTCACATACCCCAACTGAGGAGGTTGGGGTCAGAGTGCAGGGGCAGCTATGATACAGCAGCTATGATACAGCAGCTATGATACAGCGCCCCTGGAGCTGGAGTCCTCCAATCAACAACCCAGAGCCTTAACCAGTTGAGCCACCACCGCCCTCAATATTATTATATATTACGGTAAAAGTGTTAGTTTTAACCTAATTAATCTAGATACTAATTCTATAAATGATGCAGATTCTATTATAATTACCACAGGATTAAATAAAAGAAATGAATTTGAAATTAACATGAAAATTAATGTCAGTATTTATTATGTAAAAGCTGTGTCAACTGGATTATTGTTCATTCTAAATGTAGGACTTCTAGAAATGTAGGATTGAGGTTATATGCTTGACCAGTTTTGAAAATATATACTTAAAGTAGGTTTCTTCAAAGAAGCTTATAAGCTTGCTCCAGTTTTATCCTGAAATCTTTATTTTTAGACTAATGGCTGTGGTTTTTAAATGCACAGTATGAAGTCATGCCAAGTGGAAATTCTCGCCTGCTATATGCTATGGAAGCTGCGAGTTGAGATTAGGTTGAATAACACTGGAGAATTTCTTTTATCAGTCAAAGCCTCCTCGCCTAGAAAGCTTCCATATTTAACAATGTGCAAATGGCTAAAATAATTATGTTAGCATGTGCCACTGTGGAGGGGGGCACGGTGGCTTAGTGGTTAGCACGTTCGCCTCACACCTCCAGGGTTGGTGGTTCGATTCCCGCCTCCGCCTTGTGTGTGTGGAGATTGCATGTTCTCCCCGTGACCCGAGGTAGTTCGGATAAGCGGTAGAAAATGAGTGAGATTGAGTGCCACTGTGGTGGGCTTTCATCATCGTGATGTTAGCTCTGTGTACATAGACGTGTTGCTCTAAAGACAAGCAGCTGTAAGTGTAACGAAGCAGGAGCAATGATTCAGAGTTATTTAGCTGAGAATTAGCTAGAGGCAGGCAAAAGAATATGCACTGTGGCACAGGATTTAAATCCTTTTACAGATTTTCTTTCTAAGTAAACAGAACATTTAGCATGTTTCCCTAATGGTTACCGGCTCATAGGGTCAAACACTGTGAAATGAACAATGTAGAACTTACGGTTTTGCAGGTGACTGCTCGACACTTCATCTCCCTGATGCTCTTCATCTTCTCCTCTAACTTCTCTTTCTGTACTAGTGGCTCAAAGTAATCCTGCATGGCCTTCTCTTCCATCTAAACACAGATTTAAATCATCATTACATACAACACTGTATACAAGATCTTTATTTTATCCAAAAATATAAAGGCTCGATCCTCAAGGTGTTGAGTATTTCACCAAATTATTGTAGACCCCATTTCTGTGGAATTTTATTTTATTTATAGCCAATGAATATCATATTTTTATTTTCCACAGACAAAACAGGCAAAAAAAAAAAAAATAAAATAAATAAATAAATAAATCGCACTCACATCCGTGCTTCTGTACTGATAGGCCACAATGTACAAAGGCTTGTTGATATACAATACAACAGCATGATGGATGACTAACATTACAGCCACAATATGGACTAAAGTTTTGTTTGTTTTTGCTTGTTAATACAAATAGAGAATTCACAAAGACGCCACAGCTGGATACAGTACATGCTGCCATGTAACACAAAGAGCAACTGAAACTCTTGCTGGAATCGGAATTTGAAAAAGAGGCAAAAGATGAAGTGATAAAAAACGTAAAATATATCAGTGTTATACTAGATATAAGAACTCTTTGATTATCCACAATCCAGAACTAAACAGCCTTGATACACATTCAGACTGCAACAAAACATACTACGCACTTTCTTTTTTTAAATATATTTTGGGTAAAGCAATCAACTTCAAATATCGATTAAGAAATTACAAACAGACTAGTGAGAACTACTGCACATGCAGGCACGCATGCACACACCCACCTCTCCCATTATCCAGGAGTTTGTAGACTTGGCATTCAGAATGCGCTGGAACTCCTCAGACTGGATATAATCTAGCTGTTCACGCCTCTTCTTCTGAGCTGGCTCTTCGGTCTCCTTCTCTGCTCTGTTCTCCCCTGAAAACAGACAGGACGTTGAGATCAATATGAGCGCAGTGTTTGGCTGTAACAATGGTTGAGCCCTCACACCGACAACTAGGGACCAGACCTTCAGGTGAAGCTAGGCTGTGCTCCACTCGTGCTCTGAGGTCATTGCTGTTGGGTCGCTTGCGCTTCACCGCGTTAGGGTCATCTTTAATAAGTGCGACTCCTTTTGCTTGGAGCTTTTTGACTGCAGCCAGCTGTAAAAATAGACAGAATGGAAACGGTTCATACTAAAGAAATAGTGTCATTCTTACTGAAGACAACCCTTCAATGAAATGTTTTGTAAAAAGGATTAATAACAATCTCTAAAGGAGCAGATTGTCGTTTTTAATTAAGAACTACTACTTTATTTAGTCAAAATGCCAAAAATAATGATGCATTTTGGTCATCTCATCATGCTGCTTGTCTAATCTAATTGCCTGTGATACAGGGAGCATACTTTTGCAGCTGAGATGCTTTTTGAGCATGGAGGAGGTGACATGTCTAGTAGAATATCCTCTCCCTCTGTGTAGCCTCGTCCCAAAGTGGGTACAGGAGGAGTGGAGAGGCCAGGTTTAGGTGGAGAGTAGCCTTTGGGAACCTCTGAAGCTGCTCTTGGAGAGGGCGTTTTTGTAATGTTCAAGGAGGGTCTAGATGTAATCGCAGAACCTCCTTTGTTTTGCAGCACCCTGAGAAAAATACAGTCAGTTCAGCATATCGTTCATGACCTGTAACACAGACACACACACACGCAGACAGACACACACAGACAGACAGACACACACAGACAGACAGACAGACAGACAGACACACACAGACAGACAGACAGACACACACAGACAGAGACAGACAGACACACACAGACAGAGACAGACAGACACACACACACAGAGACAGACAGACACACACACACAGACACACACAGAGACAGACAGACACACACAGAGACAGACAGACACACACACACAGAGACAGACAGACACACACAGAGACAGACAGACACACACAGAGACAGACAGACACACACAGAGACAGACAGACACACACAGAGACAGACACACAGACAGACACACACACAGACAGACACACACACAGACAGACACACACACAGACAGACACACACACAGACAGACACACACACAGACAGACACACACACAGACAGACACACACACAGACAGACACACACACAGACAGACACACACACAGACAGACACACACACAGACAGACACAGACAGACACACACACAGACAGACACACACACACACACACACACACACAGACAGACACACACACACAGACAGACACACACACACACACAGACAGACACACACACAGACAGACACACACACAGACAGACACACACACACAGACAGACACACACAGACAGACACCTTTTCTGGATTTCCTCTGCCCTCTTCTGCCTGGCCTGAAACCTTTGCTGGTGAAGTGCTTTTTGTTGCTTGAGCAGTTCAGTTGCGGAGATGGACTGAACCGATGATCCAGAAATGTCTGTGTAAAACACACAGCAGGAGTGGGAGCCATAAGCACTAACTCTCACCCTCTCTCGCAAGACTTGATGTGTTTAAGTAATAACATTTGTGCTGGAAAGAGCTGTCTACCACAAGGAACTGTTTTTGGTTAGTGCACAAAATCAGAACGCTCAAATTCAGCTCTGGTAGCGTAGGGATGAGTCATACACACACAGGGTTCCCAATCTTTGAACAGAATCATTTTCCATGACTTACATACATCACAGCGTGGAAATCTCATAATGACACACATCTGCTGACATACTTAAAAATACACTCCCTATTGACCTCTTAATTATCATTTAATCACAAGTGCTACTGAAACAGTGACTAAGAGACCATTGGCTGGTTGTGTTTAAATTTGTCTGAATTAATTTAAAGCCTTTAGATTCCTGGTTAGAATTCCAACAACAACCTCTTGTCCAAAACAAATTTGGCAAAATAAGAAATAAATTATACACACACACGTGCGCACACGCACACACACTTCCTTCAAAGGGTTTTCTGGGTTAAATTTAAGTAAAATAAATTTGGGCAAACCGCTGGGTGCTTGGATCTAGATGTGTGTGAGACGTCAGTTGAAAAGACAATAAGTTAAAGACATAATTGTAATGGCTTGATATGCCAAGTTGCTAATATTTCCAGGTTGTTAGCCGTTTTCTTAACATCTAGGTGTTTCCCATGACTGGTGAAATTGTCAATACAATGCCAAGTGTTGCAAGACATTTATGAAACCCTGATGAATCTGATATGCTGAAATAAAAGCCTCAGTGAGAGAAAAAAAAACCTCTGAATGTGCTTTCTGGATGATTGATTACCTGCAATATACACATGAACAGGCAAATACAGAATACAGGGCTATTTTAAACGAAGCCAATTACCTTTCGGCTTATTTTGTCCTAGATGTCTCTTTATATTTAGAGCTCCTGGTGTAGGCATAGCTATTAAGCTTCTGAAGTCATCAGAGCATCCCGTCACCTCACCTGAACTAATGGCTAGAAGCGACAAAAGAAAAATAGCACAATACACAAGTATGTAGTAACTCAGTCATTATAGCCAAACATTCCATTTGTATACAGACTTGTAGATGTCTCTGGCATTAGTCAAACTCTCACCAAGATTCTTGTTAGGGATAGAGGCCAAAACTGCCTGAATAGATGGCTGTTTCATAGGCTGTGGGGAAGTCCTTCAAACAAAAGTAGTAACAGTGAGTTTAAAAAACTAGACATTTTCAAAAAACCTTTTATTTATTTTTCCTTTAAAAGAAGGGATAACTTACATTGATGGCGCACATGCAAGTGATGACAGACCCCCGTAATGGAAGTCACTTTGGCACAGGCGTTCTTTTAAACTTCCACGACCTTTTCCTTTACGTGGGGCAATGCCTGTGTAACTGGACTGAAGCTCGGCCCTCTTCGAGCTCATTTTCTTGTACTGTGCTTTAACGTGGTACTGGCAGTACTGGCACTCATACTTTTGACAGTAGGGAAGCACGGGACATTAAAACATATCTAACAGAAATGAAAACACGGGTTTCTAGAAGAGGTAGACTTACCAAGTTAACTAGCTGTGTGCAGGAATCACCATTTTTCTTTTTGGCCTTGCAAGTACCAAAATCCATGGCTTCTCCCAACATCAGAACCTTCTGTGGGTGATCAACTGTGAGGCAAAGCTGTAGAAACAGACAAATATAAAAATGCATTTCATGGTAATGGAAAACATCAAGCTACGTAGAGATATTGTTTAGTTTAAAGAATATGTAATATATTGAAACTATATATTGTTTATTATTGACTACATGTTGCCCTCAAAATCCATTGCAACCCTGGCCAGAATAAAGCAGCTACTAAAGTTGAATGCTTTCCTAAGATAGTTTGTTTATTATCGGAATTTTAATAACACTGCCTGACTTCACTATTGTTCACAATAGGATAAGATAGAACGTTATTATTCCCAAAAGAAATAAATATAACGAAATATAAAGGAACGTAGCGGATTGGCCGTCAAGATATTTATATTTTTTGTGTTTAATAGCTTATTTCTAAAGACATTAAATTGAATATTTTTCAATATACAGTAACACATTTTTTGTGTGAACAAGAACCATGTTATTTTCAGAAAATGGCTGCATCCATTACGAACACCATTACTGCTTCCATTACTAAAACTCGCACTCACTACACAGAATCACAGACCTTTTTTTTGTTAAAGTAACAAGATGCTGATGCTAGATCAACATATGCAAAGCTTCTGTATAGAAATTCTTCACTGTACAGTTTAACAGCTAATGTCTCCATCTAGTGCTGAACCTGCAGTGAAAAATCATCAGCTAAACTAAAAATTACAATTTTTGCTTAATTTAATTAAATGATCATCAGTTCATTAACATGCTATTTCCTTCACAAAATACTACTTGTTAAAGACTCACTATATGCTGTCTCACCTCACTGGAGCCGTCTTTGTTCTTCATTTGATTGGGGTTGAGGACACCAATCACTGTCCCAGTGTCAGTCTTCCACAGGTCTGAGTGAACACTCCCGAAGAGGAAAAGTGATACGGTCACATCTAGGTTATGAAGGTCATTCAGCTTCCAGATACTGAAGGTTTTCCCCTACAAAATAAATTAATTTAAAGCATGCTGCTTCAGACACAGTGTTAATTGTCGTATACATATAATGCTGAAGCTGGTCAAATCGATTGGTGCCTACATTATTCTTGCTTTGTGGGGTGATTTTATTTATCAGCACAGCAAACGTGACCCAGTCACTGTCCTCTAGATTTTCCCGAGTCAGTCGATCGGGCAGCTGCGAAAGCCGGATCATCCTGCGGTTTGCCATTTTGTGTTCGATTTCTACTGAGGACAGTCGAGGTCTCCTACAGCGGATGAAATG